>NC_049902.1:7313387-7673812 GCF_001411555.2 Juglans regia | reverse complement strand
TGACGATTCTGAAGTTGAATTGGGGAAGAATTTCTCCAAGGAGACTGCTTTAAGTCAAGCTCAATTGGCTTCCATTAAGTGTAACTCAAGCAAGAGAAAGTTCCACGATTCCTATGATCCTGAATTGAGATCCGAGTCCTTGAAAAATTTGACTACCAACTCTTTAGAGTCTGAAATCTGCAAGAATCCCCATAGGAGGAGCAAATTTGAGTGTACTACTTGCAACAAAGTCTTTCACTCATACCAAGCTCTTGGAGGACACAGAGCTAGTCATAAAAAGATCAAAGGCTGCTTTGCTTCAAGGATTGAGAGTAGTGAGAACAGCATCGAAACCGAACTCTCTCCCGACCCTACTGCAGATAGTAAGCTCGTGAAACTCTTCAAGAATGAGAATTCCATTGACCAAGAAATAGCTGCTGGTTGTGATAAAAAGACCGAGACAAGCCAAGGGTCCAAGAAGAGTAGTAAGGGGCACAAGTGCCCAATTTGCCTCAAGGTTTTTCCATCAGGCCAAGCCTTGGGAGGTCACAAAAGATCCCACTTGGTTGGGGGCTCTGACACTAGACACAATCCTATTCCTACCATTGTGATTCAGAAACCAGTCCCGGAAATTCGGGACTTTCTTGACCTCAATCTTCCTGCTCCTGTTGAAGAAGAGAGCAATGACCATGTTGGGTTCCCGCCGTGGTGGGTGGGAAGCACCCACAAGCACGAAGCCCTCGTGAATTGGATCTCTAATCGAATTTCTTAGTCCTGGCCACGGTTTCCACTAAAGATTCCCCAAGTGTATACACAGACACAACAAGTTTCTGGATACTATTTCATTAATTCTTTCAAGTATTTCACCTAGTCATTCCTGCTCACTGCCTTCAACTAGGCCATCTTTGAATTTCATAGATAAGTTTTTGTTAACATTTTTTTTTTTGTTTTATCTGTCAAAGGAATAAGCCACATTTACTGCATACTAAATGCTCATATGAATTTGTTTCAACTTGAAACTTCAGTTCTGTAACCTGCAGGTTCTTATATTTCTTCTCATACTCTCAGCTTCCATTAGAGATGTACTTTTTTCATATATCACTTCTGTTTTTGGGGTAATTATTTATTCTTGGCATCAAAGAGAAAATGAGTGAGATGTTGAAAACAGGTACAGGTATGCCAAGTCATGAGGAGATAAAAGGCAATTTTTTTATTATGTTACATTACATAAAGATGGCATGTGTGCTGAAGGTGGTTGTTTAGTCACCCTCCATAAAACATGACAACCTATCTCACACTCCCCCTCCTTTCCCTCTCAAACTTATTAAGTCTTCACAAGATCACAAGTCATGCCATCAAACCCCTAATCTGCATACTATGCTCAATATATATCAACTTTTCTTTATAGCAGAAGAGAGAATGGACCACAAGATATAATAAGTATGGAGTTATTTCCGCAAGATAAAGCCGGTACAAGCTGCTTCTTGTGAAATCACTACTTGTTTCAAAAGCTTAAGCTAATGAAAAGAGGTAGATTTTATTATTTATTTTATATCTTAACTCTCCCCCTCACTTGTGAGCCAGAATTCTCCTCAATGAGTAAGTCCAACAAGTGTAATATTTAATTAAATGGGTTAAAGTGTAGAGTCAGGATTTGAACTCAAGACCTCTGCTTTGATACCATGTGAAATCACCACTTGTCTCAAAAGTTTAAACTAATGAGAATAGGTAGATTTTATTATTTATTTTATATCTTAACTCTTCTTATTTATGTGAGAAAAACTCAAACTGTCTGCAAAATATTGCAATTATTATTAGGTGGATGAATCACGCGAGCATGTTTTGGCCTCATTGGTCACACCATGCATGCTGAAAGATAAGAACTTGCAAATTGGGTTAAGCTTTACTCAGAGATCTGAAACTTTATTATCAAGTTTGCCAGAGACTTGGCTACATGAGTTTGAGATAGTAATACAAAGAACTAACTTTCCATATATCTTAGAAGGGAAAAAAAAAAAGAAATTCTTTTTATAATAAAGCTTATCTATATAGAAGAAAGAGACGTGGCATCCTATCGTTGCTTCTTAAGACGTGAGAACTATGGTATTAAACATGAGTCAACTACAATCCAAAGTCAACCCGGTATTAGAAAATCTTATTTATTTTTGGATCGCCCAACTGAGGGACAATGCCTTGAAAAATGAATATGTGTGTGTGCATTGGAGAATCATGTCCTATTAAATACTGAAAACCACTTTAAATGAGGTAGAGATTGACAACTGGAGCAAATTGTTTTTAAAGTTTTATTTGGGTACGCAGCTTTGTCATATTCAATTTTTTTAAATTTTAAAATAATAATAATATTAAAAAATAATATTTTATTTAATTTATTTAAAATTATTTCATCTCACTGTCTAAACGAACTCTAAAAAATTAAGCTGTAGTAATATATGTTGCTTATAAAGTAGAAAGATAAATAAGCTATAGGTTGTCTTTTATTTTTTCTTCTCTATGCTCCCCAAAGATATCCCCTCATCCATTGTTTTTTATTTTTTATTTTTGAAGATAAATGCTTTAGTCCTGAAAAGATCTCATAAAAATAAATTTATAAATTAATGTGATTTAATATAATATATTAGATTATAAAGTTATTTTTTTTTATTATAAAATACGTACATCTAACATATCATATAAATGAATGTGTGTAAGGTCCCCAATGCAAAGTGATGGATCAATTGTTGTCATAGATCATCCCTTTCGCCATCGTTTCTAATATCTTATGACTTCCGACTCGTATTAAATGCTCTTGATTAGGACATTGTCTCGTTTCAGAAAAAGCTTCGTTTATGGAAAATTAGGTAACGTGATTTATTTATTTTCAGAAATGCTTCGGCATCCAAATAGTATCCCATGGATTTTTTTTTTTTTTTTTACTTAGTGATTAGAATGTATTTTTTAATGATGTTATAATTTTTTTTTAAATATTTATGATGATTAAAAAAATACATGAAAAAAAAAGAAAAGAAAATTAAAAAATTGAAATATATCATTCGATAACTTATTCGGGACACAAATTCGGTGACTGTAGCACCACTCATTTATTTTTATTGTGATTCTATATTCATTTTATTCTCATGATCTTTGTAATCTCTTCTCTTCACATACACATTTTTTTACCATAGAGAAAACCCATCGACAAAGTGTACCAATTTTTTTTTTTTACTTAATGATTAAGAAAATATTTTTTAATGAGTTTGTGATTTTTTTAAATGTTTAAATGATTGAAAAATATTTAAAAATAAATAAATTTACACTACCAATATAGCTTTTCTCGGTATCTACTTCCGGTGGCTGTAGTAGTGCCCAACAACGAAGAAAAACATCATCCTCCTTACTTATGTATAAGAGCAATACTATACAAACTCTCATTTTCCACATATAATATTTTTTTAAAATTTTTTAATTTTTTAATATTTAAAAAAAAAAAATTTGAATTTTTTTTTAAATTAATTTAATTTTTCTATTCATTATTTTTCTATTAAATATTTGATAAAAGAAAAAAATAAGAAAAATTAAAAAAATGTGGTATGTGTAGATTGTATAAATAGTAAGAAATTGTGTAGATTTTTTTTGTATGTATAATAAGAACCGATCCAAACTTGATGCTTGATACTACTTTGGAATGGGAAATTTGCCAAACGGCCCAAGCCGTTGGGCTTTCTAAGCATTCTCTCATGTTTTCAGTCTTTAAAGAATCACTACAAGATATTGGACTTTTATAAGGAAAAAGTTGTTGTAAAAAGTTTATTTTTCGTTGTAATAGAGTATTTGCAACGATAGTTGTTTATGATAGTTACAAATAACTATTCACGATCATCCTTTGCTATCATGTATTAATACATGTTATTGTCTATACCAATACAAAATACCCTTCGTGTCCTCGGACCTCCAAACTTTCATTGTCCAAAGAAAATAAAATACACATCACCATTCAATATTCCTCCTAATGATTCTCTCTCTCTCTCTCTCTCTCTCTCTCTATATATATATATATATATATATACATATATATAAGATACAAATTAAAAAAATAGTAATTTGTGGGTTTTAAGTTTAATTTTTCCTCATTAAAGAATGTAAAGCATACTCTACATTGAGATCTTATGTTTAAAATTATACCAAATAATCTATTTTCCATCTATAGTAATAATTAAATTATTGGATGAAGCAAAATCAATGGTTGTACTTTGTGTTAAATCAATGCTTAGAGAATGAGATGAGACTAGAATTTTGTGAATAATAATAAAATGATTTGTAAATAATAGTAAGATAGTTTAAGTTAGGCCTCATTTGTTTTCGCAGATGAGATAAAATGAAAGTTGAATAAAATATTGTCAGTATACTTTTTTAATATTATTATTTTTATTTGAAAAAGTTAAAGTTTTTTATTTTATTTTGTATGAGATTTTGGAAAAGTTATAATGATTAGATGAGATGAGATGAGTTAATAATAGTTGTAAAAATAAACGAGACATGTTTTATGGAGTTTTGGGAAAGGATAAAAAAAAAGTTGAATAAAAAATATTATAAAGTTAAAATATTGTTAGAATATATTTTTTTAATATTATTTTTATTTTAGAATTTGAAAAAGTTGAATTGTTTTTTGTTTGAAACTTTAGGAAAGTTGTAATGATTAGTTTGAAAAAGTTGTAATGATTAGTTTGAACAATACTGCTACATATAGGTGCAATTTTTGCATGTATGCGCATACCCCTTGACGTCAACATTTATATTATAAAAAAAAAAGGGAAAAAAGACAAAAATCGAATTACATTTTCTTGCTTGCAGTTTTTCATTTCATCGAAAACCTCTCCCGCCTTTCGTCTCTCCATCAAATTGACCATACGCTGCTACACTCTTCGTGTCGAACCAGGTAAGATTCTTTGACAAAGCTTTTTCTTCTTTTCATCTTTGCTAGCGTTTAACAATGTTTGGCTTGGAACATTTGTCAAATGAAGGGGTGAGGATTGCAGAAATCTGTGATGAGAAAAAAGGTGGAAAATTTGTGAAATCTATATGAGTTGTAAAATCTAAAACTGTGTGAGTTGCGGAATCTGTGAAAGGAAGGATTGTTTTTTTTTTTTTCTTTTTCTGGTTCAATAAAGCAGTAGCCATAAATAAGTTTAGAGCCATAAAGAATGCACAAATGTCTGTGTTTTTCGTTGTCCCTTCACTAGGATGTTGTGATATGGTAGGAAATTGGTTTGTTCACTTTATGAAATTGATACGAGAGAAGGTATCACACAATTTTAAAACTTTTGTTAGAACAATTCTAAGTTTGAGTGAAAAAATATTATATATCATAAATTTTTAATCATTCTCGTTTTATCTTCAGAGATATTATAATGTGTAGTCACAAATAAATTCTACAAAAATAAAATGAGGATAATATGTTAGATTTATTTAAATCTAAGTAAGAAACAAGTGACATGCCTATGATGCTTTGACCTCACCAATCTTCCCACAGTCCGATGGCTCTTTCTTGGTTGAAAGTATTTTTTTCAATTACAAAAATATGTGAAGGGAAACAACATAAGCTGAATTGAATAGTTTAAAACAATGCATGCATATATAAAATTAGTTTTACAATCGCAAAGCTGGTAGGAATCAATTGGCTTCCTATGTATGCATATTGAGTATATATGTTTGATTGCACATTTCTTCTTTTGGTTATTCACTTTTCTAGATTTTTTATTATGCAAGATCTCAATATTCTATTTTGAATTGTCTAGATAGGGAAAGAGAAAGAAGACACATCTCGAATAACATCTCCTGTCGCAAACCTATCAAACCAGGTATTATAATATTATTTCAACAGTTCTCGTGTGTTTATTTTATGTGTAGTCACTGCCAACTTGAGATGATTAACATTATTGAGATTTGTATTAGGACATATAGAGACCACTATATCCAGATTTTTCAAACTACATGCATGGTTACTACGGTCTAGTGCTTCATGTATGGTTATCATCTTTTGTATCTCCTCCAAGTGTCAACCCATATCCATGGAGCAACTAAGTGATGCAGCTGGTAAAGTAGTACATGGACACCAAATTTATGAAGTTGAATGTTTGTTCTAATTATTTATGTTTATATTTTTTTTAGAAAATTGCAGCAACCCCAATGGAACTCTACTTTTGCTGCCATGTTAAGTTTCGCTGCATTAAGTAGTTTCGCTGTTTTGAGTAGTTCTGCTGCTTTGTATAGTTCCATTGTACCAATAATGAGACCTCCTCCAACTGCTTACCCATTTCCATGGAGCAACTAGGTGATGCTTTCTAGATGTGGTAACATTAACTAATTGTTAATTATTTATGTGAGTATATATATATATATTTTTTTTTTGAAAAACTGCATGAACACTTATGGAACTCTACTTCTGCTGTCACGTCAAGTTCCGCTGCCTTTAGTAGTTCCACTTTCTTCTATAGTTCCGCCATACCAGTGATGGGTCCTCCTCCAACTGCCTATCCATATTCATGGAGCAACAGGTGATGATCTCGAATAACATTTCATGTACTTAGTGTGATTTCGAGTTTTTATTCTTTTTTTGGTAAATTGCAGCAATACCCATGGATGTCTACTTTTAGTGCCATGTCTAGTTCTGCTACCAGTGCTAGCTCTAATGTAGCTAGTAGCTCGTCCTCCACTTTACCAGTATTTGTTCCTCCTACAAATGCCAATCCATATTTATGTGGCAGTGAGGTGATATGTTTATTTTTCACATGATGTTTGTATGCACATTTTCCACAACAGATATTGATAAGTTATAATTGTTTTCTTCTAAATAGCAGGAAAATAAAGCGCCGCAGTAAAATCACTCTGTTGAGGCAATTAGTGATGCCACGTTAGACTCGATAGAAATTGAAGTGCAATCTACTGACTCTTCGGGTAATACTATTGATACCAAAGAGGTTGCCAGTTCATGGACACTATTTATGGAGCCTAATTCAGGATGTGATATCACTGAGGAACTGAAGGCAGGGATGTGCTTTGAATTAAAGAATGAGTTGATTTCTTACTATAAACAGTACGGTAGACAATGTGGATTTGGGATAATGACATAGAGGAGTAAAAGGGAGAATGATGAGACTATCAAGTATGTTACTCTGGGATGTGCTCGTGGTGGCAAGGCACAGAATCAGACCTCAAATGTCTCTAAGCCTTGGCCAACAAGCAAGACAGATTGCAAGGCAATGATGAATGTGTTGTTGAAGGGTGGAAAGTTATGTGTCACATCGGTATTTAACACACATAATCATGTACTAGAAAATCCAGGTTCTTTAGATACAATAGAGAAGTTAGTGAGTCCGTTAGGAGGGTTTTGTATACAAATGATGAGGCTGACATACGGATGAATAAGAGTTTCCAAGCTCTTGTGACTGATGCGGGTGGGTTTGAGAATGTACCATTTGAGAAAAAAGATTGTCGTAACTATATTGATAAGACACGTCACCTACTACTGGGGAAAGGAGGTGCACAAGCACTATTTGAGTATTTTTGAAGAATGTAATACAAGAATGGTAGCTTTTACGGTATAATGGATTTGGATGATGATAATAGGATGAAGAATGTATTTTGGGCAGACGCTCGTAGTAGATGGGCATACAACTATTTTGGAGATGTGTAACATTCGATACCACGTACCTCACGAATAGATATGGAATGTCATTTGCACCTTTCGTGGGTGTAAATCACCATGGACAGTCAATCATTTTGGGTGCAGGGCTTATTTCAAGCGAGGATACAGAATCATTTGTCTGGTTATTTAGAACTTGGCTTGATTGTATGGATGGAAAAATGCTGAATATTATTATTACAGATCAAGATCGTGCAATGAAAAATGTGATCACCATTGTCTTCCCTAACACGCGTCATAGATATTGCTTGTGGTACATACTGCGTAAGGTTCCTGAGAAGGTTGGTGCACATAATCAATATAAATGTAGCCTAAAGAGTAAGTTGTTATTTTGTGTCTATGACTCCCTTACTATCGAGGAGTTTGGGAATTTTTGGAATGTCCTTATTATAACGTTCAACCTGCAAGAAAATGGTTGGTTGCAAAACTTATATAAAAAGCGAGAGTTTTGGGTGTCGGTATATTTGATGAATTCTTTTTGGACTGTAATGAGTACCACTCAGTGTAGTAAGAGCATGAATGCTTTCTTCGACGGCTATATGCATGCTAGGACAAATCTAAAAGAGTTTGTTAATCAGTTCGACAATGCATTAAAGAAAAAAATTGAGAATGAAAACTAAACAGACTTTCATTTATTTAACGTTACCATTCCTTGCATATCACACTTGGCACTAAAGAATAAATTTCAAGATGTGTACATAAATGCTAAATTCAGGGAGGTACAACAAGAGATAATGTGGATGATTTATTGTCATTGTCATTTTAAAAAATAGGATGGAGTAATAGCAACTTACCATGTCGATGATGAAATTAAAACTGAAGATTTCATCAAAAACGTTATTTATACTGTTTACTTTAATGAGGCCGAGTTGGAGGCGAAGTGTGCATGCAGATTTTTTAAGATGTGAGGGATAATGTGCAGACATATCCTTGTCGTATTTTCAGTAAGAAAAGTCTGTAGATTGCCTAAAAAGTACATATTGGACCGATGGAGGACATACATAAAATGTAGGTATACTCTTATTCCAAGTAGTTATGACGAGAAGGATCAGAGTCCCGAAACTTTTAGATATAAACGTCTATTGAAAATTTGTTATGAGGTAATAACAAATGCAGCATCATGCGATGGGTATACTGAGGATATGGTTGGAAAGTTGTATGCGATGAATGATGTATACCGCACCTTAAATCCCCATAGCCTAGTTTCAAATGTTGGAATAAGTACTGTTAATGCAACCACAACAGCATGTTTCAAAAATGTACTAAGTCTCAATATTGTTAGGGGTAAGGGAAGATCCCTATCTAAGAGGAGAATGTCGATGATGGAGGAAAAGGTAAAGAAAATAAAAATTAAGACTGTTAAAAATCACAGTGACAAGGAAAAAAATAGACTGGGGAGCACAAGGATTGGAAGTTATATTTATATAGTACTTGATAATATACTTATTTTTGCTTACATTTGCCTTTTTTTTATTGTTAGCGACTGCGTAGATTGGACACCAAAATATTGAAAAATAGTGGAAATCAATTCAACCCACCGATGATGGGCACACAAGAAACTTTACAAACCTCCGTGATGACCAACCAAGAACATGTACAATAAACAATGATGGGGACAAAAGATAGTGTACAAATCCTAGTGATGGGGACACAAGAAAGTGTATAATTACCACATTTTTACATTTAACATATTTGTATGTTTTTATGTGTGTCTTACTTTCTTGACTATTATATGCACATATGCAACTTGGTATGGATGAAACACAACCTTTGACGGTAGATGAAACACAACCTTTAACGGTAGATGGAACACAACCTTCAACGACAGATTGAATGCCACTAGTGGAGTATGTTGTGTGTTCATGATGGTTTGATGTTGTGGTGGTGAGAAGTTGTAATGTGGTTGTTATCTTGTATCTTGTGTGCTGGTAGTTTTGAGAAGTTGTGTTGGTGGTGGTGATATTAGAAGTTGTGGTGGCATAGCCTGCTTTGTTGATGAATGATGTATTAAAATGCCCGAAACTTGTAGTTTATGGGCAAACATGTATTTGAGCCGCTGTTTTGTATCCAATTATTCAATTTATGTAAATTTGATTGAATGTGGTTAATATAATTTAAATCAGGATTCTATAGGTCCGTAAGTGCAAAAGATGTTGCGATGCTTTGAGCTGAGTTTGATACTGCTTGTCATGTCTAGGGAACAAAAAAAAAACTGTAACTTTAAGCATACCAATAATTTACTCATGAATCAACAATCCAATCCATGTTAGCTGGATTATTGATATGTTCATTTCAGAAAAGATTGCAAGTAACTAGAAGTGGCACATCAAAACTAAATAAAGTTTCAAATACACAACAATTCCCAATTATGGGTTTCAAGATCACTAAAGCTAAATAAAGTCAATATTACATATGCGGTGTCTTACTAAAGTTACAAACGCTAAGACCCTAAAACCAGTACTTTATCATTACAAAAGTCCTCACCAATTTGATCATATCAAATACAATGAAATAAATATGGTGCACAACCAATAGACACATAGTAGTGTGCGTGCATGCCGCATGTCAGCTAAGCTCTTTCGAAGATAGACTTTATCGTTGTGGAGTGCAAACTCTTTTTTCCCAATCTCTTCTTCTCTACTTTGAAGCCCTTCCTTTTTCCTTAACAATTCTTCTTCTCTTTTTACAAGGGCTTTCTCTCTGACATCACTACTATCTGCCCACTTGAAATATTTACAGTATGGTATTCCCTAATTATACACAAATCATAAAAGTATGTTTGATGTTAGAAATTTAAATAAAACATCATGCATTGAGTAAGTCAATTACTATTACAACAACTGTCATAATTTTTTTACAGGTTTTCAACTTTGATAAGGAACTATCACCAAGCTTTTCAAGCACCTCAGAAGCTGCATCAGGGTAAAAGAAAGAAAACCAACTAGAGAACAAAGTAGAACTAGACTGTAAAGATCACATTGTACCACAGTGATGGAGGCATTGAGATTGTAGTGGCAGTAAGCAGGTGCATAGCAGGCAACAACAATTGGAAACACTAAATAGGTAAGTGGTTTGGTTTTAAACCACAATGAGAGTAACTGTGTGATAATTGAGGGCTACTTATGTGATGGTGGGATGATTGCTTTCTGCACAATGAGAATAACTGTGTGATAATTGAGGATATGATACCTGCAGTGATAGACAATTCTAGTAGTGGCATTGGTGTTGTTGATTACTGCCCAAGAACATTCATTCATGAAAAACCATAAGAAATAGAACTCATATTCATGTAAAGCTACAACTTCGCCCCTGTTTTTCCATGAACTGATTAGTTAGGTAGCATGTAGACTTATCTTTAGGCAATATAAATAGGCAAAAGAAAGGATGCATTCCAATCTTTAATCTCTATAGGGCACATTACATATTTTCGTTCAATTCAATTTTTTTCCTAAACAACATAACACCTAAAAGGAAGGTAACCATCTCAAAAATCTAAGTTACTCCATTCCCACCCCATACTGCAACCAAATACAGTCCAATGGAGCAGCAACTATCAATCTAGATAATGTAATGATACTAGTGTGCAATGATACTGGTGTGGGTCATCACCATAACTAAGTAAGTTTGTGATAGTGCAATATGTTTAACAGAGTAAGTTTCTAATATTTGAGGAACAAATATCACAAACTTATTGAAAGTTAAGTGTTTGGAAGCACATAACTTAAAGTCCAAGGCAACCTACAACAGTGGAAGGTGAAATTATGGTAATAAGTGTTAACATGATTTTTGGTAATAAAAGTTTTTTTGGAATTACTGAGACATAAAGGGCACTGATCAGAAGAGACCTTTGAATCCATATCAAACAAACAAATCTCAAAATGAATCCCAGAATCCAAACAAATCTGAATATTTCACAAAAATATTCACAAAATAATTCTTTAAAATATGTGGGATTGGAGTCGTTACCTAGGATCAAATCGAATTGACATTTTTAATCCGAGCAACACCAAGATTTCTGAGCAATACAAAGATTTCCGAGAAACACAAAGATTTAGGGTTAGGGTTTGGTGATGGGGGGCGTCGGCGTCGAACCAGAGAGAGGGCGATAGGGTGGGTTAAATGTGCGTCGAATCTTAGAGAGACTGGGGTTACGTCGAACCAGGTAATGGGGAGGGAATGGCTTGGTGGGTGTGTTGTGAAGCTGAAGGGAAGAGGAAGCCCTAAGTCTGGAAATCGAAGACAAGAAGTGGGAAGTTAACTGGGCTTCGAACTAATCTGGTCTGAAGTAAGGAAGTACAGGACGGTGTCGTTGCATTGAGAATAAATTAGGGAGTCTATTGTAAGACGCAGCGTTTTGGCATGTATAAGCCAAAACGGTGCATCCCATTAATGGTTTTAATTAGTTCAAAGTAGTTTTATGTTATTCCCAGTTGGTTGTAACTTGTAAGACTCAGCGTTTTGGTTATAGCCCAAAACGATGCTTCCTGTCGTTCACCATTAGAGGGTAGGTAACGTTATCTTAGCTAGAGAATTTGTTAGAAGTGCGGTATTTGAGGGAAGGAATGGTCCTGTGCAGGGGTATTGTAAGGCTTTTTTTTGTAGTAGTACGTACGTAGTGGAGGAAGGAACTACCTCGAATAGTTCCAACGTAGTGATGAATGAATTCAGCCTTTCACCATTCTGATTGTCTCATTTCCATTTATCAAACACCTGCAGTGCATTCGGTTCTTAGTGCATTCCAGCATCCTTCTATTCTACGGAGCCATTGTATTATAGTAAGTTACAGGGAGTGTTACAAAGGAGCTTAACAGGGTGTTCTCGAGCGGATGGAAGGGGGGAGGATACAGGCTTCGTGCGTTTGTCTCGAGTAGATGGAGAAGAAGATGGGGAAATAAAAAACGCACCGTTTAGTCACTTGGCTATTCAATTCGGAAATCTATCAAATGCAATACGAGATTCATCACTTATTCCAAAACGGTTCGTTTTAGTCCACATAGGAGATCGTGTGCGGTAGGCCCCCTCTGTGCCTGCATTTAGACTTTTCCTAGTTTGAAAGTATAGGTGTTTGAGTGATATTTAAAAAAGAAATGAGAAGAAATAAAATTAGATAGATGAGATGAGAACAAAACAATTTTCAAATATCTCCTAAATACATCTTACAACTAAACATATAATGCTGTCAATGTTTTTTTTTTTTTAAATATTTAAGTGACCTTTCGAATCTTAAAAAAAAAAAAAGAGAGCTGGTAGTCCCACACATAGTGGTTTCATCCGAATTAAACAAAATACGAAGTACATCAGAGTTTGGGTGGCCTAGACGTCTATGCCACATCTTATTTCCAGAACCAACAACATTACATGCGAAGGAAAGTAAATGTAAACTAAGAATAATAGTGGGAGGAGAAATGTGAAGATGAATGAATCATCCCACTTTAGGTCCCTTTGCGATCATCTTTTCTGACACTTGATCATGCACAACACAACCAGAACGGAAGAAATGGATATTACAATTATTATCAACTAATTGACCAACAGAAATAAAATTTGTGGAGAGGTTACGAGAGACAAAAAATATCAATTAAGGAAGAGGAGATATCACCAATAATATTAATAGGTAGAGAACTACAGTCAACAATGTTAATTTTTGAACCTTGATAAGTATATATAATATGTATATACAAATATATATATCACTAGGTGCGCCGATATTCTCGATCCGTACCCACAGATGTCCATGCAAATAAAGACGAGAAAGACAGCTGAAACAAAGAACGAAACATAGGTGACGGCTTGACAAGTTTTTTTATTTTTTTGTGAAGAATGCTTCTGGACAAGTTAACCCAAAGTTTTGGAATTGTCTATGTTTATGTTTGACACGCGAAACCCAAGGTTTTAACTCTCAAGCGGACAAAAATATATAATTTTATTATTTTAAATATATAAAATAATATAATACTCACTGTATCATTTAAAAATATATAATTTTATTATTTTAATTTTATATTTTATAAAATATAAAATATGAAATATAAAAATAAAAAAATAAAATTATATATTTTTTAAATAATGCGGAGATTGTAAAATATTTGTGTAGCATAACCCTATAAATTTATTGGCATTTTTTCACATTCAGGATTCACCATTTCGCCGACTCTGCAAAGGTCTCTTTCTGCGATCAAATGCTTTTTCCATGGACCATACCGCCAGATTGACTTCACAGCAACAGAACCAGCCAAACTCCATCTTTTCTTCAATTTCACAAACCTTAATGCATCACCAGGCACCACCACCACCCTCCTCTACCTTGGCCTCCCACTTCTCTCACCAGCCTCACACCACCATCCCTAATCCTTTTCTATCTTTTCCTCAGCCAGTGCTTCCCTCTGATCTAACCTCCAGTTCAGACCTCCACCCTCCTGGAACAGACCCGTTTGCCTATCCGGGCTCTTACCCATCAACCCATGTCGAACATGGAGCACATTTTCAGTATTATGTGGACCCAAATGCAAGTTCGCAGAATTGGGTCTCCGAACCCATTGGATATGAAGCTGTAAGTCACTCTCCCTCTTGGCTGGATTTATTTTTTATGGGGTTTGGGCAATTTTGTTTTTGCGTGCAAGTGATTTTCGGGTTTTTGAGCTCTTTATGTAAATTTCTTTTGTGCGCAATTTAATTCTTTTTGTGGTGTACTGGTATTGGTATTTGGTTTGACTAGAAATGGAGTTTTTGGGTGTCTCTCTATGTGGGATCGTGGTTTGTGAAGTGGGTTTATGGAATGGTTTTCTACACCCCTCAAAGTAAAGGAAAGTGCAGTGAACTACTAGTGAAATGGATTTATGGAAGCTCCAGCTTTCAAAGCCAAACTGCAAAGACTCTAGTAGAGTGCATTCATTAGAATCACCAGCTCAATCTGCATCAAAGTAAGTGGCAAGAAAAGTATGACCAGATGACCCACCCGTGGATAGCCAAAGTGGTAAGGGTGAACTTGTGTGCATGAGCCCCATGTCACAGGTTTGATTCTCCTTGGGATCAAATTGTGGGGGGCCATGGCGGTGGGTTGCTGTGCTAGTCACCCCGGGGGTTTAGGTTCTATGGGTGAGTCCTAAGGGCTTTGCCGTGGGGTGGTTCCCTGCCATAAAAAAAAAGTATGACGAGATGTGTAAGACCATAATCAATAATGCCCTTTATATGCCCAAATATTCTTCTTGTGTTGCGAAGTCAATTGGCAAATATCCTTTAGCGGCAAAAGCTGACATTTGCCTTGGTAAAAGTGATGTATTGACGAGCCCCAGCAATGCTTTGATCGGTAGTGGGGTTAGATAAAGGAGGATTTCCATCCTTTTTAGAACGTTTGATAATGGCAATAGTCAGGAAGCATAGGGTTTGCAAGTGGTGGCCATATCATGTTTTGTGAGGTTTTTAACCAAATACTTAGGTTGATGTGGAAAAGTTCAATTTTCAGAACAGAAAACCTGTAATGTAAGGGCCCTATGCTCAGAAACGGTGCTCATCTGGAATACTTGATCCTCAATTCCATCAACTGGGTGGTGATGAATTGGTCATCAACATAAACTAAAATCATAATGGTACCTTAGATAAGAGAGTGTCAAGCAAAAAAGGTTAGGTTGGCAATAAAAAGTGAAACATGGTTGCCCATGGTGGTGCAATAAGTTATCGAACCAGGCCTAAGGTGCTTGTTTTGGTACATATGGTGGATTTGAATGCTCATCCTTGGGTGCAAGTTTAGGAAATATTTTTAGAAAATAAGACGAGAATTACAAAACTTTTTAAAACTTTTCCTTTCTTTCCCAGGATATAAAAGATTTTATAGTTAAAACTTTAAATCTACTTTGTAAATTTAAGAGAGAGTTTGTAGTGGAATTCATTAAATTAAATTACAAAGTATTTTTTACAAAATATAAGTTCATTTTTTATTTTGATAAGTAAAAAACAAAATATAAGTTCATACGTTACATAAAACATGCCTAGGCTTTTGCCACATTTTCCTTGAGCCATGTCCCTGACGCTTCGTTCTCATCTCGTTCCCGGATGTGGTACACATAAAAACAAAATGAGTCGAATACTTAAGGGGATGTTTGGGGAATGAGATGAGATGAGAAATCTGTGAATATTAATGAAATGATTTGTGAATAGTAGTGATATAGTTTAAGTTAAGATGTTTTATTGGGTTTTAGAAAAAGAGAGAAAAAGTTGAATACAAATATTCTAAATTTAAAATATTATTTTTTAATATTATTTTTGTTTTAAATTTTTAAAAGTTGTATTATTTTTTGGTAATAAATAATACCTCCTGTGTACTTGGATTATGTCTATTCTTGATAATAAATCTCTTATTAATTATAAAAAAAAAATTGTATTATTTTTTGTGTTTTGTTTGGAAGTTTGAGAAAGTTTTAATGATTAGGTAATGATTAGATGAAAAAGTTGAAAATTTGAAATTGAAAAGTGTTTGTATTTGAGTTATGTTTGAGAATGAAATTATGATAAATTTTTATATGAGATGAGATTAGATGGTTTGTGTTCTCAAACAAGTTCTTGGTAAGTATTACTTCATACTGCAAACATATATTAACATAGGTTTTCATTCATATATTCTTCATTCATCTACCTACATTACATAAATCATTTTCTTCTTTTGAAAACATTACAAGGTGGGTTTATTTCTTAAATGGTTTTCCTCCTTCATAAAAACATTTCACACACCTTTTACATTCTTTCATACAGAGTTAAATGATTTCACAACATCCAATTTAACTATTATCACTTTCCATTGGTTGGTACACACTGTTATGCCCCGTATATTACGGTTGGTGGTGTTTTGGACCCAGACTCCGCCTGTGGCTATATGTTGGGAATTCCTTTCAGTCAGGGGGTAACACTGGGTGCACCACTAGTACTTCTTACCTGGCATTACAATCTGCCCAGTCCATTGGTATCATCATTCATTTAGTCATTGGCCTTTACGTAACTTCATACAACAAAACATTCATTTTCTTTCATTTCCTTTCTTTTCATTCATTCCTTTCAATAATTTATTTTTCATTCTTCAGTCCATTTCATTTTATAAAATATCAGTTCATAACATTGAGCATAAAACTTCACCATTTCATTTCAAGGATCATAAAGACAATAATTACTAGATATAACACCCATTTCATCATGCGTAAAATTATCATAAAGATGCATAAAAAGGGGGAAAGGCCATTACATACATATATTTCAAAACATTAATACTTGGCATAGATTCATAAAGCATCATTTCATTTCTAAAAGATTTTCGTTTCTAAAAGAAAACATCTCATTTCCTTTCATTGCATAAAAAGAGCATTTTTTTTTTCATAAAAAATTTTCATTTAATTTTCATATCCTTTAGAAAACTCTAGAAGAGTATGAATGTGACGCCCCCAGGTCATTGCTAGGGATGGAACGGAGACTTGGAGCGTTAGGACATGCAACACATGGCTACATATCCCTTTTCATGACAGTTAATATGCAATGCATTCCTAATATGTAACTAGTAGTATGTAATAATCACAGTGGAATTAAGGGTGATAAAAATATTTGATGCCAGAATGGACCAAACATCCCAATGATTAATAAACCATAAATAGGTATTTCCTCAGTTAAGAGGTCCACATAAGTTCAACATAACGTGGGAGATAGAATCTCCATAATACAGAACTACATAGTCAGATTAACTCTCGCATCCGCTCTATAGTATATAGGGTCAATGCTATGAATGTTAATATCAAGTCCAACCTCTTCTCCAAATCAGGCTCATCCTCAACCATTTGAAGCCAGCTGTACATCCTGCTTGTCGTAAGCTGGTCCTGGCACAACTTTTGTGTTGCTGCCGTCAATGAAGCCTAGGAAACCATAAACTTTGAGGGCTGTTAGAATGTGAAATTTCGATTTTAGATAGTTGGGAGGGCTTAACTTAATGGTGATGTGATTGAAGCTTAGCGATGAAGATCACATGTTGGAGGCTAAAGGGGGGAGGCAAACATGATGTTTGCAAAGGCTGAAAGAAGAAAAAAGTGCATGCTGACAGAAGGAAAAAAAGATGATAGAGTGCCAACTATTGTTGTGTTGCACAAGATGGTGAAGTCTCACTTTGATCCTTCTTAGTGAAATCTGATGATAAGCATTGGCAATCTTACCTACACAATGAAAGGCTCGCTAGGTGGTCTTGCTAGTTCAGTGATAAGATGGCTGCGTGTTCTGATCTTGGATGTAGTACATTGAAATCCGAGGAGTGTTTTTTTCAGCTCCTAGCTAGACAGAGATGAATTTCCTGGAAGAACAAAAATGAACTAGTCTAGAAGTGATTGGAGTAAAACCATCAGGACCAGGAAAGTTTTCTCTCTCCTAAATATTTTCTCTCCGTACACGTGTGAAAATTTTTTGTGTTGCTTTATAATGATATGTTAAGTTTGTGATGGGACTCATAAGAGAAGTGGTGATTGAGTCTAAATTATTCACGTTAGTTAAGGAAGGTGGTTCTGTTCGCATTACAGAGAGGGGGTGGAAGAGGAAGCAGGAACTTCTGGTGGAGAAGAGCACAACCCAATGGCTTGTTAAGTTGGATGTTTGTTCAAGTGGGGTTAAGCAGGATTTCTATAGCACCATTAGAGAGGGTTATCGTAGTTATTTAGCACAAAAGTGCTCTAATAACAGGGGATGTTACCTAGTGGTGCTTGAATATAGGGAAGGGGGAAGGAGAAGCTTCGTCCTCATTCCGGAAGGCAAGGAGGGGAGAGGTTGGAAAAGAATGAAGGAAACTTTGGGGGTGTGTAGGAGGGGAGTTTGAGGGGTGGCCAATACGGTGGAGCCCTTTGGAGGCCCCAGTTGGAGGTAGTGCACTTGTATAAGGAGGCTCTGCTTCGTTCGAGACCACGGCGTGAGGTGAACAGAGAAGGAGGTGGGGGCTGGACCACTGACAATCGTGTGCCTCGAGCCCCGATCGGTGTACGAAAGCTTGACTTTGGCAAAGAGGATTTGCAGGGCCAGATGAGGAACTTGCAGAGAGAGTTGGAGGATTTATGTAGGGTGGTCGGGCGAAATATGGAATGGAATACTTGTAGGGGGAAGGAGTTGTAGGGGCCGGGCCTAGCTGTGGAGCCCAAACAGCCCATTCAGCCCAAAATAGGTAACCATCGGCAGAGGGGAGATGGATTTAGGTGGAGATGTGTGTCTGGGCTGAAAGTGATGGGCCAAGTTACTGGGTCTTAGCCCAATGGCCCAAAGAAAGAAAATGCCGATGGGTCAGGGCCCAGAGACCGGAAGTCTCGCGAAGACAGCCTGAGGGCTTCTCTTGCTGGTGCGTCTGGTGCGCAGCGCACGCCGCGCCACTCGCCGTCACAAGGGAGATGCCGGCTGACACTCAGAAATTGCCGATGAAGATAGTAGTACTCTCTGACGATGGCTTGCAGGTGTGGGGTACTCGGAAGGCAGTGGCTGATTCTGTGAAGTGTTTTGCGACATGTATGGGAGGGTCGTCTCTGTTGTCCGGGGGCCAGACAGTGCCAATGAAGGGAAAGGAGGTGTCCCTGCCTTCGACAAACCCCTCTATGCATATTCCTGAAGACACTGAGAAAGACAAGGCGTATTCTGACTGTGAAACAAATGGGCTACTATCTGACACTGTTGATGGGGTGTCTTCTGATGAAGAAAACAATTAGGCCATAGTAGATATGGTGGATGCTACGGTGGTGGAAGAGACTCGAGGTACCTCGATGGATAACAGGGAGGGTGAACCGGTTCCGCTAAATTTTATGTTCCCCATGCATATTGGAGTTTCAGATTGGGTTTTTAGGAAGGTTAATGAAATCCAAAAAGTTGTGGGATTGGAGTACGAAGGGTACGAAGATCAGTTCATGGCCTTACTCATGGCCATTGAGGTGGGGTACCAGCAACATAGGAAGATTGGTTCGAAAAAATAGCGGGAGCTCAAAAGGTTGATGTGGTTGCTGAACACTGAGGGTAGCTCCAGTAGGGGTAGGTCGAAAGGGAAGGGGCTGGCCTTGTCCCCATGAAACCCAAAATTGTGTCGTGGAATGTCCGCGGGCTCAATGAGGCCATCAAACGTCTTCAGATAAGAAACTTGCTTCGTGAGTGGAAGGCGGACATCATTTGTCTACAAGAGACCAAGTTGAAGCTAATCAATAGAAGAATTGTGAGAAGCCTATGGAGTTGTGCACACGTGGATTGGGTTTATTTGGCTTCCAATGGGGCGTCAAGAGGTATAGTGGTGATGTGAGATAGACGAGTGGTGGAGAAAGTGGAGGAATTCATAGGGAGGTATGCGGTAGCATGCTCCTTTAAGAATGTGGCAGATAACTTTTTGTGGGCATTTGTAGGTGTCTACGGTCCAAATGTAGACAGTAATAGAGTATTGTTGTGGGAAGAATTAGCCGGAGTCCACAGCTGGTGGAACCTCCGATGGTGTATATGGGGTGATTTTAATGTTACTAGATTTCCGAGCGAGTCTTTCGGAAATAGAAGAGGACGGCCAGCTATGGTAGAATTCTCAGCATGCATCTCTGATTTGAATATGGTAGATTTGCCTCTTGCCGGGGGCCTCTCCACGTGGGCTAACAACCAGAGTTGGTCTAGGTTGGACCGTTTCTTAATTTCGCCAGGATGGGAAATCCATTTCTCATATGTGTGGCAAAAGCGCATGCCTCGTATTGGTTTGGATCACTGGCCTATTTTACTTGACTGTGGTGGCCTCCGAAGAGGTCGAAGGTACTTTAAATTTGAAAACATGTGGTTAAAATCTGACGGTTTTGTCGTAGATAGACTAGCCTTTGAGGTCATTGATCAAAATAGTATAGCTTGGGTGGAGAGACCATTCGAAGAGGAAGAGGTAGATCAAGTAATCAAGAAAATGAATAAAGATAAAAGTCCAGGCCCGGATGGATTCATTATGGCTTTTTTTCAGAATTGTTGGGAGGTGGTGCGTGAGGAAGTAATGCTGGTTTTTCAGGAATTCTTCACTTATGTCAGATTTGAGAAAAGCTTAAATGCTACTTTCATTGCATTAGTCCCTAAAAAGGCCGGTGCAAGAGAGGTACAAGATTTCAGGCCAATTAGTCTTATGGGCAGCGTGTATAAGATACTTGCCAAAGTTCTTGCTAATAGGATGAGCACGGTCATGGAAAAGATTATCTCTAAGTCCCAAAATGCCTTTGTGAGAGGGAGGCAAATTTTGGACTCGGTTCTTATAGCTAATGAATGCTTGGATAGTAGGATCAAGTTGGGAGCTCCAGGTATTTTATGCAAACTCGATATGGAAAGGCCTATGATCATGTTAACTGGGATTTTCTAATATATATGTTGAGTAGATGCGGGTTTGGGGAAAAATGGAGGAAGTGGATCAGGTATTGTGTGTCAACGGCTCGCTTCTCGGTTTTGGTTAATGGCGATCCTGTGGGCTTCTTTAATAGCTTGCGGGGTCTACAACAAGGTGACCACTATCACCCCTTTTATTTGTCCTAGTAATGGAGGCTCTAAGTCGAATGTTGTCCGCGGTAGTAGAAGGAGGATTTTTTTCAGGTTTCTCGGTGGGAGATATCCACGGCTCCACCATTATTTCTCACCTTTTGTTTGCAGATGACACTTTGCTATTTTGTGAGGCAAATGCAGGACATATCCAATCTTTGAAGGCCATTCTACTTTGTTTTGAAGTGGTATCTGGTTTGAAGATTAATCTTGTCAAGACGAAGATGGTTGTGGTTGGCGATGTTAGCAATATTAGAGGGTTAAAAAATATTTTGGGATGTGGGGTTTCTTTATTGCCATTGAAGTACCTTGGACTCCCGTTGGAGGCTTCTTTCAAAGCTAAGATAATTTGGGAGGTGGTACTGAAAAAATTTGAGTGTAGGATGGCCGGGTGGAAAAGGTTGTATCTTTCTAAAGGGGGGAGAATCACACTCATTAAGAGTACCTTATCCAATCTCCCCACATATTACTTATCTTTATTTCCCCTGCCCGTTAGTATTGCTTCTAGAATAGAGAAGCTCCAACGTGATTTTTTGTGGAGTGGGCTAGGAGAGGAGTTTAAGTTTCACTTAGTAGGGGTGGTATAAGGTATGCTCTCCTTTGAGAGATGGTGGATTGGGGGTTCGGAATGTGAGGGCGTTCAATAAGGCATTATTAGGTAAATGGTTGTGGCATTACAACCATGAGAGGGGAGCTTTATTAAAAGGGGTGGTTGACATGAAGTATGGAAGTGAAAGGGGGGGTTGGTGTTCTAAAGAGGTTAGGTGGACATATGGAGTGGGGCTATAGAAGTATATACAAAAAGGTTGGTGCTCTTTTGCTAGTAATACTCGGCTGCTTTTGGGGGATATTAGTTTCTGGCAAGATGTGTGGTTGGGAGACACGGCCTTGAAGGATGCTTTTCTTATGATTTTCGGAATTGCATGGGAAAAAGAAGCTATGGTGGCTGATTTGCGGGTAATTAATCAAGGTTCACAGGAGTGGAACATCAGCCTAACTCGAGATGCACATGATTGGGAAGTGATTGTGCTGGTGGAATTTCTGAACATGCTATACAACATTTCTATTGCTGCCACAATGGAAGACATGATGGAATGGCGACATTCTAGAAAAAGGAAATTTTCGGTATGCTCTTTTTATGACTATTACTATGCATCAAAGGCACAACTTCCCTTAGAAGAATATATGGAGGACTAAAGCACCTACAAAGGCTGCATTTTTTGTCTGGACGGCAGCTCTAGGGAAGATTATGACCATTGATAATCTTAGAAGACGTGGCCTTATTATTATGGACTGGTGCTGTTTGTGCAGAAATAGTGGTGAAACGGTGGACCATATACTTTTACACTAAGTTTGCTCAAGATAATTGGACTTATTTTCTCAGTAGAATGGGTATAGCATGGGTGATGCCGGGTAGGGTGGTTGATTTTTTAGCAAGCTGGAGAGGGATCATAGGGACACAACAGATTGCAGCCGTGTGGAAGATGGTCCCTATATGTATTTTCTGGTGTATTTGGAATGAAAGAAACGAGAGACTCTTTGAGGATCATGAACGCTCCTTGGAAGAGTTTAGGAGTTTTTTCTAGAACACTTTGTTTTTGTGGGCCATTACTCTTGATTGGAATGGTCGCAGTTTTATGATTTCTTTGTAACTGTTCCTAGTTCTTAAATAGGTATATTCACATGTATACTTCTAATGTACCTGGGCTATGCCTACTTTTTTATCAATGAAATAACTTATTACTTATCAAAAAAAAAAAAAAATCTGACGGTTTTGTTGAAAGAGTAAGGCAGTGCTGGTTCTCGTATCAGTTTCAGGGTACCCCTAGTTTCATCCTGGCTGGTAAATTGATAATGTTGAAAAGAGATTTGAAGTTGTGGAACATGCAATCTTTTGGTGATCTAGGGGAAAACAAGAAAGGAAAATTGAGGGAGATTCAGGAACTTGAGAGGCTCCAAGAGACCGGATCCCTTACCTCCGATGAAGTAGCTCGGATGACTTTGTTGGATGCGGAGCTAGAGAGAATTATCTTATCTGAAGAGACTTCCTGGAGGCAAAAGTCAAGAGCATTGTGGCTCAGAGAAGGAGACCGAAGCACGAAGTTTTTCCATCAAGTAGCAAATTCCCACAGGAGAAACAACAACATAGAGATGCTGAAAATTGAAGGTGTGGAGTGTAGAGAAGAATAGGTTATTCGTGACCATGTAGTTGGCTTCTATGAGCAACTCCTAACTGAACCCGTCAGTTGGCGACCGTCTCTTGATGCCCTGGCATTTGACTCCAATGGATCGAGTGATGTGTCTCAATTGGAGAGGGCTTTTGAGGAAGAGGAGGTTGTTGAAGTAATGAGGAAAATGGCTAAGGACAAAGCTCCAGGGCCGGATGGGTTCTCTATGGGTTTCTTCCAAGACTGTTGGGACGTTATTAAAGAAGATATTATGAAGGTGTTTTAAGAACTCTTCGTAGCTGGAAAATTCGAGAGAAGCCTAAATACCACATTCCTTGCGTTGATCCCAAAGAAGGTGGGGGCAAACAAGGTAAAGGAGTTCCACCCCATTAGCCTGGTGAGTGGAGTTTACAAGATCATTTCCAAAGTGTTAGCAAACTGGCTAAGTGAGGTGGTGGGGAAGATTATCACCAAGCCCCAAAACGCTTTTGTAAAAGATAGGCAAATCCTAGATGCGATACTTATTGCTAATGAATGCCTAGATAGCAGAATGAGGGCAGGCACAACAGAGATCATTTGCAAGCTAGATATAGAGAAGGCGTACGATCATGTCAATTGAGATTTTATTCTCTACCTTCTTGGGAGATGTGGGTTTGGAGAGAGGTGGAACACGTGGATCCGTTGGTGTATTTCAACGGCGAAATTCTCTGTATTGATAAATGGCAGCCCAACGGGTTTTTTCCATAGTTTGCGAGGCCTGAGACAAGGTGATCCGTTGTTGCATTTGTTATTTGTTGTTGTGATGGAAGGGTTAGGCAGGATGATTTCGGCCTTGGTGAATAATGGCTTTGTGGAGGGATTCTCGGTTGGAACCTCGGATAGGGGGATCATTAACATATCTTACTTATTGTTTGTAGATGATACTCTTGTGTTTTGCTAGCCAAATCAAAGTCAGGTGCGTGTGTTGGAGGCGGTGTTGTTGTGCTTCGAAGCAGTTTTCGGGTTAAAAGTGAATTTTGACAAACTTGAATTGGTGCCAATTGGAGTGGTGCCAAATGTACAACAATTGGCTAGTACGTTGGGTTGTAAGTTAGCCTCTCTCCCATTGATGTATTTGGGACTTCCGTTGGGGGCAGGAGCACAGACACCCTCTTTATGAGAGTCAATGATTGAGAAGATAGAGAAGAGATTATCAAGTTGGAAGATAATGTATTTGTCGAAAGGTGGTAGGCTCACACTGATAAAGAGTACACTTTCAAACTTACCAACCTATTTCCTTTCACTATTTCCTATACTTGCAAGTGTGGCGTACAGAATTGAGAAACTCCAACGCAATTTTTTGTGGGGAGGTTTGGAGAGGAGTTCAAATTTCACCTAGTTAAGTGGGAAACAATATGTCGCCCTATATCCAACGGTGGCTTGGGTATTAGAAATGTGAGGACCTTCAATCGGGCGTTATTTGGCAAATGGTTGTGGAGATATAGTATAGAACCGGATGCCTTGTGGAGAGAGGTGATTGGGTGCAAATATAGAGACTCATGGGGGGTTGGAGCACTAAAGAATTCAGAGGATCTTATGGAGTGGGCTTGTGGAAACATATTAGAAAAGGTTGGGGGGTTTTCCTTCGACACACCTGTATTCAGTTGGGTGACGGCTCCAGGATTAAAGTCTGGAAAGATATATGGTATGGCGATAATGCTTTACAAGATTGTTTTCCTCCACTATTGTTTTCCTCCATTATTCCAAATTTCTGGTGTCAAAGAGGCTTCAGTGGTGGAGGTTATGGAGAGATTGTGTGGGCAAATTCATTGGAATATTAGCTTTAGTAGGGCAGCACAGGATTGGGAGATGGACAATTTTGATGATTTTTATAGCCTTTTGTATTCTGTGAAGCCAAGCAATCAACAAGAAGATGGTTTGTGGTGGTTACCTGGGAAATGTGCATTTTCGGTTCGTTCATTTTATAAAGCTCTTACCCAAGAGCCCAACACTCAGTTTCCGTGGAGAAGGCTTTGGAGGCACAAGGCGCCCCCCAAAGCTGCTTTCTTCGTGTGGACAGCATCTTTGGGCAAAATACTCACTATTGACAATTTGAGGAAGCGGAGGGTTATCATAATAGATTGATGTTGTATGTGTAGGGGTGGGGGTGAGTCGGTAGATCATCTTCTATTGCATTGTGAGATTGCAAGGGCTTTATGGTATGAGGTACTTAGTAGAGTAGAGTAAAGCGGTTTGGTAGATGATTCCAATGTGTATCATGTAATGCCTGTGGCAAGAACGTAATGCGCGGACGTTTGAAGACAAGGAGAGATCGTTAGAGGAACTATTAGCATCATTTTATAGCACTCTTTGTACTTGGGCCATTACTGTTGATTTCAATGGCATGGCCCTTCATGATTTTCTTGTCTCTCTTGTGCCCTCTTAGCCAGGGCTCCCTATTGTACATACTGGGCTAGGCCTATTCTTTGAGTAATATAGTTTTCTTACTTATAAAAAAAAAAAAAAAAAAAAAAAACTAGTCTAGAAGAATGCAGAAGAAATCTTCTCAACATTTACAGAGAAATATTCCATTATACGTATGTAAATGCATGTTTATGATCATACACATCTGAGTAGTGTTAGCAGGACCGTTCTTATCTAACTGAACATTGTACGAGCCATAAATTCTCATATGTGCACTCTGAATAGTTTGATGTACACTGTTTCTTAAACCCATATAGTTTGATTTGCAGGCTATCAATTCTTTGTGCGAGAATTCTATTGTGCCCACTAGTTCAAGTTCTTTATGGAGCAACCATTTGGCAAATCAAACTTTGGCAAAAGATGCCACAGGGATAATACCAAAGCAAACTGATGTTGTTCAGTCCAATAGGTGTGAGCTCTGCAAAATTGATTGTAGTGGCAAAGAGGCTTACGAGAAACACATACTGGGAAAGAGACATAATAGGAATTTGCAAGTACAAAATAATTCTACTTCTACGATGTTACCAGGAAGCTCTGTTACAATGAGTGACATACCAAGCCAGGTGCCCAGTATAGATGGACAGACAATATTTGGGGCTTCAGGTTTGGTTGATGGTAAGGAGTTGGAGACAAAGAAACGGAAGCTTTTGGCAGGTGGGGCAGCAGTTGATTCTGTCAGGATTTGCTCAATATGCAATATTGCTTGCAATAGCCAAGAAGTTTTCAATAAACATCTGGCTGGGAAAAAACATGCTTCTCAGGTAAATTAAGCTGTTAACTAGCTTTTTGCAGGATTCACTTATGTACACTGTTTAGCACTTACTTTGCTTTAGAAGATTCTTTCATGTCTTCCACCAACCACTGCTTATCTTTCATGGAAATAAATATTCCTTCACGGCTTGCATAAATTATTGGAGTTAATTTTCTTTTGTTGATCTATGAGATTAACTTCATGTATTCATGAAATTTCTTCAAGCCTTCTTTTGGAAGTTACTTCTTCCACCAACCATTTCTTCTCTTGATTTTGATTGCAGCTACCATGGACTGTGCAAGTATTGTCAGTGATTTTATCAATGGTGTAGATTAACAATATATACAATCTGTTGTTGTCATGTTATATGCAAATAATGAGTCATCTTAGTTCCGCTGAGTTATCTTTTATGCTGGTCCTCTAAACATTAACATGTTATAACTATTATTGGAGTTTCACTTTAATGCTTTTGATTTGTCCTCCATTGATTTGCAGAACTGAGTTATATAAGAAGTAATTGCAGATGGTCTGCATCTTGTCAAAATGAAGAATAAGCGTGTCCATTTGGACAGCCTAGTTTAGTTTTTGTTATTTTAGCTACAGAAAGGAAAAGACATTCATTTATACCGCATAGAATCTCTTTGAGTTGCTTCCTTCTTGGCCTTGAATTGTTGTTGTAATTGTTTCTAGTCATTCAACAAAGCGTATCGTCAAACTTTCATATATCTTTATGGTTTCTCCAAGTACTCTAACAAGTACTACTGTACTTGTGAGAGTTCTATTTTGTCTAATAAAAGACATGCATACCTAATTGGATGGATATGTTTATTCCTGGATTGCATTTCATTACCACCTCTCACACTTATTCCTCTATTATCCTATTTTTCCACTTCTTATGCTGCACCTTCTACTTTCGCTATTTGTGTGTTCACGGGCTTGCCACAAAAGTTGAACTTCTCTTCTCTTTGGTTCGGTTCGGGATATGCAGTGTGGTGTACATTTCGTTATATGCACGGTTTCTCTCTGATTCCGTTGATAACAGTATTTTGTTGCTTAGAGAAAGAGAGATATAGTATTTGGTTAATAACTAATCATGTTACTCTAAAATTAATGTACTGTTTAGTTATATTAGAAGCACATTGGGGTGGTTTAGCCACTACATACTAAAATATGGCGTATGACTACTAATGCAAGAACTATTGGAAATAAGAAATAAAAAGCAGAACTTTCAAGGCATCACAATTGTTATATTTTTCTATATGATTCTATTTTGGTCACAATGCAGGCTCGCTTAATATCTCTCAATGGCGTTGGCCCATATATTGCTGCAATCAGGGCTCAAGATGGCAGCATTTGGAAAAATACTCTAAAGAAAAACAAGGTCGTTCAATCTGCTTGGTGTGAAGTCTGCAAAATTAATTGTAACAGCACTGATATCTACACCAAACACATACTAGGAAAGAAACACCAGAAGAACTTGGAGAAACTGTCAAAATCAAATAATGATACTACTGCCCTTACCTCAAATGCTACACCAGCCTCAACAAATCCAGTGATTGGACCAATGGAAAACCCAGAGGCCAGTAAAGGCAATAGCGTTGTACCAAATTCGAGGAAGAAGGTAGCACGGTCACTGGCACCAGAAGAGCTGGAGATGAAGAAACTAAAGATTCTGCAAGGTGGAGCAGCAGCTGGAGCTGTTAGAACGTGCAGCATATGCAATGTGGTGTGTAACAGCCAGAAAGTGTTCAATTCTCACCTGGCCGGTCAGAAGCATGCCGCCATGGTGAAGAAACAGGTGGAAGCTGGAACTGCAACTGGAGCCGGAGGTCCTCAACTGATAACTGCAGCATAAACACCTTATTTACCAGTTATCCTGATCATTTTTCAAAGCTTTTTGTACATTCTCCTTTTGCTTACTTAACAGAGCTTTGAGAAAAGCTGGCTTCACATATTGTTAGAACAAAAATGCATAATGTTTAGTGGGTACTCCTGTAGTATATTTAAATATTGCAACATATGTACCGTACAATTTAATGTACAGAAATGGTGTGATTTCTTTTCTGGATGGCTTCCATGTCAGAAAATGCAAACAACCATCATGGTTCTCAGGATTCCATGTAAAATTCCCATTTAGGAACCAAAAACACCACCCCATTGGTCTCTATTATGTTGAAATTGGAATCATTAGATTAATTGATAAATCAATTATCATCAAAGCCTTTAATTGGTGTCTCGTCCTCTTGCTAAAAAAGAAAAGACAATAAAACTAATTATATGGCAAAACATTCAGTTTAGTAGTTTCATCATTTCTTACTTGGTAGAACATGGTTTAAGAATTTTCACTTAAAAGAGTTGTTATATATATATATATATATATATATATATATATATATAATTTGACAGATTTGCCTGCAATTTCCCATCCTATTTCATAAGATCTTTTTGAAAATATTGTCTTGTCCTAGATCTTGAAAGCTTAAAAAGAGCAGCTCCTCAAGCACATTTAGTCTCGTTTGTTTTCTCTGATGAGATGAGATATAACGAGATAAGTTAAGATAAAAGTTGAAAGTTGAATAAAATATTATTAGAATATATTTTTTTAATATTATTTTTATTTTGAAATTTAAAAAAGTTGAATTGTTTATTTTATTTTGCGTCGAAATTTGAAAAAGTTATAATGATTAGATGAGATGAAAATAATTGTGAAAACAAACGAGGCGGAAATTAGCATGAAAGTTAACACCTATTGAAGTAGGATTTTCAAAGTACAAAAACGTTTGACTTAGGGTACGTTTGGTTACCAAATTTATCTCAACTCATCATTACAATTTTTTCAAATTTTAAAATAATAATAATATTAAAAAATAACATTCTAACAATATTTTATCATCTCAACTTAACTCAGTTTAATATCTAAATACAACCTAATAAACAACTCAAAAACGATTTATATCATATTGTTTCCTAAAACTATATTAAATTAATCTTTTTATCAAGTAGACGACCTTGAACTCCACCTATTAAAAAAATAAATTAACACCATTTTGATATTCATAGGTAACATCAAATGATGGCATGAGGCAAAAGATGTGTGAGCTATACGTCAAAAGGGGAAGGCAAATAGAAAGCTCCAAAAGCTATAAAACTAGCATTCAATTAGGAGTGTAAACTCAAATCGGAAAATCGGTCCGGACCGGACCGAACCGAACCGGTTTTATCGGTTTTGAACCGGTCCGGTCCAGAACCGATTTTTAAAATATAAAAACCGGCCGGTTCTGAGATTTTTTGACCCGGACCGAACTGGACCGGACCGGTTGATTAAAAAAAATAAAAAATAATATTTTTATATATAAGTTTTATATAAAATATTTTTTATATATTAAATAGTAATATATATAAGTTTTATATATAATGTATAATTATAAATTTTTATGTGAAATTTTATATATAATATATATATTCATATATGAAATAATTTCTTATTATAATTTATTAATTATTACATAAAATGTTAATACTAAATCACTAAAAATTTATAACTAATACTAATATATAACTTATAACTTTACCAATAGTCTAATATTAATACTATTATATAGTCTAATATATTAATAAAAGTATAAAACAGTATTTTTAAAATCACTTTTTTTTTTATAAACAAATTTTTAATAACAAATTGTGAAATTTACATTTTAAAAAAATCGGAAAACCGGACCGGACCTGACCGGAAACTGATAAAACCGAAAGTACCGGTTTAGGAGGGTAACCAGTGCGTAATCGGTTTTGAAAAATACAAAACCGATACATACCGGTTCGGTCCTAGATTTTATCCAAAACTGGATCGGACCGGACCGGTTACACCCCTACATCCAATAATGGATTTTGGAAGATGAACTTACCTTGGTTAAGGACTGGCTTCCCTTTTGTTCAATGTTCTTGATATAGCACCTCATACCTCCTTCCAAGATGTTTTTGAAAATTATGTCGCATTTTATTTATGCATTCGACTTTAAAGCACTCTCATTGAATTAGCTAAAAGTTAAATCTAATGAGTATTTAATTATTAAAGAGTAAAATATGCTCACATTGGATTAGTCAAATTCCAAATATTTAGAATTTAGCTACAGTAACTTTAAATTTTTTTTTTAAATTTGAAAGTTACTGTACATACATCAAATACATATTTTATTAATTATTTCTCTCACTTTCTTTCTATCACATATATTATCACAATTAATATATTAATTTGACTTAGTGATATATTAATTTAATAAGAACATGATTCTTAATTAACATATAATAAATAGAATAGTAAAATATGATAAAATTAAATATATTAATAATTAAAAAATTAAATATTTTTAAAATTAGTAGTTATTCATTATCATATAATGAATAAATATATAATATAATGTGAAAATTTAATGTGAATAATTAAAATTAAATTTATCTTATATTATTTTATTATTATATAATAAAAAAATAACTATTTCAATATAAAAATTTATATGAATGGAATAATTAAAAGTTAAAATTTTCTTATATTATTAAAACTATCCCGAATACCTTTGTGCGAATCTCTTGCTTGTTGCTTTACCAATGTAATAGAAAGGTCTTCGCTTCCTTATTTAATAAAATCAAGTTTTTGGACTTATCTCGTAGGTAATAACGATGCTGAGTTGGCGGCGAAGAAAAACTTGGCACTCAAAATTTTGAGAAAGTCAAAATAAGAATTAAAACTGAAGGAGCGGCCGAGTACCTGATTTTTCAGCCATGACTCATCTTAACAAAATAGTAATTACTCAAAAAGTTTTTACTCAGCGACAGCGGGTAAGATAGTATCCATCCACTTGTTATTGACCCGACCCGTATGAGTTGGCAACTCGAACTGTTCTTTTTTTTTTTTTTGAGCTAGACCGCTCTCATTCAAATTACGCTTTTAAGCTGGCCACAACCAAAATCCAAATTCTACCATCGTTTCAAAATTTCCCGTTCAGAATCACAAACCCAAATCTCTCAGCCCTGAAAGTTTGAATCTTTCGGACTCTGATTCATATTTCCGAGGTATAAACGCTTTCCGAAAATTTCGGTGGTTGTGCCGATTTATTTTGCTTTGTTAATTTATGTTGGAATTGAATGTATAGCTTGATCATTGATGAATAGGGTTCGGTTTTCTTTCACTCATATTGAAGGGTTGCATTTTAGTATCAAATAAATCATACCATGTTTTATTTTATTTTATTTTCTATTTATTCTCTCTTCTTTCTGATATGGTTTCCAGAGAGATGTAAACCTATTGGCGTGAATATATTTATTCATTTTCTTTGGGATTCAGTGAATATTATTACTTTCTCTTTGGGAGCTATCATACATATTAGTGGGAACCTAAACTCAAATTTGAGGAGTACTTAAAGTGAAATTCATACAATTTTCCCTTTATTTAGATAAAATTGGGAAAATATTTCCACACTTCTTTTTTTTGGGAGGAGGGAGGGGGGATTTTATCTCATGTCATTGCGTGGAAGGAATTTTTTTTTTCAATTTGTAAATTTTCTTTTCTTTCGCTCAATTTTTTTTTTTTTTAAATGAATGTTCATTATCAATGCTGTCCCCATTTTGCGGAAAGGTGAATGGACTGTGATTCTTGTGCACTTAGGATGACAAATACAATCAACTTCACACATTTATTTTTGCTCGTTTATCTTCTTTTTTTTTTTTTTTGGTGTTTTTTGTGTTTTTTTTCATTGAAAGGTTAAACAATTACGCTGCATATTATCTTTATGTTGCATCATCTAAGTTCATCATTTTTTTATTATAGATGATGCTATGTATTGCTCTTCTTATTTTTAGGGATGGACTTTAATCTTTTAAGAAATGATACAGGTATTTATTTGTTTTGCACATCTGTGTATATTTTTCTTGCACATATGTCACACCAGACAAAGACGGAAACTGAAAACTTTTCTGACATCGAGGAACTCTTTCAGATTGAGACTAGATGTAGAGAGGTATGTTTTGTGCCTATTGTATCTACTTTTAAATATAATCCTAAAGATGTTAGAGGAGTTGCAATTTGTGGCTTTAAGATTGTCTGAGAGTATAGCAAGCATAGCAAGCATATAGTTTTTAAGTCGAGTTCTTGTCATTAATTTATATTTGCTTGTATATCAAAATCACCATCAACGATTTTTCTTATCAGTAAGTAAGAACTTTATTGATGAGAGAAATATGCATAGTCTAAGTACATGGGAAATATACAAGAGTAACACCTATGCATGATTGTCTAGAAATACAAGGAAGTCATGAATATTTAGGCTGTTAAAATCTATCACAATCGATCAAATGAAATAAAATATTAAAGAAAAACATTCTAAGCTCATCCATTGACAGATTGCAACCTCTAAAACTTCTTTCATTCCTCTCTCTCTAAAGGCACCACCATAGACAAATCTGAACCATCTTTCAAATTACTACGATTTGTGAGTTACCATGTAGGCCTCTCCAATTTGCTAGACACTCAACCACCCTTCTTGGCATTGCCCAAGTTAACCCCACTCTAGCAAAGAACAATTTGCAAGGAACATTTTGAGGTTGTAAACATTATCGTATGAGCCATTCATTTCCATTTTCCTACAATCATTTCTGAGTTTAGTATTAATGATTGAGAGCTGAAAAAAGAAAGAGAAGAAAAAGAAGTGGCCACTTGTCCTTTTTCAGAAGACTTTGGTTTAGTAATATTTATGAGCCGCTGCCTATTTGTTAGTAATTGAATTTTTTTTAATATTTATAAATTTCAATTTTCATTCTAATTGATTTTTGTTCATCCTCTTATTGATCTATCTATATACTTCTCTATTTGCATGCAGTTAAAGAAAGAAAAGAACATGCTGAAAGATTCACAATCTGAAAGCTTTGAACTGATTCGGGTAATGTTTGGATGCTATACGGTTTTCTTTCAATTCCATTAGGTTATGAAACAGGATTTTTTTTTTTTTTTGAGAAGTAAACTTGTGGGGATAAAATAAAAATGGCATCGCCCGGACATTTATTATTATTATTATTATTATTATTATTATTACTTATAAAAGAAAATTATTATTATTATTATTATTATAAGCTGAAGTCATTGATTTTTCTCCTTTGGATGAATCATGGAAATCCTTATTTTTCCATTTCCATGGCCTCTTGATGTGTTTATTTTTCTGTTGATTTTCAGTTCATTGTTTTTCACATTGTCCTCTAATAGAGGAACTAGTCAAGATTAAACACTGCATGGGTGGTTATGGTTGAACCTCTCATAGCCTCTTGCATACCAATCTTCTAATTGCATTTTTCGGGTTATGGCATGTAAAAGTAGATTGAAGAATCTACCCAGTAAATATTATAAACCGTATTGTTGTACTTGATACTATGTATTTGCAAGTCATCTGCTGGACAAAGAGTGTCCAAGTCGGACATACCTATACTCCAATTTGTGCACAAATTGTCTTCTGATACTTTTCAAAATAACATGATGAAAACCCCTCATTTGAAGCAGAAGGTCAAAAATTGGGCAAAAAAGGTAAAACGAATAAAAGGACATAAAAAAGAAACAAAATATGGTTTTAACCATTTGTTCCATTCCTCTTTTTCGCTCAATAAAGAAGTTTATGTTTAACAAGAAGAATATATTCTGGCAGAATATCAATGAAGACTTTTTTTTTATAGGTTTTTTTTTTTTTTTAAATGGGCTCATGGCAATAAATCTTGTCCACTGTCCCAAAACACACCAAGTGTTTAATCTCATCATAGCAAATGAAGACTTTTGTTTCATGCAGAGACTAGAACAACATGTGAAATCATTGTCAGAGGCTCGTTCAGAAGACAAGAAACTCATTCAAAAGTTGGAAAAAGAGCTATTGAACTGCTCTCAAGAAATAGGTAGTTATTCTTGTATCTATGCATACATGTTTTCTTAGGTTGTCCATCATTTTAACTGATTGTACAATTTTCATTTTATTATTTAAGGAATGTGTTTCATGCCATTATGATCAAAAGAATATTAAGATGCGCTAACTTTTTTATGTGAAAGAATTTTTTTTGTTTTGGAATACGTTCACTTGCTCTATGGTTCTATGGTTGTGGAAACTCAAATTTTATATCATTGTTTGGGCAACATATCTGTTGCGTCTCTGTGTTTTGTAGTTCTTTGTCCTTACATAACCCTGAGGAAACTCTTACATGGCCATGGTGATTTAGGATAACCGTATGCAAGGATAAATATTTGTGTGTTATGTTCAACTCTTGAGTTTTATTCCCTGATCAGTGATCCTGAAAAATCATATCTTGGGGCTTAATGCCCTCTCTTCTCTATATAGTTCATGTAGAATTTGTGCATAGTTTAGAGGAAAGCAGTTCATTATATGTTGGTTTCACCAACAAGATCAGTTGTGTTCAACCGTTGGATATTTTTATAATATATAATTCGTAGAGTTAAAAACTTTTCTTTAAATATTTTTCATCCATCCAATGGGTTACTTAAGACATATGGTATTTGTCAATGAAAATGTAACAGCATATGCACATTGATGGAAGGTGCTCTTTAACTCAATGCTTCATCACAGATTACCTGCAGGATCAACTAAATGTGAGGAACACGGAGGTGAACTGCCTGATAGAGCATGTACACAGCATTGAGCTGAAATTAGCAGACATTGAAGATTTACATGACAAAGTTGACAGGTCAAGGGAGGAGCTAAAGAGGTCTGATTCAGAGCGCTTGCTCTTGCTGCAGGAACTAGATAGAAAAGAAGCAGAGTTACAAAATTCAGCTTCGTGTGTAGAGAAATTAGAGGAATCCATCGCAGCCATGGCATTAGAGTCTCAATGTGAAATAGAAAGCATGAAACTTGATATCATGGCCTTGGAACAGAGTTGCTTTGAGGCTAATAAAATCCAGGAGGAAACTACTGAAGAAAGAGCTAGGATGAATGGGATGATTCAAGAGCTTGAGGCTCAGTTTCAGGATGCACAGAAAATTATTGAATCTCTGGATGAGGAAAATAAGGAACTGAAAGAGAAACTTGATATGTCTGAAAAGAATGCTAGACTATTTTGTCAAGGGATTGAAGAATGGCTGCAAAACAAGGACAGATCCCACCAGAAGTCTCAGACCTGCTTGAGCAAGCCAGAGGATAAGCTTAGTATATTAAAAGAATTCGGGTACATTACACTGTATAATTATGCATTAATTTGTGTGTGATTTATGTCCAGAAACATTGTAATGTGAGGGAAGAACCTCTTTTTTCCAGTCCACTTTTTAGACCTGCCACATGGACTTTTGCTAACCATCTATCAATAGTCTCTAGCCATAAATTCTTGTTCACTGTTATCTATCTGATTCCTTCTCTTCACTTATCAAGTCATCATATTTTGTAGCATTAGAATAATAATTAGTTATATTTTGATTGGTTAGTGGCTACCACCACTTGGGTTCTGTCTTGGATCTTGAGGTCTTTCTTGGTGAGTCATTTTATTGGTGGTTTACTACAAATCTGGGTGGTTGTTTCTTGGTAACTGGTTGAATATCATGTACCTTAAATTATAACGTGTTTCATGAAAACTGTCACTGCTTGTATTTTAGGGGAAAAATTTATCGCACCTGAAATTATAGTGTTTCATGAAAACTGTCACTGTTTATATTTTAGGGGAAATTTGAAATGACAACGAAAAATGATATTATGATTTTTTGGGTGGGTGGGGGATGGATGTTTGAAATTATATGTTTTTAACTTGCAAAAGGCACAATCTTAGAGGGATGATCTTAGAAGATGAAAGAAATTTCTTCTTCAATAGATTATAAATCATCAATTTTGATTCATATGGCTACCTTGCACTACTATTTAGGCCTTAAACATGGTCCTCTTTTGAAGTTTTTTGGATACAATAAGTGTCTTATAAGGTTGCTAAAAAAAGTTATTTTAAGAAATTGTTGTTATGGTTGTCTTGAGAAGAAATTGATGCAGTAAGTTTTGTTTTCAAAGTCCTAACAGCTTATTAAATTATTGCATAAATTTATATCTGTCACTTTGTTTTCTGTCAAAATTCATGTTTTGACATCCTTACTAATAATTGGATAATACTTGAAGCACTTGTGGAGAAGTCTTGGGTCCACTCCTTTCACAGTTGGCAAAGGAGTGCAGAGTTGATGCCGATTCAAGAACGAAGATGGAGAATATATCAAGACAGATTCAAGAATATGAATGTCTTGTGAAGCAACTTAAGGTATGACCATATGTGGAAGCATTGCCTTTGATATGATCTAAATGACTAATTGCAGTATGTTTCAAGTGGGATCAGTGCGCTAGGTTTTTGTCCTTTCTGGACTTCAAGGTTACATGACTTGATTGTATCCGGTAATGGTTTCTAGGAAGAATTGAGAGAGGAAAAGTTGAAAGCAAAAGAAGAAGCAGAGGACCTAGCACAAGAAATGGCCGAGCTAAGGTACCAAATTACAGGTTTGCTTGAAGAAGAGTGCAAGCGTCGTGCCTACATTGAACAGGCATCTTTACAGAGAATTTCTGAGTTAGAGGCACAGGTATTGATGTTTATATTTGCAATCTTCCTTGTCAGCCTCATAGGGAATAGTCTTATGGTTTAAAAGAGACAATCTTGTTTTGTGATCAAGGTCCAAAAAGAAAAGAGGAAATCATTTGCTGCTGTCGGGCATCTCCATGAAGCATAGAGATTGTGTTATCAAAAGGATTGAGGATCTGTGTGTAGAAGAAGTTATTCAGGTGTGTTTTTTCACTCTAAAGTTACCATCTAAATTTCCCATTCTTCTCAATGTCAAAGTAGCATAACCGACATTGTATTTGCACAGTTCCCTTGCCCATGGATCTATCCTTTGCATTTATGTTAGGTGCTCTAATTCATATCCTAGCACTCTCTGACTTCAATAAGAACATGAATATTGTTCTTGCTTTTCTTAGATGCATGCTTAATCTTTCTGTGCAGGGCTGATACTTCTGACAGACACTGTGAAGCTGTCAAGGGTACCAAACTCGAGTATTTTTATAGATTGCTCTGTGCAAGAACCTATAGAAAGTAAAACTTGTCAATTTTACTACGGATGACGATGCCTGCTATAAAGCCGCCACATCTAGTAGGGAATCGAAGAAGAGGTTATGCGACATGTTGTGCTGTAAGTGCAATTTGTATCCATGACATCATTACCGGAGCATCAATGTTTGGGTAGTTCTGAAGTCCAGTAGAGTCTCCTACATGCATGGGGTGCTAAGTTTACTGAACATTACAATATTATCTCCACAGCATGCCAATGGAGCATGCTGCAGACACTGCACAGACCCTTTTGTTTTTTTCACTTTTCTGGCATATGATTCAGGAAGAGATATAGATATATATGTTCCTGAGCACGTGGGCTTAGTAGCCAAAAGTGTCAAAAAGCCCTGTAGTCTCTGTTTCTATCTCAGACTGTTAGTGCTTAAGCAGTCGAGAATATTATATTAGTTATGTATCAATTTTTGAGTATAATGATTCATGCAAAGGATCCATTTCGATCCCTTGTTTGCATGTTGTGTGTGAGATGTAATCTCCAGATATATCTTAAGTGCTCATAAAGTTCATGAGCTCCAGAATAGTAGGTGTTTGGTTTTTAATACCTATTTCTTAACTAAAACTGTATCAATGCCATAGTTCATGAATTCTCACAGTTCAAAATGTCATTTTTTTTAACCCTTTTGGACGATTTTTTTTTTTTTAAATAATAGAAGTGAGTTGAACAAAATCTCCAGAGTCTATAAGCTCTTATGGTTTTTTTTCTTTAAAAAAATAAAAGTAAAAATAAAAATAGATTGTATTGCATTAATATCAATATAGTAGAATGAAAATAGGATACAATATTATGCTCTATAACTCATTGCAATTACTTTCTTTTTCTTTTCTTTCTTTTAAGAAAATAAAATTTGTAATAAAAAATATATTTAGGTACAGGCACTATTTCTACAGAAGCCCTTGCAAGCAAGCAAGCAAATTGTGACTCATAAAAGTATAAAAAATGCTAGTCACCGACTGTTGGGTTTCGATAAATAATTTTTTTTTATTTAATGATTAAGGAAGTATTTTTTAGTAATGTTTTGAATTTTAAAAAAAAAAATGTTTAAGAATATAAAAAAAATGAATGAAAAAAAAATACTTTTTGTTCTTATTGGGACAGATCTCGTGCTAAAATTATAATGTTAGTCACTCAAGCGGCATGAAAATCCATGTCTCTATGTCAAATAAGAATGAAAAATAATAAAATAATTAAAAATGAATTTAGGAGATTTTAAATATATATATATATATTTAAATATTAATTAGAAAATTGAATGATGATGACTATTAGGTGAGTGTTGGCCACACCAAGGATGGATCTAGTCATCTCTGCTCACCCCAAAAGATATATGAATTAATAAGTTGATTTTTAATGAGTGATGCTAAAAACAAAACCATTATCCCCTAATTATCTTCTTTGCTAACGTTTTTTTTTTTCTAATTATTTAGATTTATCATATTATTTTTTAAATGTGTAATATTAAAAACTTGACCTTTATTCTACAACCATTACTCCCACTTGCAAGCATGATAGCGTTTAATAACTCATAAATTCTAATCTTTTATGACAATGATTGCTCTAAGGGTAAGCACCACCACCTCAATAGAATGGGAGTAACAAGGAGATAGTGATATAGCTTCTGGCATTTTTTAAATACATTTTAGATATATTCTTACTAATATATATTTAATGCTACCGTGACATTTGAGTAACATGGATTGTCACATTAATTTAGTTGTTATGTGGTAGTTTTGCATTACATTACCGTGTCAACTTATAAGCGTTTTGTTGTAAAAGTATTTGTAACCCTAACATTAATCTTTTTACTCTCGTAAAAAGGTCTAAAAGCAAGGGGTGGAAAGTAGGGCTCAAACAAATATATAACAATTATAATAGTTAATTTTTCAAATATTAGCTGAAGAACTTGAAATGTATCGAAGGAATCTCGTGAGATTATTTTTTATTAGTAATCGATGTAAGTGGCTCTTTAATGGGTTTTTAGTAAAAGAACCGTTAATTTTGTTTGAAATGGTGCACTTGGGTATTATATTTCAAACTTGTGTAAACTTTAGATTTGTGTATATTCTTATATGCTATTTTGGCTTTACTTGTGGGATTTGTACAAATTTTGTAATGGTTAGAATGTTTGAAAAATGTTATATGGCAAAGTGTATTGAATATTAAATTCTAGCTAATACCCACCACTTACACTTGAATATTAAATTCATCTTCAAACCCAAAACCATAAACGGACAGAGTTTTGCCTATATTTTCAAAATTATCTCACTGTTTATAAATATATATCAAAGACACAATCTCCAAACTTTTCACAACTATAATACAATAATCCTAAAAAATCCATTGACAAGTTCGGCTAGAGTCATTAAATTCTAAATAATTACAATTCAGATACTCTAACAAAAACTGTAAAGTAACTAAATATGATTATAAGAAAACGCTTTGTACAACCAAAACCATCTTCAAGCAACAAAACTATCAAGTCCTAAAACTTCCAACCTCAAGTAACTAACCCGAGTTCACTCTGAAATCTTTGGCTCAAAAGATATCACTTTAAAAGAATGAACTTTTTACAACTCTAAAAAATATGTGAATTGAAGTAATGAGTTGCCACGTGCTCAATAAGTAGCAATTTAATAGGGGTGTGGGAGTTGGCAATGTTCTTAACTATAAGAGAGTGAATAAATTTCTAATAAAGTAATGTGAGCAATACAATTTTATCTCAACTAATATATTCAGCCAAATATTATATTCAAGGCCACATGATAATAGGAAAATCACCAACATACCACAAAGATATCATGCCACGAAGACATCATGCCGCGAGGACATCAATATACCACAAAGATATCATGCCACGAAGACATTACGCTGCGAGGGACGTCAAACTTGTCACAAAGACATTCATATCATGGGCTCAAGAATAAATAGCATGCTCACATTTAACTTTCAAATTTAACAAGCCACATAACATTTTTCAAACATTCTAACCATCACAAAATTTGCACAAATCCCACAAGCAGAACCAAAATAACAGAAAAATGTGCACAAATCCAAAGTTTACACAAGTTTGAAATATAATACCCAAGTGCACATTCCAAACAAAACCAACAATTCTTTTATTAAAAACCTATTAAAGAGCCATTTACCTCTTGTTTTAGTTAAAATAGTCAAGATATTCCTTTGCTGATGGTCACTCGGAACCTATTTCAAAGTAATTATAGTCCGTCAACTTTTACACTAAAATTTTACTCAACCTTAATAATATGAATTTAAACTTGTCCTAAAAGATTATCCTCCAAAATTATGAACTCCAAATTTCTAGGTTGAAAATACGCTACTGGACAGCACGTACACCGGCCTCTATTCCCTTATTATTTCAATAAGGTCTATATTTAACCATATAACAGTAACATACACTTGGGGATTAATTCTAGCTAATAACCACCACTAGCACTTGAATATTAAATTCATCTTTAATACACCCTAACAACCTAATCAACTAGGTATATTCTCAACAATTCACAACACCAAATTTTATATTCAAAATTCATTAAATATACTATGTATGAAGGTTAAGAATTTATCTAATATTGTCGTTGATGATGATGAAACAACTAGTAGTAGTGATTGTGGGTGGAGGTTACACAAAGAGAGAGAAAAATATATGTACTGTTTAGGGAGAGAGAGAAAAAGAGAGAGAGTAAAACAAATAATATATATATATATACATGGAGGGTTAGAGAGATAGAGAGAGAGAGATACGGGTGAGATATATATATATATATATTTATATGGCGCGCCTGGCGGTCGCAGGGGGGCCAGGGGGACTTACGGGAAGTAAGGAGAAAGGGTGGGGGGAAAATAAAAGAAAAAAGTGGTTGGGCTGGGCTTATGGGCTTGGGTTATTACAATCTTACCTCCTTCAAGAAATTTCATCTCTGAAATTTGATATATTATCCATAGAAAACAACTGAGGGTATTTCGCTTGCATTTCATCCTCATGTTCCCCTGATGCTTATCGTAAAGTTTGATTTCTCCAAAGAACTTTTACAAATCTTATTATTTTGGAGTGTAACACTTGCTCTTTGAAATCCACAATTTGAATTGGGGTCTCTTCATATGATAAATCTTTTTGGATTTGCATTCGTACATAATGCAATATGTACAAAGAATCAGATACATATTTTTGTAACATGGAGACATGAAAGACATTGTATATTCTAGAAAGTGTAGGAGCTAATTCAACTTCACGATGGGCGAGGCCCAAGCTGCCCAAGGTTTCCCTCGTTTGGCATGGCCCTATATATATTAACATTTTTTTTTTATAAAACGACGTTGTTCTGGTATTTTACTTTAGTAATGTATAAGGGAAAATAACAAAACCCTAAATCGCTTGGTCTCCTCTCTTCTCTCTTTCCCTCCATTCGACTTCTACCTCCCATTCTCTCTTCTTATGTTCTTCACTTCCTCCTTTGCCGCCCCAACCTTGTAATAGGTAGAAGTCGTGGCTGTGAATCTGAGTCTACAAATGACCTTGGGTTTGAGAAGACCCATGGCTAGTCGTGACCGTAGTTTTTTGTCCCACAACCACACTATGGTCTAGTCAGAGCATAAGGTTGCTATTTTTTTGGATCTATCTTCGTAAATTTTTAAATTTGTTGTTAGATAATGGATCTGTGGATTTTAGGGATAGGTTTGTGGTTTTGATGAAAAATGTAGGTTGTTTAGTAGATTCCGGCCTGTTAGCATGGCCAATCCCCCCCCCCCGGGGACACCACCCATTACAGGAGGTGGTGCCTAAAATTTGAAAAAATTAGCCTTTTTTCTTGCAAAGTTTTATCGATAATACAAACAAGCATAGGGATTTCCCCCCAAAAAAAAAAAAAAAAAAAATCATTCATGATAACAACAACTTGAATAAACCAATCCACTAATCCAGGTGTAGGTAAAGCTACTGTAGCACTAAAAGTAGTACAACTTGCAAATTCTCCTCATCTCAAATTAATCATTTTACAAGGAGATGCTCTCCTGGTCACAACTAACATCAAACATGCTGACATCACAACAAATTGGCAAATTTAACCGATCATTGAGGACATCTTGGATTGAAATCATTTGATCATTGGAAAGTTCGATGCAGGCATTTAATTGTATAATGGGCTGTGACCAATCTTATTATTGGCTGTAGTATCGGCAAGTTTGGGGAGTGAGATGAGAATTTTATGTTTTGTTTGAAATTTTAAAATATTATGTTTTAATATTATTATTATGTTGGAATTTGAAAATTTTGAATTGAGATTTGAAAAAGTTGAATTGTTTATTATATTTTGTATGGAGATTTAAAAAAGGTGTAATGATGAGATGATATGAGAATTTCATATCTCATCCCACCCTCCAAACCTGCCTGCCTAGATGTATTCTCTTGATAGATGGTGGAAATGATCGACCCTCTATGCAATATGAACCTTTTACTCTATGAATATTGTGCTTGCTTGATTTAATAATAATAACAATAATTAAAAAAAAACACACACACACACACACACACAGTCTGATGTTGCCCGTAAATGTAGTGAATGGGAGGTTAACACCAAGTGTTCCTTGGCTATCTTCGAAAGAAAAATTGTTTCTTTTATGCTGGTTATGATTCTGTTTCTGGTTGACTTTTAGTGGCAGGATTCTGGGGGTAGTTTTTTCTTTTTCTTTCTTTCGTTTCCTGGCCATAATCCCACCAAGATTCTACCTTTAAAAATGCCATTTTTCCTACACAGCAAAAATCTATAAGCACTTCTTTTCTGTTTTTTTTTAGCAACAAAGCATAAGAAGTTAAATTGCAAAAGATGTAGACAGAGTTCAACCCCCATAAGATCATAGTACATAATCATAGCTATACTCTCAACTGTGACAAAAATACATGAAAACACCAAATGCACCAAAGGTCGTCTAATTCATATGTCCACAAATCGACAGCAGTGATTGGGTATTGGAGAGGAGAGTGTTGGAAGTATCAGCTGCGATTGTTATGAATCTGCACTCTACTTTCCAAGTAAACGACGAGCACGTTGATTTGCACCATCCACCCGTCTGCCCAACACATCGACATCATCATTGAAAGGATCCAGAGCCTTGTTCTGGCTGTAATTATCATGAGTAATGTAGTTAGATCTTTTACACGACAGGTGATCAAGAGATAAGTTGACAGTTTCAACACTTTGGCACCCTCACTTTGTTTAAAGAAGAGGAAAAAGAAAAGGGGGAAAGGGGGAACGCCGGGGGAGGGGGGGGGGGGGTGTTTTAACCGAAATGGCAAAACATTGAATTGATAAAGGAAGTTCTACTTCCATGCAATTGACAACACAACTGACCTCTCAATTTCAGAGCCCATGTCAATAGCCATTTCCTTCAGCTCTCCCAGTAGATTGCTCAGATCAGACAGTGCATCATCTTGCTTTGAATGTTCCATCTGTAGAAGAAATGATGAGATTGAGGGACAGATACAAATTGCGCTGGAAAGCGACCACTAATACCACAAGAAACTTTAATATACAGAAGCCAACAGATTTTGGGGGCAGAATTTCCCAATCCAAGAACAAAAATCACAAACGAAAGAAAAAGGACTCTTTCTTTTATTTCTTTCTCTTGAAAAAAGAACTGCCAGAGTTTGAGAGGGGGGGGAGGGGGGGGGGGGAGTACAGGAAGGGAAAAAAATCATAAAGCAAGCAAACAAAGCATTAATATTAGCATAGTTTGCTTTAGTTGGGTTTGTGGGAGAATCTACAACCAAACTGAGGTTGGCCAGGAATCAAATTGAACCAGAGCAAAATAAAACGATAAAAGAAGAAGAAAATTGAAACCAAACTGGGGTTGGGTCAGTTCGTTTCATAATGTCATGGTTTGAGTTAAATTAGGAATTGAACAAATAACCAACCAAATATTCAATTCTTCCATCTTTCTTTACCTGAGCCAACTATGTTGAAACAGTTATGTCACCCATTAGTATTGCTTACGTGATTGTGTTTGTCAATTGACATACCAATAATGAAACCCCTGTCAAGTATATATGTTTGATGTTTATGAAAAGAATACATAGATGTTGCTTTAATAGGCTGGTTTCCTATTTTATGGTGAACGAACTGAAACTACACCAAACTGATGAGCCCTCAAAATCCCATCAAGACCTACACGATAAATCTGCTTTGATTTCGTATTACTCTTTGGTTGGCTTCTTTGCGTACGTCTAACAAAATGGAGCTATGTTTTTCATGCTTTGCTCTATTTTGTTTTTCAACTCATGCTTTGTTAAAAAAACAGTCATTGGTGCTTAATTAATGGAAAGATACACATACATCAACTTTCTGAAGTGCACTTGTGGGTTCAGCAAGTGAATTTGGTGTGTTTGACCGTCCCTTGACTGGATTCAATCCTAACCTTTCCTTCTGCTCCAAGTGGCTACCCTTTCTCCTGGATGAATCATCTGCATAACCAAGTAAATCACATCTGAAGAAACAAAACAAAAGAATAAAAACAGAAGGGAAAGTGCGAATAATGTTGCAAGGCCCACATAGTTCAGTCATGGCCAGTCTTCGTTTCTCATTTTCCAAAACCAATACCAAAACCAATATAATCTTTGATATTTGAGAAAGGGGGGTGGGCATCACAAATGAGTCATGAAAGGTATAGAACAGAAAGAAAGCTGACCTCCTCTGAAAACAGGGCCTCTAACTGGGCGTGTCTTCTTTGGCTTCCATGTCTTAGAGAACATGCCTCCAAGACTTCCAAGAAGCTTCTCACCCTGAAAAAAAAAAAAAAAAATTCAATTAATTTTTTTTTTTTTCCAATTCAGTCAATCCAAAAAACCCAAATGCCAACAGAATAAATTGAGAGGGCTGTATTTGTCATCAGAGGATTGCAATGCCAAAGGAAGCAATATTTCCTACATCAAGACTCCAGAAAAAATATACCACAAAGAAATTTGAGCCTACAAGTCATCTATCTTGACATTTACAATTGATTTTCTCCTTATTTCACAGTAATTATTTGTTAATTAACAATACTTTTTGTTTCTACTTCAGCAATTCCAGGAAGATGGAAAAATAATCAGACAAGAAACTCCAACAAAATGAAGCATTGATGATATACCTTAGTCAAACAAGGGTACAACAGAAACAAACAGGATACAAAACGTAATGCCAATTATGAAACTCAAATCCAGCAAGTGATCTCTCTCTCTCTCTCTCTCTCACACACACACAGGAGAGAGAGAGAGAGAGAGAGAGAGAGAGAGAGAGAGAGAGAGAGAGAGAGGTAATGGCTCAAACAAAGAATGACAAAGAATGAAATTATACATCTCCTAGAAGCATGACATACATACAAGAATATTAATAATAATATAATATAAACTTGGCAGGTGATATTCGATAACTATATTAGAAATTCAAAATATCACCTACTCCATCTCTTATCATGAGAAGTACAACTCTATCAAGCTATAAGTAGTATGCTTCTTGGTAATATATTACCTTGATTCCTAATGCATAGAATATTTTTTTGAGACCATTCCACACACTGCTTATGGGGGAAGGCAAAATGAATGAGCACAATGAGATGGTGGTGGCAGCTGAGGAGGGATGGTGATGCAGGTAGACAGTGCAGCAGTGGATTAGTCATGGTAATAATAACAGGGTGGTTATACAATTTTGGTGATAGAGTTGGCAAAGCACCAAGTTAAGATTGGTGGTACTCATCTAGTTTTCCACCCACGTGACAACAATTAGAAAGCTCAGGGAATTGTAATATATTAAATTTATTGGATAAGAGTGGTGCAACCAAAACGCATGGTCTATTTTTTGAGTTATTCTGTTCACAAGCCGGTGTGTAAAGTACACCATCCAGATCACTTAAAGGGTAAGATTTCATTTGTAAGATTCAAATTTTAAAATTTATCTTCCACAAATTATACCATGGAAGAAGTGTGTGGGGTAGAGGCCTTAGAATAGCAATACTCTTATTTTATTGTATTATGTATGTCATCATATAAAGACACGACTCCTTTGGTTTTCAAGCTAGAAAGCAGGATCAAAATTCATAAAAATAAAAATTATTTCCCCAATTCAGGACCATTCCTAATCAAGTTTATAAATCATGCAGTCGATATCCTAAATTAATGACTACCAACATACCAAGAAAAAAGATTGTATATGCACATGTATACAATATCAAAGACATCCATGTATATTCAACAGAAAAACAGACAAATATTAGAAATTTACACATGAGGACTTTAAGATATCATGTAAAAGCCCATAAAGTTCAAGTTAGTGCAGATGAAGCACAAACGATAAGGCAAAGAAAACTAGGCAGAATAAGAAAACTTTAAGTTTGATTTGTGTTATTAGATAAACTAATTCCTTAAAGTATATATTCTGATTTGAGGAATAAGAGCAATACCCTGCTGAGATTCTGATCAATGTCAGTAGCGACCATGTGGGTCCGGGTAATTTGCTCACCCTGGTGGTGCAAGGTGACCAAAGTATTGGTAGCATCCTCTCTTATTTCCTCAGCTATCTTCAGGCAGCTGTTGACAGCCTTCGTATTCTCCTCAGCCTTGTAAACAGCATAGTTCTCCAGCTCTTGCACAGATTGATTGTCTAATCCACCTGAGTCGTGGAAATCATTCTTGTACTTGTTTCTTGCTGCTGAAGTAAGTGCATAAGAAGATGAAGAAGAGGAGGTTGTTTGCCGCTCATCATCATCAAAAGGGTTGGTGCCAAAGTTTGGTGTCATTAGGGAAGGCTCAGAAGAAGTCCTCCTCGAGGAATTGTGTTTTTGCTTATTATTTAACTCATCATCATGGTACAAAGGGTTTGAGCTAGAATGAACAGCATATCCAGGATCAACTGAGTTATGTTTTGCAATCTTCACGGGAGATTTCTTTAAACCAAACATTTTGCAGTGATAAATATGCAGACTTCAGTCAGAATTTTTTTTTTGGCGTAAACGATCTTGCAAATGAAACCACAATACTACCGAACTGTAGAGTGATCAACAATGATTCTGCAGAAAGAAACAAGGACAAATATGTGAGCTCGCCACTGGTTGCAACAAGCAACAACTGAAAGCCAACAAGCTAAATACAAAGAGCATTTCGTATCAAAATATACAGTACTCGAGAATGAAAACAAGCCAATGATAAGAAAAAAAACTTCAAAGAATAACCCAAAGCCACCAGAACTCAAGATTCAAAGAGGGAAAATAAATAAATAAACACGAGCAATAAAATCAAGTCTATTTATGGTGTAAATAAGCACCATGAAAAGAGGGAATAAAAATCATAACCCGAAGCAGGCCGGTAGATCTTAGAAGTAATTGACTAATACGGCATATCCAAAATTCCAAAAGCAACACATGATATGACCAAAGGAATCAAGAAAAGTTATCGTAGTTTTCTACTAGTTGTTTTTTAAAAATAAAAATTCTGCGGGATAGTCTGACATGAAAATAAACAGAGCAAAAGGGAAAAAAAATCAATCAAAAACTGTACTATCGTTTGTGTAAACAAATCATAAACTTAAATAATAAACATACTCGTATACACTGCTAGATCGGAAACAGAATGCAGGAAAATTCTTGAATATGAGGTTATTCATCATTTGAGAACTAAGGAACCAAAACCTTGTCTAAGATGAACCTAAGGCGGCGATTTGACTTAGTCGACATGACTTTTATTCTCTATCAGCCATAAAACATTAAAAAAAACATTGTTTTCTTTTTACTTTCATCCCTTCCTCACCAACTAAAGAAGGGATCACCAAAAAACAAAAAACAAAAATAAAAACGTGCGACCCATGTAAAACATAACAAAAAATCTAAATCTTAGAAATGAAAGTTCAAGGACAAACCCAGAAACGCATTACCAGAAAAGGGAACATGGTTTTTTATATTATAACCTGAGAGACTTGCAATAATTATAACCTGAGAGACTTGCAATAGGCGAGCAAATGGAAATAGTATTGAGCGTATGATAAAGAAAACAAGAAACGCCAAGAGAAAAATGAAAATTAGAGAAAAACCCATCAAAACCCAGAAACGGAATCCATCATTTTAACAAAAAACGAATCATTATAATTAGTGGGCAACACAATCTCAATCTGGGTACCTCAGAAATTCCACCAAATGAAGGAGACAATCCTGCAAGAATGGAGAGTTGCACAAAACAAAGGCATTATATGAGAGAGAGATATAGAGAGGGGACGGTTTCAAAGGAAGACTGGGCAAAGCATGGGGCAGAAACACGTAAAACGCATCAAGAAAAGTCTTGGGGTAGGAAACTGGCATGAAAGTGCCAGTTTGAAAGCGTGTAAATTCACTGTAGACGTCTTTGTTTATTTTCCTTTATTTTTTTTTTCTCCAGAATAGTACAAATTTACAAATCAATTTATAAACTCGATCACACGCCTACTGTTCTCAATAATTTTTTTTTTAATTTCTTTTTTAAAATTTATCCGCAACTTTTTGTTTTTTTCGAAATTTTTGGACAGAATAGAATGAAGGAATATCTCTAATCTCTCTTGCAAACAAGGAAAACCAGTTCAACCAATTTTACTTTCACAAGAATATAAGACTATGCCAAGTTGGTTTCCATAATTAAAGCCAAGCAAGCCATATAAGACTTTTTGATAAGTTTTGTACAAATGATGTATAGATTCTAGAAACTGGAAAAAGATATCCAAAAAAAACAGATAGATATTAATTGTGAGGAGACCAGAAGATTAGGATTAAAGTTTAGAAGAACCAGTTTGACTAAAAGTTTTCGTGAGGGGACCAATCTTGATAAAAAAAAAAAAATTAAAATTGTGAAAAACAACTTGTCGTTTTTAAATTTTAAAGCAAAATGATCAAAATACTGGAATATATATGTGAAGGAAAATGATATCTATATTTATAATTTTATTTACAATCATACATGTTGATGTGTCCGTTATTGAAAATGGTAAAAAAATCTAAATTTTAAAATTTGAAAAAAAATACAATGAAATGTGGTTGCTATTCAATACGTATAATATTCTACATGAAATCATTTATTTTTTTATCATGCTCTCGTCATTTTATGATGTGTTATTAGATTATATATTATAAATAAAATATAATAAATAATTTTCAATCATTTAATACCACATCATGAGACAATGAGAATTGAGATGATGAGTAGCATTACCCATTATATATAAAGTTGTGCATACGTGTGGCACTACTCATACATAAATATGGCAAAAATGTTATTAACTTGTTTAGGGGGCAAAAAAAAAAAAATGATAATTGGAAGATTACCAATTTTAATATATTTTAAACTTGTATATTTCATGATATATAATATTGGAGCATTTTCGTTATAAATCGAGTCAATTTAAAATGTCGATACTTTATATATTCTAAATTTCTAGATTAAATATCTTGTTTTGATATTTTCTTCTCTTATTTACATCTAATTAAAAAAATATTGATTTGAAATAAGTTTCCTATTCAAACAAAAACAAAAACCAAGTCAAAGACCGAAAGGCCAAAAACTCATCAACGATATTTTTGTTATATCCCCTATATGACAAAGCTCCAATTATTAGTGATCCAATTGGAGAACAACACATGGCAAAGGGATTATTATATGAATATGAAGAAAAATTATATTTATAAATTAATATAAAAGATATATATACACTTTATGCAGCTAACATGACGATATTGGATTTTCAATAAGATTTAATTTTAAAATAAGATTTAATTTGAAATATATGAGTTGTATGATCAAGGGCACACCCTCTGAGAGGTGTGTGTGATCAATGAAGAGGATATGTAAATGAGGAAAGGCACATGATCTCCTTGATCTCTTCTTGTTCAAAAGAAGTCAATTATGTGGACAAAAGCATTTTTCCATCTAATTACGTTCAAATGTTTGTATTTTTATCGTTGATGACTCTGGATTTCACTTGCTTTACCCTTTTGTCTGGTTGAATAACTTGAATCATTTCATATCGTTAAGCCCGACACAAGACATCACATCACTTATTGATTGTCTGAACGAGTCTTGGTATCATTAAAGATATGTCCATCAAGAGTCATATGCAACACGCAGGACAATGAGTTTTAATAGTAAATTTAAGGGGCATAATTAGTATTTGGCGAGTTTTAATAGTAAATTTAAGGGGCATAATTAGTATTTGGCGAGTTTTAATAGTAAATTTAAGGGGCATAATTAGTATTTGGCATTTGGGAGCGATTGACAAAGTGTGTGATATATATAAATATAGATAATATGTGTTTTTTGTACGTGGTTATATAAAAAATCGTAATCATACATCATAAAATTGTATACAAAAAAGAGATAATCTTATAACCAGTCGGTCTGTCATCTACCAAAAAGCAGCCCACCAATAAATTAGTGCCACGTAGACTCGTCCATTGAAACATGAATGTCATTGCATTGTAGGAGATAACCTTGCAGCCCCTTCGAGGTGGCAGGCAGAGGGTTGCGAGTTTTTATGCATGAGCTCCGAAATTCTCGGAACTTCCTTTTACGTATCTTTTTCGTTTTCAACACTAGGGCTCGCCCATGGTGGCGCCCTCACCCCCACCGTGGCTTCGACGCTGCCAGGGGGATCTAATCAGGGTGATAAGGGAAAGAAGACCTTTGCGCAAGCAGTTAGGAGGCTGGAGACGGTTTCGTTCAAACTTCACATGCGGTATCCAGTGGACGTGAATGGTGAACCAGGATTCGTTTCCACGGATTTTGAAATGTCAAAAGCAGCAAATGATTTTCGGTATGCTCTGGTAGTAAAGTTTTCACGCTATAGGCCATCCATTGATAAGATACGGATGAACGTGATTAAGTCTCAGGGTTTGATGGAGGTGCCGATCATAAGTTTTATGGATGATTTTCACCTACTTATCCAGATGCAGTCTGAGGGTGATTTTGTGCATGCCTGGGCGCGCGAGGGTCGTGTTATTGATGGGTGTGTTTTCTGACTATTCAAATGGACCGAGGAGTTGATCTGCATGTAGAACCTTCGCTGGCACCCCAATGAATTTTCTTACCTGGTTTGCTTCTACACATGTATAGAGCTGATTGTTTACAAATCTTAGCCACAAGATTTGGCCGGTACTTGGGCACAGACAATGCAACAATCAATAAAACGAGGGCAACGGGTGCACGAATGTGTGTGGAGGTGGATTTAAAGGAGGAACTTGTTCAAGGTTTCTCGATTGTCGTTTTGGCAAATAGAACCATATGGCAGGAGGCACGTTATGAAAATATTGGATTTTATTGCACCAAGTGTTGCTAACAAGGGCATACGAAAGTAGTTTGTAGGTTGGGAGAGAATTGGCGTATGGTGGGGGGAGTAGGTGGCCATGTTCAGAAAAAGTTCCATCAAGTGTGGAAAGGAAAATCTAGTGAAGATGGAAAAATAACAGAGGATGGAAAAGCTAGTGAGGAAGGAAAAATAGGGGAAAAGGAGGGGAAAAAGATAAGGTGATGGACGATCTGGTTTTGACTAATTCTGGGCAGGATACAGAAGAACCATCCATAAAGGAAACTGCTTTGGTTTTGCTTGGGGAGGGGAGTTCAGAGAAACCGGATACAGAGTTGTTGATGTAGTAGCAGACATAACAAAATTTCATGGTTGTGGTTGAGGGTCAGACGTTAACGTCGAAGGAAGGTGCTGTTGATGTGGATTCGGAAGGCAATGGGCCAATATTGCAAGAGACAAGTTTTACACCTAGACTTGTAAGAGGGGTAGTGTATAGCGGTGTGATATAGGGAGTCTGATGGTGGAATTGTTGCCAATGGGGGAAGGACCTTTTTTTTAGGGGGACTAAACATTTCTTATTTTAGAACTACTAGAACTAGAATAAAGGGCTAACGTAGTGCCCAGAAATGTTGTCGTCGTGGGGAAGGACATACAAGTTTTATTTTCAGATAATGAAGAAGAAGTTGCTTCGGAACCTCTGGTTCGAAACAAACACTATAGTTCGGATTCTGAGAGTAACCAGCCAAGTCACATATCAGAAGCAAGGAGACATTTGGTGAGACAGTCACAACGGGTATTATCCCGACCCTCTAAACTTAATTTATGATTCATAAATGTTTAGTGTGGAATCTACGCGGATAGGTAGTTCCAAAAGTAGATTAAAAAGTTTTGTTAAAAAGTATGGAGTTGATATTGCTGGTATTTTGGAGCCTTTTGCTGCAATTGATAAAATGCATCTTTTGGCATGTTTGTTGGGGTTACCGAATTTTTGTAGCAATGCAAAAGAAGCGGGCAAAATATAGATTTTTTTGGAGTGGAAATTGTGATTGGGAGGTGCTATCTAAAATGAATCAGTCCATCTCTGGGTGGTTTCGGATGGGTGTAGACAAGATCTTAGTTTCTTTTATCTACGCGAAGTGTATTAGTATGGAACGTAGAGGTTTATGGCAGAATTTAGCGAGTGTGGTTGATAATGAATCCCCTTGGATTGTTGTAGGGGATTTTAATATTATTCGTGATGATAGTGAGAGGGTTGGTGGTAACCCACGGCCAATTTCTTCTATGGATGATTTTAATAATTGCCTTGACTATTGTGGATTATTGGATCTCCAGGTAGTGGGATGTCGGCTATCGTGGTGCAATGGCCACGAGGGTCAAACGAGGAGTTGGGCTAGACTGGATAGAGCCCTTGTCAATATCCAATTCACCAATCAGTATCCTTCAGCTTTCTTTGAATATCTTAAAAAGAAGACTTCGGATCACTGTCCTATGCTCATTTCCTTCAAAAAACATGTGGTTAGCTATGGGCCTCATCCTTTTCGCTTCCAAAATATGTGGACTACTCATGCGGATTTTAAAACTTGTGTGGAAGACGTTTGGAAGGAACCTTCTCCGGCATTGGATCTTTTACGTTTAGCGAAAAAGCAAGAGAAAACAAAGATAGCGCCCCGACCTTGGAATCAACAAGTCTTTGGGCATGTTGGGCAGAATATTAAAGAGTTAGAAGAGAAATTGGAGGTTTTAGAAAGTCGTCTTCAAGGTGGCCACGATCAGGACGTTGAAACTGATTTTTTGGTTACTAAACTTGAATTGGATATCTGGGAACAAAGGGAAGAAACCAGACTTGCTCAATTGGCTAAAAAGAAGTGGCTTACAGAAGGGGATTAGAATACAAAAGTTTTCCATGCGGTGGTTAATCAACGGAGGAAAAATAAGATCATTTCTTACATGCAACTTGAGAATGGTAACATTTTGGAGTCGTCGGAACAGGTTCATAATAGGGCTTTAAATTATTTTCAACAATTTCTTTCTACTCATTCTAATGTTGAACAAGTGGATCTTTCTTCGCTTATTCAGTGTTCGATCTCTGAGGATAATAATGTGGCTCTTAGTAGGGCGCCGTCTGAGGCTAAGATTTATGATGCGCTGAAGTCTATCCCGAAAGAGAGCTCGCTGGGACCTGATGGTTTTGGCTCGGGTTTCTATCTGAGTTGTTGGGGTTTAATAAAAGACGATGTCATTGACACTGATTTCTTTTCAGGTTCTACATTGCCTAGATTTTACACGGCTTCTTTTTTGGTGTTGATTCCGAAGGTTGATGATCCCAAGAGTTTTAACAAGTTCTATCCGATAAGCCTTTGCTCAATTGCGTATAAAATTCTCTCTAAGGTGCTCGTGCATCGAACGACGCCTTTTTTAGCTTAGTTGATCTCGCCTGAACAAGGAGCTTTTATTCTAGGCCGTAGCATTTTTGAAAATATTACTTTGGCATAGGAATTAGTTCAATCAATAAAGCATTTTTGAAAAATATTAGCATTTTTTATATGGCTAAAGCCTACGACTGTGTGGACTGGAATTTTTTGCTAAATTTGTTAACTTCCTTTGGGCTTTCGGCGCAAATTTGTAATATGGTGCGGGAATGTGTTCAATCACCTTGGTTCTCCATTATGAAGAATGGTACTTACAAAGGTTTTTTCCAACCGTCTCGGGGTCTTTGACAGGGGGATCTGCTTTCCCCATATTTATTTATTATTATGGAGGAGGTTTTGTCAAGATTACTTCGCAAGAATTTTGTAGCGGGTCAAATTGGTAGTTTTTCACATCCAGTGGGTGCACCTCTTGTCTCTCATCTACTTTATGCTGATGATCTCTTAGTGTTTGTGAATGGTGGCAAGCGTTCATTTCAGCGTCTTATGTGAACCTTGGCGGAATATGAAAAATGGTCAGGGCAATTAATCAACAAAGATAAGTCAGCATGTTTCTTCTCAAAATATATTCCAGAAGTTTGGCGTCGTAATCTCATGCGACTAACTGGTTTTGTGGAAAGCAAGTTCCAGTCACTTATTTGGGAGTCCCTCTGGTTTCTGGTAGGCTTATTTCAAGGGAATTAGAGCCACTTATTGAGGAAATTTGGAGAAAAGTAGTTGGATGGAAATTAAATTTGCTGTCTCAAGGTGCTCGACTTACACTCCTCAAACATGTTCTATCATGTATGGCCACACACCTTCTGTCAGTGTTAAATGTGCCGCTCAAGGTGGTTAATAAGTTAAACTCATTGCTCTCAACTTTTTTCTGGGGAGAATCGAATGAAAAGCAAAGGATGAAATGGTGTGCTTGGGATCGTCTTTGTAAACCTTATAAGGAATGAGGTATTGGTCTGAGGAACTTTCATGAAGTGCAGAGGTCACTCCACATGAAATTTGTGTGGAGATTGCTAACAGTGGAGAACATCTGGACCCAATTTTTTCGTGCAAAATACTTAAAACATGGTCACATTTTAATGATTGAGGCCAGACAGATAGCTTCTCGTTTCTGGAAGTCGATTATGAAGGTTATGCCTGAGATAGCAGAAAATGTCACAGTCAAAGTGAGGGAGGGTAACTCGTTGTTTTGGTTCGATCGATGGTTGGCAAGTGGACCTCTTGCTACCAGTTGGGACATTGTGCATGCTGAATTAAAAATTAAGGATGTCTAGGTAGATGGAGCATGGGATGAGAATTTCCTTGTTGATATCTACAGTGAAAAAACATAGGAAGTGTAGCACGAAATTGTGGCTGGGAAGACTGGGGAAGACATAACCATATGGAAACCAGCAGGATCTAGAGTGTTTATGTCGACCTTAGCGTGGGAAGTCATTCGTATAAAAGGAACTGAGCAGATGGGCATGGACTGGATTTGGCACCATCTCCTCCCAAAGAACGTTTCCGTCTGTATGTGGAAAGCATGCTTTAAGGGGATGCCTTTGGACTCTCGGGTACGAGCACTAGGAATACCTCTGGTTTCTCGGTGTGATTACTGCATTCAAGGTCACTCTGAGGACTTGAACCATGTATTAGGTACGGGAAGTATAACGGAAGAAGTTTGGAAGATGGCTGCCATCGATCTGGGGATGAATTAATTGTTTGGGATGTCTTGGTGGGTGATTGTTTTGCAATGGTTCAGTTTAGCAAAGAAATCGAGCCATAGGGGAATTTTGATTGGAATCATTCCGTCCATTATCACGTGGCTTCTTTGGATGTGTATATGTAAAGCGCGGATGGAAAATAAACATGAATTGGCATTGGAGGTTTGGATGGCAGTAAAAATTTGGTTACGGAAGATCTCTTCTCTCATGGTGAAACATTGGCCTCTTTCGTATAGGGATGAGAGTATACTTCGAGCTCTTCAAATTCCTTGTGTGGACCATGTTCGGCCTAGACCAAGACTTGTTTATTGGGAAAAACCAGATATCGGATGGGTCAAGCTATGTAGATGGGAGTTATTGTGGCAACTCGGGGAGGTGTGGTGGAGGTGGCATCATTCGCAACCATCATGGTAATTTCAAAGGGGCTTTCTCTTATGTTTTTTTGGGCAAGTTATGAACAATGAGGCTGAATTAAGGGCGTTAATTCATAGTATTTCCTTATGTAAAGAGTTGGGCTTCAATCATTTTGTTATTGAGAGTGATTCCAGTTTGGTGGTTTCTTGGCTAGCTTCTCGCAAGTGCACAACTTAGTACTTATGGGATTATTGGGAGGAACTTTTGGTCTTATTGAGGAATGTGTATTTCACAATTCAACATTAATTTAGGTAAGGGAATAATGCGGCGGATTTCCTCGCTTGAAGGGGAGAGGAAGGTCATAATAATACTTTTGTTGATTTAGGTTCTTTACCTTGTAGCCTGAGAGGTATTCTTAGGTTGGATAAGGCTGGTCTTCCACATGTTAGATTGTAGTTTGTTGGTTGAGTTTGTTTTATTTTGGTTGGATACAAGGGATGGCTTTAGTGTCTTATCTATAAATCCCTAGTGTTGTTCTTGTTACCGCAGTAGTATTCCTCCGCCATAAGTGATGGCTATTAATAAATTGGGACGGGGTCATTATTGGACATGTGGTCTCCGACTCTTCTTTTTTTTTTTTAAAAAAAAAACCCTTGCAGCCCCTTCTAGAATCCATCGCAGACTCTCATCTCCTTCCCAAACTTGCAGATGACTATCAAATAAAATTCAGTGAGAGGGAAAACAAAATCAAAATCATTAAATAAGAGAGGGGGAGTGTAAGGAGACCTTGTGATAGGACGATTTGGTTTGACCTCGATTCCTCGGATGGTTACCAGATTCCCAATATCACCGAGTGCTATACAGTTTCTTGCTTCAGCTGCATCATTCTTCTTCTGCCGCTTACCTCCTCCAACTACTGTCTCACCTAAAAAAAATCAAAGTCAAATGATAAATATTATAACGTTTGGTCTGAAATAAAGAATTCCAAGGCATTCAGACAAAAAAAGAAATGCATTAATCAAAAAAAGAAGATGGTGGGCCAAAGAGATGATGGGTGTGACGGAGATGGTGGCGCCAAAAGTTCGAAACTGGTGGCTAATGGATCTGAAATTTGTGAGGGGCGTTTGACTAGGTTAAGGCATCTGAAGAAGAGATGTACTTTGCAGGGGGATTTCGACTGGGGCATTCGACTGTGATGACCCTCATGTGAATTGTGTGAAATCACTGACATGTCGGATTAATATTGGAGGCTGGTAATCCCTTGAGAACAGTTCGACTGGTGCAAAGTGGTTTTCTACAAAAAATACATGTCTATAAATCATCTTATAAGATCATTCTCCTTAGGATTTTCGTAGTTTGCTAGAGATCATTACAAAAAGAAAAGAAATTGAAATATCAACTTAGGATTTTTCCTTCAAATTAAGCTCGACGACAATCTTTTATGGAATAAATTCATCTATTATCATCTATGAAGTGAAATTCTTGGCAACTTCTTTCTCAATATAAACCAACAAATGATCTGCATGAAACTCATCTTCCATTCAAGTACGCAATCTAGTTTTTATAAGTTTCATGGTAGAAAATGCTCGCTTAGTAGTAGCAGTAGAAACGGAAAGAGTTAATACTAAAAGATTTAACTTGTCAATCAAATAATAAATCTTTGATTTTTATGAAATTGCTAGTCCTTTGCATAGCTTAGATAATATAGACATATCTTAAAAATCTGGATGCGTCAGCACATCAAGCTCATAATGCTGCAATTAAATTCTCAAAAAGAACTTTTCTTGCTCAGTAAAATCTTGTGCATAAAACTTCTAAACCAATTTGCATATATCATCAATTTCAAATTATTTGTATTCACCTTTAGGGTTTAAAGCAACACTAAGAATGAGATGTTCTATTGTATGTTCATTAAATCTATTGTTCAATTCTTATAACTGGAAGTCTATTGTAGCAGTAAATATATCAATCCTAAAATGATACTCCATTGTTGTCAATGACTTGTCAACTTGACGACGAGATTTGCCTCAAACTCTAGTATATTGACCATTCATATCAAGAATATCAATTTTGTATTTTTCACAAAATGATTTAACATCAGTAAGCAAAGACTCCCACCCATCATCTCTCAGCTTTTGAATGAGTACTTTTGTGGTTGAAACTTGAAACTAGGTTCATGGCATTCACAATATCTTGAAAATTTTATTGCAAAGATTGACAAAGTCTTTAGTGATTCCCATTATTTTTTTTTATCACATGTAATATCAGAATAAATTCAAAAGATGTTAATACCATATAAGTCGCTTTAAAATCACCACGTTGAGAATAATTTGATCCCTCATTTGAGATAGTATTGATAACTGAGCAAGTAGCACCGAACATCCTCATCAAGCTACAAATAAATTGAAAACGAGATCCCAATTTAGTATCTCCAGCTCGTAGTAGCATACCAACTTGATTTGTCCATTTTTCAGTCTCAATCTCATTAGAAGCGATCAAACTTTCAATTTCAATAGCTTTAGCAATTGTAATTAATCGTTACGTTTAGAAGAACCAACAATAATATTAATAATGGATGTGAAATGGACAAAAAACTAATGAACATGTTTGGCTTGTCTAGAGACTGCAACTAAAGCTAATTGTAGTTTATGAGCCAACAATGCACATCATATGCATAGGGATAGTCTTTAAGAAATAAAGTTTGTAACCCATTCCATTCACCGTGCATATTACTTCCTCCATCATATCATTGACCTTGAATATTCTCAATTTGAAGGTTGTAATGAGAAAGAATAACACATATCTTTTTTAGAGTTAGTGTCATAGTATCTTTGACATGCATAATATAAAAAAATTGCTCTCCAATAAAACTATATTTATCAATAAATCTCAAAATGATAGTCATTTGTTCTCTTTTAGACTCATCTCGAGCTTCATCAATGAGAAAACAAAAAATTGGCATTGCGAATCACATTTCGCACTTTATTTGCAAATATATGCAAAACTTCCTTTTGAATTATGGATGATGCATATTTGACATTTTGTGGAGCATTGTTCATGAAAACTCATTCAACTTGATCATTATAATTTGCCAGAAGTTTTATCAGTTCAATGAAGTTACCTTGATTTTTTGGGTTAGAGCTTTATCATGACCTCTAAAGGCACAAGCTTGGAACGTAAGCCATCAAACACTATCTAATGAAGTTTTGAGCAGCAACCGATTATTCGTCATCTCTTTTGATACTTGTTTTTCAACTAACTTGTTAATATGTCTTGATTGATTTATTAAATCCTCACAACATTTCACAATATTTTATGTGGTGAATTTAGTTCTCTCCCCACATGTTCTATTAAAGGACAACTCATTTTATCATTTACTTTTTTCCAATTGTCAAAACCTTTATTGGTAAATGCATCTGATCTAGGACGGCCCGTTGATTTCTTAGCATAAACATAGCATAGAAGACAAAATACAACATTCTTCAATGGTGAGTACTCCAACCAATTTTAATATATTTGAAACCAAGAAAATTGAAATCGGCAATGTTGATTGCCTATTCCTGAAAATGAATATTTTGAAAGTTTAGATAGATAACCAGCTTTAAGATAGGCACGTCAGATCTCATCTTATATGTTAGTAGGAAATTTATATATTTGTGGACGTAATCCTAGATCATGTTCCAAAGAGATAGCATCCATCTCTTCAATTTGGATTCTTGAAGTTTTAGAGAGGCTCTCATCAGTGATAGAAGTATCATGTTTCGTTGTTACCGAGCTCTCTAAACGTATATTACTCTCCGAATTGTCCACGTCTTTTTTTTAAAAAAAAGAATCAATTGTTCTCGACTTACTCATATTTTTCTATACTTTAAAAAAAAATTATAGATCAAGAATAAATCTAAGAAGTACCTAATAAGTAATGATATAAAGTTGTTAGATTTTTTTGTATAGTTTGTAATTACTATTAATAAGTGAACAAAAAAACATGTGAATAACAAATAAATTTTATAAAAGTATGTGAAAAAAAAAAACATGTGACCATGTGAGTCTCTCACAAATAAATTATAATCAATGGGTCATCACAAATATATAAAAAGAAAAAAGAAAAAAAAATGTGGTTCATCAATGTCTCGGGCTCAAGATAAATTATAATTATAATGATTCATAAACTTACTGATCCATGGATTCAGAACATTACAATGAAGATGAAAGGAAATAAAATAGAGTTGTCATTGCAAGTAAATAATAATAATGTACATTAGTACACTGTACATGTTTAGATTAACATACCCAAAACTATAAATCTAGCATTACAGGTGGGGACTACTTTAGGAGAAAACCAACCGAAAACTTTGGTCTGTGCAGCTGTGCTTTGACTCTAGCACTAGTGTTGTAGAGAATGAGAAGAAAGCTTGAAGTGATGGATTGTGTACTACAGAAAGAGAGATACATGGTATCATATATGTGATGGATTGAGTAACAGTGTAAGTGTGTCAGAATATAAAGTCAAAATATTAGATTAATCTCAGTATTAGATTATTTGGGATTTCAGTTATACAAAGAAAAATTATAATAATTTATATAGTATATTAATTATTATTTTTTTAAATACCACCCCTCTGGTAAATTTGTTAGTCTCTTCATTGACTACTAGCTAGTAAGCGTACTTCTAATAATTAATATGCTTATTTTAAACAATATTACAAAGCAAGTAAATGTGATCATTCTTTTTAAGTGCACTCCCCAAACAAAAACTAAACTTGTTAAAAGTCTCTTTCACTCAATAACCCTCTTTACTCTTGAGTGCTTGTAGAACTATTACTTTTTCCCCTCCACTACCCTACATGCCAAATTCATATAGATTTAAAGGGGCTCAACAATCCAATCCATTGTTGGGATCAAATAGAGATAATGATACATCAGTGACCTAGCATGACAAAACACTTTCCAAGGGCTTGGATTGTCTAGTATTTCATCTTATTAAAATCCCTTTAGAGCTCCACTTCTCTTCACCTAACATTTAGCATCTCATTCCCACATATGCATATTACTCATGTGTCACCACAAATAATTGAGTTTGGAATTTATCTATATATTCATGCTTTCGCCCCTTTTTTCCAAGGGACTCCATGCTCCTTTAACTAAGTAGATGAGAGTGTACACTTTCAAGTTTTACATTTCAATCTAGTTAGCACCCACTTGTTGCAATCTCCAAGCTTTCTTGTAAATATAAAACTCAATAATCCAATTTTTGAATTATCGCAGAAATTGCCTTTACAACAATAAACATTTGTTTAAGGCCCCGTTTGGATTCAGAGATGAATTGAGATAAATTGAATAAAATATTATTATTATATTATTTTTAATATTATTATTGTTTTGAGATTTGAAAAAATTGAATTGTTTATTATATTTTGTGTGAGAATTTGAAAAAATTGTAATGATGAGATGAGATGAGATGAGTTGAGGTGAGTTTCGAATCCAAACGGGGCCTTAGAAATCAGGAGATCAAATAAGCTTAGTCTATTTTCTAAATTTTATTAACACTATAGTGATGCATGAGATTTCAGAAAAATAAATAAATAAATAAGATGGGAGACTAGTTATCATATAGAAATATCTTTTCGCCGCACTCTTTATGAGGTTTTTGCTTTCTACCATTGTCATGGATGAACGACCATCGCATCCTTTCTCCCTCTTTTCTCGTTCTACATTTCTCCTACTTTTCTCTTATTCTTCTACTCCCCTTATGAATTTTGGTTTTAAATTCATATATTTTTAACTTAGGTACATTCGTTCTGACTCTCCACTTTATTTTGTAGCCAATGTGATTGTCCAAGCTTACCTTGTTCACACCCTCCTCTGATAGTATCACCCTTGTTCGTATCAATCACTATGGCTTTATAACTTATATCACTTCTTCGCTATGTCAAGCCCTTAAGCTAATATTTGAAAATTTTGCTATTATAATTGTTATATATTTGTTTGAGCGCTCCTTTCAACCCCTTTTAGGCCTTTTTACGAGAGTATTGCTACGTGGTAGTTTCGCATTACGTTATCATGTCAATTTACGTTTTGTTGCAAAATATTTCTATCCCTAACATTATTCTTAAATTAATGTCACAATTCATGTTACTCAAATGCCATGGTGGTATTAAAAATAAAGAATACTAAAAAAATATTAAAAAAATGCAAGAAACTATACCACTAACTTCAAAAAAAAAAATTAAGAGTTATTAAACACTGTTGTGCTTGTAGAGTGGGAGTAATGGTAGTAGATGATGGTCTACTTTTTATTATTACTCATTTAAAAAGTAATATGATAAATCGAAATAATTAGCAAAAACCTTAACATTGATCAATAGTATTGTGACGTTAGAAATATAGATAATGAGGGGATCCAATAGTGGAGATGAAACGCAGCTGAATGTTTCTCACGGATGTAGTGAAAGTCAACTTTAATATGCTTAGTTTGAACATGGAACATAGTCAACTTTATAGTGTTACAAATATATTCCATCGCACTCAACTCATCTAGGTTAGTGGATGGGTTGTGCTGGTTTAGTGAATTGGAGGACGGTTGAAGTCAGAAGGTGGTGATTGTGTATAAGGTGACGTGGCCTGAGTAGAAGTCTTAGCAGAAGAAAGAGCAGGTAGATGCATGAGTTGAAATTTCAAAGTAAGGACTACTTGAACTGGTGGTGACCTGACAGTATCCTTGTAGAATAGTTGAATACTTGGCTGGAAATTTAGACTCATTGAACACAACACTCCGAGAGGAATAGACCTTTAGTGATCATGGATCAAAGCACTTATAACCTTGTTAGTTAGAGCAATACCCCAAAGAGATGCAAGGTTTGCTACGATAGGTTAGCTTATGATCTGCATAAGCTCTTAACAAGGGATAACAAAGACAGACAAACATACAAAGGAGAATGTAGTCTGGTTCTTTACCAATAAACTTAAAGAATGGTGTTTCGAAGTTCAAAACTGCAAATGATAATCTATTAATGAGGTATACTGCAATAAGAAATGATAGATTTTCTACTAGATTTTCTACTAATAGTGCAACATAATAGATTTTCTACTAGAAGCTTGAATTTAAGAAAGCAATTGAAAACTTTAGCTTTATTTGAAATAGGATACAACCATGTGAATCTACTAAAATCCTATAAAGAGTACATAGAATTTGGATCCATGATTAGACATCACAGGTGAGTAGTAAACATCATAATGAATTAATCTCTTAGTGTGACTTAGAGATTCTGGTTGAATCTTAAAAGGGTTGTTGTTTAGCTTTGCTAAGCTGAAAAGGTTCACAAATATGCCCTTTTGACACTGTGTTCTGATACCATGAAAATATTACAAAACTGTTTTGGTTTCACAACATAATAAAACTGAGTCTGACTAAATATATTTATAGTGTTACATCAGTGTTTGAGTTGTACAGGAAAGTATGCTATACATGATCATATATTTAGGATTACACACTTGATTCTATCAATATTATATTATTATAGACGATTATCACAAGGGATAAGTATCATAGAGGATAAGCTCCAGTATTTGAATATTTGATAGTGTTGATCTTCTAGGTTTGAGATAACTATTATCATTTAGCTCTGAGTATTGTTTGAAATAGGATACAACCATGTGAATCTACTAAAATCATCTAAAAAGATTACATAGAATTTGGACCCACGATTACACATCAAAAGTGTGATTTAGAGATTCTTGTTGAATCTAAAAAATGGTTGTTGTTTAGTTTTACCAAGCTAACAAGATTTACAAACATGCCCTTTTGACACAGGAGCACTTAAGGGAAGCTGATGACTCTAAAGTAAATGTTGGAGAATTGACTCTGAAGGATGTCTCAGTCGTAGATGCTAGGTGCTAGTAGAGGCCTTGACTCCAAGCAATGATGTGAGACCCCTCGATTTATTTGCAGCAAGTTGAAAAGGATATAAACCGTTCTTATTGGGACCTTGAAAGAGTACCACGCATGTCTTGTTGTCCTCCACAGTGTAATCAAACTCAATTAGTGAAAGTGATAATTATTGTCCAAAAAACATTTATTAATTGATAATAGGTTAGCTGATGCAGTAGGACAATGGAGCAGATTGTATAAATGAAGTTTAGATGTTTGGGATTTTATGTAAGAAGATCCTATATGAGAGATGTGCAAACCTAAGCCATTACCTACGCCTACTGTCTCAATCCCTTCGAAAGTTTGTCGATTGATGATGTTGTTTGCATCAGGTATAATGTGGGCAGTTGCACCGCTATCAAGAAACCAATCTACATAGCTAAACTGAGTGTTAGTCTAACGTGTCATGGCTGCCAGTTGTGCAGGTGGGTGACATCCTTGGTAGGAGTAGTTCATGTGATGAAAGCAATTGAAAGCTCGATGATTGCTTTTACCACATAGTTGGCAAGGTGATCTGCTACCTGAGTTACCAACTAAGGGATTTTGAGATTTGGGTGGGTCGGAGCCATGTGCATTTGATTGTGGTCTTTAATTGCCTTTTTCATTGTTTGAAAAATGTTTGGTAGTGTAAAAGGCAAAGGATCCATTACCACCAGGATGTTGATGTTGGGTCTCAAGGAGGATTTCATGATTTAGTAGCTCAGCTTGGAAGTCCGAAAAGGACATGTCATGTTCATGAATTGAAAGTATAAATATAGTTATGAATGAGTTATATGTGGGGTTGAGTCCTCCAAGAACAAAGGAGATTAAATCTTCACCTCGAACAGGTTTGCCTAAAGTAGCAAGTTGGTCAACCCATAACTTAGCTTGATTTAGATACTCTTTACAAGATTTAGTGCCTTGATTAAGACTTTGCAATTGTCGCTTGAGATGGGAGATCCTTGATCTAGACACAGCAGTTACTGATAAACAAGTGTATCCTATGCTAATTTAGAAGTACTAATGTTATGCATAGATGATACTAAAGTTGGTGAGAGAGAACAAAGGATCCAACTTAACAGATGTTGGTCCTTTTCCTACCAATTGATATAGACAGGGTTCACATTCCCAATATCATGATATGTGTCTGAGATGAATTTAGGTGGATAGAGTTTTGTATCGTTAATTATCCCCAAGAGATCATAACTACGAAGAATAGGGAGAAATTGTGAGACCCAACCAAGATAGTTTGTGTCATCATGTTTAATCCCATAAATGGAGTTGAATGATGGAAGAATGGTGGTGATGGAAGGAGTTGTATATATGGAGGATGGAATCAAGATGTTTGAATAGAACCTAGATTGGCCATGATCACAAGAATGAGGTTGGCCAACAATGCTCTGGTACCATATAAATATTGCAAAACTATTTTGGTTTCACAACTTAACAAAAAGTGAGTGTGACTGAATATATTTTTAGTGTTACATCAGTGTTTGAGTTATATAGGGAAGTATGCTATACACAATCATATATTTAGGATTACACACTTGATTCTATTAGTATTATGTAGTTACAAATTATTATCACAAGGGATTAGCTATAGTATTTGAATATCTAATAGTGTTGATCTTCTAGGTGATGTGCAGACCCTTATCTTGTTTGAGATAACTTTTATCATGTAGTTCTGTGTATTATTGATATGTACCCTTAACAGGGATTACATCTCACACACAACTTGCAAACAAGGGATCGAGATGGATCATTTGCATAAATCATTATACTAAAAACTAATACATAACAAATATTCTTAACTGCTTAAGCACTGACAGTCTAAGATAGAAATAGAGACTACATGGCTTTTTGACACTTTTGGCTATCAAGCAAACATGCTTAGGAACATAAATATCTATATCTCTTCCTGAACCATATAACATAAAAGTGAAACTATTGGACTTTAGGACTACCCAAACATTGATACTATGGTGACAAAAAAAGGTCACGGATACAAACTGTACTTATAGCACAACAAGTCGCAAAGCCTCTTCTTCGATTCCCTAGTAGATGTGATGGCTTTATAACAGATATCGTCATCTGTAGTAAAATTGATAAATTTTACTTTCTAAATGTTCTTGCACAAAGCAATAATCTATAAAAGACTTTGAGTTCAATACTTTTGACAACTTCACATATTGTCTGTGAGAAGTACTAGCCCTGTAAGAAAGATTAAGCATGTATATAAGAATATTAAGAACAATATTCATTTTCCTATTGAAGTTAGAGAGTGTTAGGATATGAATTAAAGAACCTAACATAACGCAAAGTACAAATCCATGGGCAAGAGAACTGTGCAAATACAATATCGACTACGCTACTTGACATTGAGAAGTATGAGAATTTTGAGCGTACAAGTCATCTATCTTGACATTTTCAAGTGATTTTCTCCTTATTTCACTGTAGTTAACTTTTTACTTCTACTTAAGCAATTCGAGGAAGATGGAAAAATAATCTGACAAGAAAGTCCAACAAAATGAAGCATTGATGATGTATCTTACCAAACAAGAGTACAATAGAAAGGACAGGATACAAAACATAATGTCAGTTATGAAACTCAAATCCATCAACAAATCTCCCTCTCTCAAGAGAGAGTGAGAGAGAAAACGGGGTAATGGCTCAAACAAATAATGACAAAGAAGAAAACGATACATCTTCAAGAAACATAACATGCATGCGTACAAGAACAATGATATAAACTCGGTAGGTGCTATTTGATAACAATATTAGAAACTCAAAATATCACCTACTCCATCTCTTATCATAATAACAAGTACAAACTCTATCAAGCTATAAGTAGTATGCTTCTTGGTAATATATTACCTTGATTTCTAGAGCATAGAATATTTTCTTGAGATCATATACACACACACTTCTTAATGGGGGAAAGTAAAATTGTTAGAATTTAAGAACAACATGTTGGTGTTTTAGAAAAATGGTAACAATCCTGATATGGTGTTTGTCTCACAGGTTGATGTGCGATAGAGGAATTTCAAGCGAGTAAATTGTGCATATTCAGTCTTTATTTATAGACCACAAGGCAAATAAGGCACTAGTTGGCAAGGGGCACAACCGTTTGACCAAGTTAAATGATTTTGTCACTTGACACTTTCTCAACCAACACCCTCATGGGAATCATCATCATAGAGAGGGTGCAAGCCTAAGGGTACACCGTTTAGTGTGTGATCACCACTCTTCTAATCTACATCTCCCACTTGAACACACAACAATAGTGATGAATCCATAGTTGAGTATTTTACCTATTTACTTTTCAAGCTTTCATCCTCTTTTTGCAAATTCTATTATACTTATTTAACAATAATTGTGTATAAACATCAGACCTTAATCCATAATTACCTTCAACTGTATCCACAATTTCCTTAATAGTTTCATAGTTTTTAAAAAGAGGAATGATATCATCATTCATGCACTGTAAAATCGAAGCTCTTGCCCAAGAGAAAGGGAGAGTGAGAGAGTGAAAGAGAAAATAGGTAATGGCTCAAACAAATAACGACTAAATAAAATGTTACATCTCCCATAACATGCATACAAGAACAATAATATAAACTCGGCATGTGATATTTGATAACAATAGTAGAAATTCAAAATATCACCTACTCCATCTCTTATTATAATAAAAAGTACAAACCCTATCAAGCTATAAGTAGCATGCTTCTTGATAATATATTACCTTGATTCCTAGAGCATAGAATATTTTCTTGAGACTATATACACACACTGCTTGATTAGGGAATGTAAAATTGTTAGAATTTAAGAACAACAACATGTTGGCATTTTAGTAAAATGGTGAAAATTCTATTAGGGTGTTTGTCCCAGAGGTCAATGTTCGATTGAAGAGCTGCAAGTGAGTAAATTTTGTACATTCAGTCTCTATTTATATATTACAAGGCACTGGTTGGTAAGGAGTAGAACCATTAGCGAGGCACAACCGTTTGAACGATTCAAACGGTTGGGTCACTTGACACTTCCTCTACCAACACCCCCATGGAAATCATCTTCATAGAGAGGGTGAAAATTGGCATTATAATCTCTTTACACTCTTTTGCTTTTTCCTTATTAGTACATTGTAATTGATAACGCCCCTTCTTTCCACACTTAAAAACAATTTCCATTAAATGATTTACTTCGACTCTTTTTCAACCATTTCTTTTTCTTAAACTATTTTCGTTTTATCTTGTTATGTAGAGAACGTGTGTCTTGAGCCATCATTAAATTGGATGACCCATTCTTTCTGTTCCTCCTCTTCATCATTTCTTCTTCAAGTATCAAAAGTACTGGAAGTGAAGTCATTGTTATTTCACTCCACTATGTGATAAGGAAGTAACAATATGATCCCAAGATAAAGAAAGACTATCGAGTATGGTTGTAACTTGCATTTTATCAGTATGAGGATGACCAACCTCAAATAATTCTTTCGCAATCAATTTCATTTCTAGTACGTACGAGCTCACTTTCATCCCCTTTCATCCAAGTACTATATTATATTTATCTAACAATAATTGTATGGAAGTATCAGACATCAATCCTACTTACCTACAACTGCATCCATAACTTCCTTAGTAGTTTCATAGTACTCAAAAAGATGAATGATATCATCATTCATGTAATGTAAAACCAAGGCTCTTACCCAAGCATTGTGTTCTTCCCATTTGTTTCTACTTCTTATGCCGCTTCCGCTTCCACTTGGTCCATTTTCCATATTTTCATGGGTTAAAGAAAAGTTATATGCCTCTTCCATGTTCGAAAATTTATTCCATTTAATTTTTCAATCTGCGAGAGATCAATACTTTTTTTCGATACCATAAATAATAAACCTTAAAATTAACAACAAAATGTAGAAATAGTAGATGTGTTCTATTACAAATACAGAAATACAATAGTACAAACTATGAAAATCAAATTAATTATAACGCATTAATAATTATACCATTGAATTTAATCCAAGATGGTTGCCTAGAAATCCTTATGTTTGACTTCAAGTAATAATGGAAGTGGTGCCTCGATCAAGTGTTGTCATGAACTCTCCTTGTTGAAGTTACTGCTTTTTCAAGGAACTTTTGACAATTTTCTCAAACAACAGGTCCCCTACGTAGATTTGGCACAGAACTATAAGCGTAACGGCTTTTGAACAGACCAAATAGGGGTTAAAATTACTTAGAATGGCCAAAAACATGAAAATTGGTCCAAACCGATTCATAACATCAAGTCAAATGGTTCAAACCGGGTTCAGACGTGGCAATCCATTTTTGGGGCGGTCAACAATTCAATGCACGACTCTAGATGAAGTGATATTATCACGTTGCCTCTGCCCGATGCTTCCAGAGTCCTAAAAACAATATCATGCTAGGCTTCTAGTGAAACTGCGTCGTTTATGACTGAAGAAGAATCGGTAGCAGCATCCCAAACGACAACGTCATTTCGGTCAATATTCTTCTCACGCAGCTGAACGACAATGTCGTTTAGTAGAAAATTTAAATTTTAAAGACCGAGTGTCGTTTCGACCCATAGTGTTGTCTTCAACCTCGCATTCACTAAAGTCCAAATTCGAAACTCTAACTTTTTCCCTCCTCCAGCATATTGGATAGTGACAACTCAATATCTAATATGTCCCTGACACTCTTGAACCCCAGCAACAGTGAGGGACTCCGGTGACTGGCCAATAAAATTTTCTAGAACTTTTTTATGTTTTTCAGTTTTGGACAGTGTTCCTTTCTTCCTTTGAGTGAAGATTTTTCAACAATTTTGTTCAAAGTAGTAACTAGTAATCAAAATTCTCAGATTGTCAGTATATTCAAGTCCTTCCACCATGATTTGGAAAAATTATGAGTTGATTTCGAAAGCCTCCATAAATGCTTTATTATGCAAGTGTGGTTGACAAACCAAGCATTTGCCTCTTGTTGTGGTTCTGATACTACCGTTAGAATTTAAGAACAATAACGTGTTGGTATTTTAGTAAAATGGTGACAATCCCGTTAGGGTGTTTGTCACACAAACGGTGTTCAATAGAGGAATTGTAAGTGAGTAGATTGTGTACATTCGATCTCTATTTATAGATCACAAGGCACTAGTTGGCAAGGAGCAAAGCCATTGGCAAGAGGCACAACAGTTTGACTAAATCAAATAGTCGTGTCACTTGACATTGCCTCAACCAACACCCCTCATAGGAATCATCACCATTAAAGGGTGCAAATCCAAGAGATACACTATTTGGTGTGTGATCACCACCCCTCAAATCTACAAAATGAATAAGCACAATGAGATGGTGGTGCCAGTTGAGGAGGGATGGTGATGCAGGTAGATGATGCAGCATTGGGGTTAGTTGTGGTGATAATAGCAGGGTGGTTATACAATTCTGGTGATAGAGTTGGCAAAGAAGCAAGTTAGAAGTTGATGGCACTCATCTTGATTTAGTTTCCCCATCACTCTTTCTCACTGTTTTCCACCCAATGTGGCAACAATTGGAAAGCTCAGGGAAGTATAATATTATATTATATTTATTGGATAAGAGTGGTGCAACCAAAAAGCATGGTCTATTTTATTATATTATGAGTGTCATTATATAAAGCTACGACTCCTTTGATTTTCAAGCTAGAAAAAAGATTTCTAATCAAATTTATACATCATGCAGTCAATATCCTATATTAATGACGACCTACAAACCAAGAAAAAGGATTGAACATGCACATGTATACAACATCAAAGACACCAATGTATTTTTAACTGGTTGAATCAAATTTTAGAAATTTAACAGATAACTTTAAGATATCATGTAAAAGTCCATAAAGTTCAAGTTAATGCCAGATGAAGCACAAACGATAAGGCAAGGAAATCTATGCAGAACATCTCTCTTTGATTTGTGTTATCATATAAACTAATTTCTTAAAGTAGATATCCTGATTTGACAAATAAGAGCAATACGGTTGGGAATTTGTGTTTTCAAGTTGTGTTCTTGTCATGTCAAGTCATGGATATTTGACTATATAGATCAATTTAAACACGACTCATTAAGCTAAACGGGTAAGACTTTCAAATCCAAACATTAGTCATTTAAATAACAGGTCGTGTCATTTCACTAATTTTGACCTGTATAATAATTAATTAAAAAAGGTCAACACGACATGATTCATTTCAATCTGTTTCATGTAAATGAATTGAACTGACCCGTATAATCCATTTGATCTGATTCAACATAATTTTACATAAAAAGTTAAAATCTGTATTTATTTCTAGCCACAATATCTCACAAAAAAAAAAAAATAGACTACTTATTAATAAAAAATATCAATATTTTTTTAATTTTAACCTATAATAAAACTAATATTACAAAACCAACAACAACAAATATAAACATAGATCCAAACTTAAAATTTCAATAATAAAAACATAAGTATATTGAGAAATATATACTAATATTACAACCCAACAATAATAAAATTGTAATTTTAAAATAAAATTTAAACTGATTGTTGCAGATTGACCCATTTATTAATCGTGTATTAACATGTCAACCTATTTTGACATGAACCCATTTATATCAAACTCAAATCTGCTAATTCCGTGTCCTATTCGTGTTAGCTTCACTGGTCATGTCACATATTACTCCCAAATTCTGATCAATGTCAGTAGCAACCATGGGGGTCTAGGTAATTTGCTCACCCTGGTGCTGCAAGGTGACCAAAGTTTTGGTAGCATCCTGATCTCTTTTTTCCTTAGCTATATTCAGGCTCAAATTGACACTCTCTGTATTCCTCTCAATCATGTAAGAAACATAGTTATGCCCCACTTCCGCAGGTCGTGATCCAACTTCGTAGCATGAATCATTCTTGAGAGTCGCAAATGAAGTGTGTCTAGAAAAAAGTCCCAAAGAAGTCCTCCCGGAGGAATTATGTTTTTGCTTGTCATCCAACGTACCATCGACATGGGCAACAGGGTTTGTGCTAGAATGAACAACATCTTTAGGATCAACTGAGTTATGTTCCACAATCTTCACGGCAGATTTATTTAAACCAGACATTTTGCAGTGATAAATATGCAGACTTCAATTAGAAAAAAAGTTTTTGGCTTACACGATCTTGGAAATGATTCTGCATAAAGAAACAAGGACAAATATGATATGTTGCAAAGAGCAACAACTGAAAGCCAACAAGCTAAATAAAAAGAGTATTTAGTATCAAAATAGGCAATATCTCATGAAATCACATCAGTTTATATAATTACTTTAATGAGATCTCTTTGTGGCTGTAGCACTCATCCCTCGAGAATGAAAAACCCCTAAAGATATGACCAAAGGAATCAAGAAAAGTTAGTCATAGTTTTCTACTACTTGTTTGTTTTAAAAAAAAAAAAAACTGTGGGATACTACAAGAAAATAAATAGAAGGTCTTGTTTAAATTCAGAAAACAATTCAACTCATTTCATCGAATTATTACAATTTTTTTGAGCTTTCAAACAAAATATAATAAAAAATTCAAATTTTTTAAATCTCAAAATAAAAATAATATTAAAAACTAATATTCTAACAATATTTTATTCAACTTTCAACTTTTATCTCGTTTCATCTTATATAACTCACTATGCAAATCTCAAGGAAAAAAAATCCATCCAAAAACTGAACTATCGTTTGTGCTAACAAATAATAAAAATGATCATAATAATTAAACTCTCCAACTTTTATTCTCTACCAGCCATAAAACATAAAGAAAAAAACATTGTTTTCCTTTTTATTTTCATCCATTCCTCACCAACTAAACAAAGGATCACCAAAAGATGAAAAACAAAAAATGTGCGACCTATGTAAAACATAACAAAAAGTCGATGAATCTTAGAAATGAAAAAAATAAATAAATAAAATCAAGGACAAACCCAGAAAAGCATAACCAGGAAATTAAGGGAACATGCATGGTTTTTTTATTTTATATAACCCGAGAGACTTGCAATAGGCGAGCAAATGGAAGTTAGTATTGAGCGTATGATAAAGAAAACAAGAAACGCCAAGATAAATATGGAAATTAGAGAAAAACCCATCAAATACCAGAAATGAAATCCATCATTTTAACAACAATCTCAATCTGGGTACCTCAGAGGTTCCACCAAATGAAGGAGACAATCCTGCAAGAATGGAGAGTTGCACAAATGATCAAAGCAACATCTATTAATCTATATATATAGAAGAGGCACTTGATTGACTTCCAACTATTTCCATTTGTATAATTACGTTTTTTTCTTTTAATTCATCATTAAAAATATAATTAAACTTCTGTTATTCTAATATTAATTAGAATAAATTATTAATAAGAATAAATTATTAATATCATACAAATAATCTCAACTGAAGATTTTGATTTATTAGATTTTTATGAAATAAATTAACAACTGAGTATTTTTATATGAGAGAGAGGACGCCTTCAAAGGAAGACTTGGCAAAGGATGGGGCAGAAAGTTAGAAACACGTAAATCGCATTTAAAAAAAGTCTTGGGGGTAGGAAACTGGCACTTTCAACTTTATCAAATTCATCTCATCTTATTATTACAACTTTATCAGATTCTCGCACAAAATATAATAAACAATTTAACTTTTTTAAATCCCAAAACAATTTTTCTAAATTCTCATATAAAATATAATAAACAATTTAACTTTTATTCTACTATTTACAAATCATCTCAACTCATCTCTGAATCTAAATTACTTCTAAATTTATTGTAGATGTCTTTGTTTATTTTTTATTTTTTTTTTCTTAAAGACCAGTTCATTATGGTTGATATGTTTTATTTTATTTTATTTTTAAAATTTTTAAAGACCAGTTCATAATCTCGACCGCACCCACCTACTCTTCTCAATAATTTTATTTTTAAAATTTATTCACAACTTATTGTTTTATTCGAAGTTTTTGGGAAGAATAGAATGAAGGAATATCCATAATGTCTATTCCAAGCAAGGATAACCAACACTTGTGCGCTTGGAAATTAAACTAACAACAGACTACTTTAGACTTAATACAAAACAGACTCAATACGCAAAACAAGCAAATGGCCCAAACCCAACAACGGCCCTAGGCCCATCGTGAGTCACTTCTCTCTTAGCTGCACCCTTATCCTCTTCCTTCTCTCTTTCTTAACTTTAGTAACCCTAACCCTCCCACTGTCATGACCCCTTGGTAGTCTCGACCGACGAGTAGCTCAAGTATACAACAATACCCCCATCTATTACAGCATCTTGTCCGCGATGTTTAAGAAACAAGCTTTTAGCTTATGGTAGTTTTAGATTGTGACCTTGCCATGAACTGCTATGTAGGGATTGTAACAATTTAGCTTAGAACTTTGGACAGTTAGCTTTGATGGTATTTCGATATGAGATTTAGCTTAGAAAATAGTCTTGAACCACTTAACTCATTCAGTTGTTCCTCTAACACTGGAATGGGGAATTTATCATTCACAATAATCTTATTAAGAGTCTTGTAATCAACACACATCCTCTATGTTCCATATGTCTTCCTGACTAACAACACTGGAGAGAAACAGGGGTTTTGTTTGGGCTAAATTACCCCCAAGCTCAAGAGAGTTCTTGGACAATCCTATAGGGCCTAATAGAAACTAGTTTAGCCCCTAGCTGTAGATTAATCGAGTGATCAAAAGTCCTAAAAGGAGAGAGACCTTCTAGCTCCTTGAAAACTTCAGTGCACAGTTGCAACCCACACTGCCACGCGTTCCCTCCATGGCTTGCACTTCAGTTTCCTCTTCCGCATGTTGTCCCCGTGAGCCTCAAACCGCCATACTTGGCCTATAAATAGGCCACGAGTTCCCTCATTAAAACCACTCATTGATTCTTCCTCCCTCTCTTGTTTAAGCTTTTCCATCTTGCTTGTGTTTAATTTTTGTTCTGTAAATTTTTGATTGTGAATCCAAGAATTTTAGAGAAGTTTTGTCGTGCACCGCCGTGAGTTCCACCCTGAGCCGCCTTGTGCACCACCACGACCCACCACAACAGAACCCTCTCTTTCATTTAGCTAACCCTAAACCAAATTTCCCTTGTGAAAGTTTCCCCAAAAACTATCACTGTTTTACACTCGAACCACCGTGCGCCGCCACTGTGTCGCCATCTTTGGCAACACCCCCTCTCGTGCGATTTTCCAGAAATTTTCCATCTTTGTGTATGTCAGTTTCCAATGCAACCCATAAGTTTTAAATTGTGTTATTATATTTGTCATTTATTTGTAAATTGTTGGTTTGTTGGAATTGAACCTTGGGCCGGATTGGAGAATGGGATTACGCATGTAGTTGTTTGTGAAACTTTATATTGGTAATTATTTAGATTTTATGTAAATGAGTTATTTACCATGTCATCCAATATATGTTGTCATACATATTTATCGTCTTTAGTAAATTGTGCTATGAAGTCACGTTGTCTAGTTGAAAATTGAGATTGATGGTAATTATTGGTTTGTGTGTATCACGACTCCAAGCAGAGATGAGACATTATCTCAGTGGAGCTCTTCTGGTCACTCGGGAGCGTAACAGACTGATGTAACGTCCCCTGAGTTGTCAAAGGGCGACGACGACAATGAACGAGACGGTAACGCTCTCGTACCAATTCCGTTACCTTTTGCTGGCGAGGTTAGAGGATGATTGGATATGTACGCGCTAGGCGTGGAACTGTGCATCACTCGTTTCGAAGTCTTATGCACGGACGTTACCCGTGGTGTGACAATGAGAGTCAGGGTGTGCGGATGGTCCATAGGGGAGACCATGGTGCATGCATAATAAAATAGTGGTTATGATCGGGCTAAAATGGATTTTTGGCGTGAGTGATTAAAAGTGTATTTTTGAGGAAAAATAAATGTGATTTTTTTTCCTTCATATTTGACCGTATGTGGACGTGTGATTGTATTAATGTGTTTTAAATCTCTTGGATGCTTTGCTATGGTTAATTACTTGTTAAGATGTCATAATCTCATTGTGGTGTTTTATCCTACAGTTCCGTCTTATTGTAATAGAGTCTGACGTTGAGCCTGAGCATGAACCCGAGGGACCGGCTCCTCCAAAGGCATGACTTGCTGATATGTCGATCAATGCTATGGAATTTGTTTCTCTTAGGTTATTTCTTTTCTTTAAATTATCTGTCGGATGACTGTATAATTCTTGTAAAAATATTTTACTATTTTTGAACATTCTGGTACTTAATAAAGAATGACCTTTTTATTTCTCCGATGTGAATATTATATTGTACACTTATTGCATGATGTACACACTCTGAGCACTGGTCGTTGGGGTGCGTGATCCATGAGGTCATCATCCCGGTGTCACGAACTCCACAAAAATAATACGTGGGGGTCGAGAGCATCACACAAGACCAAATCACAATTAACCAGTTCTAACACTGATAAGTCCAAGGTGAATGGGACCCCCTGAATCACCACCTTAGCTCCTAACCCCTTCCTTACACTAAGCAATTATTCTCCATTAGCTACTCTTAGTCTCACTTTCTCTTACAAACAAGTTAGTAATTTGGACCTCTTAGCCATAGTGGGTCTATGAAGTTGTGGGTGCAACCTGAGTTCATAAAAACTATTACCCAGTGCCCTGTAACCTCCCCCTTAACCCTCATAGTCCAAGGGTTAGATGATCCTACCAAAGCATGAAAGGAGATCTTGGGTTTATTGGTTACCTCTGGTAGATCCACAGTCTCCTTACCCAAATTAACTTATGAAAGCTAAGTAGGTAATTTTCATTCTCCATCCCCATCATCCTCAACTTCCTCAATCAAGAAAAACTTTAGATTTTTACATTTGTGCCCTGGATTTCATTTGAAATCACAATAATAACATAGACTCATCTCCCTTCTTTCCTTCATTTGGTTGGAATTAATTTTCTACACATGCACTATGGCCTTGTTGGTTGTTCTACTAGGGTTAGGTGCTTGGGAGTTAAATCCCTTCACATTCCCAGCCTCCAAATTATTAGGTTTATTACTCTTAAGTCCCCTTTTACTGATCCTCATATGTTCTTATAGGATCTTAACTAAACTAAAGGTTATTGGAAAGTATAGAGGGTTGAGCATTCGGAAAGGCAATCTAATTTCATTTTTCAACCCACTCAAAAACAACTCAATTTGTGTAAGTCAGACAACCTTCTCAACCTATTAGATATAGCCTCAAACTCCACCTTATACTCCTCCACAGACCATAGTTTGCCTCAATCTATTAAAGGTCTCTATAAGTTCATTGTAAGAATTTGGGTCAAACCTAATTATAAAAGCCCCCATGCTGATTGCCTGAGTTCTTTTTATGTAGCTCAAGAGTTAATGTCGCCAGCTGCTTAACCACTGAGTCAAATTGCCTCTTTAGTTCCATCACCTCTGCCTCCAATGTCTACATATGAGATTATGTTCCTCTGTTAATCCATTGAACTCATTTTATAGTTGGTTAATGCATGTACCTACTTCCATTGCAGTAGGAGCAGCTGTTGAGGATAACTTGGCTCTCATACCAACTTGTTATACTCTCAATCTGTAACCACCGATAAGCTCACTTTGAGGGTGAGCTTTTTTTTAAGTAAAAAAATGTTAAAAAAAAGTTAAATAGTTGTATTATTCAAAATTATAAACATTGTGGGTTTTTTTTTATACTAATGGGCTGAAAATACACATTGCAGACTTTTTTGTATACTTCAAGAATGATGGCCTTTTTTGTATGATTGGGCCCCATTTTGAAACTGGACTAGATTGATATGGGCTGACCAAACCGATAGCTAATGGTCTGGTTCGGTCTATAAGGAGTGATTGATCTGGTCCGATCTGGAAAAATTATTGATCGAAAGTTTCGGTCCATCATCCCACCTAGGCCGAAAGTTTGCCAATTTTAATATATTTTAAACTTGCATATTTCATTATGTATAACATTGGAGCATTTTTTTTATAAATTGTTGAGGACGAGTTTTGCACATTTCTTCTACTCCGTTTAACCTGAAACCAGAGAGAGAGTTGGCTTAGATTTAGGCATGTGATGTCTCTGATACCTAAGTCAATAGAGTTTAATGTGCTCCAATGGTATATTAGCTCTCGTATTTTTTGTGCGTACCCTGATTAGTATTTATAAAGGATTTGTTGTCTTAACTTGGTAATTCTTTCTTTTAGGTTCGATTCTTCCCTCATTTCCTTATGTGTGGGCTATCAACATTTAAGCTTCCCTTGAATAGTTCCCTATGAGGTGAATACCTCTTGACATACATTACCATCCCGCAATATCTGTTTTATTGTTAAGGTGGTATCGGTTTGGAAAGGCCTTAGTAATGTCTATATGTGTCATGCCCAAGGTCTCCTCAACTGGCAAATCCCTTTTATCTTCAGCTCCCGTTATTCAAATGGGCCCATGGGCTTAGTCGAAGCCACTTCTGACTTAGCACGACAAAACATTCTCCAAGGGCTTGAAATGTCCAATTTTTCATCTTATTAAAACCCCTTTTGAGCTCCACATTCCCCTCACCCAATATTTAGCACGTACTCCCGCGTATGCATATGAGTAATGCTAGGTACAAATTTTAGTTATGTAAACTTTATAGAGACTCTTTGTAAAAAAGTGAGACCCATTAAAAAAGTAATTTTTATATTTTTTTCATGGTGGAATCCACTATTTTACAAAAGGATTGCACGAAATTTATATATTTGAGACTTGCACAAATCATTACTCTATGCATATTGCTCATGTGTCACCACAAATAACTAAGTTTGGGCCTCAAATCTACCTATGTACTTGAGCTTTCCCCCATTGTTTTACCTCGTACACTCTGAAGTTTTAACTTTCAATCTAGTTAGTAGTAGATGAGAGCGTACACTATGAAGTTTTAACTTTCAATCTAGTTAGTGCACCACTTGTTGCAATCTCCAAGCTCCATTATGGCTATAAAATTCAATAATCCAATTTTTGAATTGTGGTAGAAATTGCCTTTACAACAATAAACATGTGTTTAAGAAATCATGAGATTAAATAAGCTTGCACTTTTTCCTTAAATCTTTTTTTGCAGTATAGAGATGCATGAGATTTAAAAAAACAAATAGCAGTGCTACTCTGCCACTTAGAGTAGCCCGTTGCAAGTTACCACTAGGCCAAATTCACCTTTTCATTTTTTTTTCAATTTTTTTATTCATTTTTTTATCATTTTAAAATATTTTTAAAAAATATAAAAAAAAATATCAATACACTAATAATCACTTCCTTAACTATTAAATAAAAAAAATTAAAATACATGAGGTGTCAAAATGATTGGGCAAAGCAGCATTTTTCAAAAATAAAACAAAAGCAAAAAGAAACAAAGGTGGGGGACTAAAGTTATCATATAGAGGTATTTCTTCACCATCCTCTTTTTGAGGTCTTTGCTCCCTACTATTATCATTAGGGGTGTAAATTCAAACCGGAGAACTGATCCGGGATCAGTTTTTAGAATAAGAAAACCGGCTGGTTTCGGTCTGGTTCCGGTTTTAGGAATTTCCGGACCGGTTGATAAAAAAATATATAAAAAATAATATTTGTATATATAAGTTTTATACAAAATATTTTATATATATATTAATATATATAAGTTTTATGTATTATGTATAATTATAAATCTTTATGTGAAATTTTTATATATAATATATATAATTATATATATTCATATATGAAATAATTTCTTATTATAATTTATAAATTATTACATAAAATATTAATACTAATATATAAGTTTATAACTAATACTAATATATTGTTTATAACTAATACTAATATATAACTATACTAATAGGGTAATATTAATACTATTATATAGTCTAATATATTATATAGCTATACTAATATACAACTCTATAACTATTTAACTAATAGTCTAATACTAATAGTTTAATATTGACTATAATTATACTTATACTAATATAGTTATACTAAATCACTATAACTAATATTAATATAATAATATATAACTATACTAATAGGCTAATATTAATACCATTATATAGTCTAATATATTATATAGCTATACTAATATATAAGTCTATAACTATTTAACTAATATTAATAGTTTAATATAGACTATAGTTATAGTTATACTAATATAGTTATACCAAATCACTATAACTAATACTAATATATGACTATACTAGTAGGCTAATTTTAATACTATTAGACTAGTCTAATATATTATATAGCTATACTAATATATAAGTCTATAACTATTTAACTAATACTAATATATAACTATACTAATAGACTAATATTAATACTATTAAACTAGTCTAATATATTATATAACTATACTAATAAGTAATATATAAGTCTATAACTATTTAACTAATACTAATAGTTTAATATAGACTATAGACTATAGTTATACTAAATTACTACAACTAATACTAATATAGTAATATATAACTATACTAATAGGCTAAGATTAATACTATTAGACTATAGTATATTAAAAGTATTACAAATATATATATATAGTCTAAAATATAATATATTTGACTATAGTATATTAAATGTATTACAAATATATATAGTTATATTAAATCACTATAGTCTATTTAATGTATTACAAATATATATATATATATAAATTTTAATTATCATTTAAAAAAAATTGAAAATAATCAAATATTAATTAAATAGTAAACGCCAAACGGCGCCGTTTTCACTACAAGCTACAACTAAACCCTAAAATCGTCTTCTCTTTCTGCCTCTCGTCTCTCACTTCTCAGACTACTGTTATTGCTCTCGCCTCTCACTCTCTCGTGCGCTTAGTGGCTCACTCTCTCGTCTATGACTCTCTGCCTCCGCCTCAACTTAGTGACTCAGTCCCTCGTCTCTCACGCTCTCAGTCTTAACTCTCCCGTCTCTCACTCTCTCGTTTGTCGTCTCTCAACTCTCTCGGCCCCTATCTCTCTGCCAATCTGCCCCTTCAACGGTAACTTTTTTTTTTAAAAAAAATTACATACTAGGATTTTTGTGATTGGGTTTTGTGATATTAGGATTTTTGTGATTGTGTTTTGTGATATTGAGATTTTTGTGAATCTGTGATTTCCGATTGGGTTTTCAATCTTGTGATATTAGGGCTTTTGAATTCAAAATTTAGGATTTTTTGTGATTGTGTTTATTATTGTGTTTGTGATATTAGGGTTTTGTGATTGGATTTGTGAAATTGATTAGAATGTAGTATTATTATCCCCATGATAAACATGTCGATTGCTTTGCACATAAAACTCGAGAGAATGGAGTAGCCCATCATCTTTTCATCCTTGCAATGCTTTGTTTAATGTATGATATGTAAATTCTGTAAGTTGTATCCATTGGACCATTAGTCGTAGACTCATAGCAGATAAAGCAGTTTATTGCATATTTTTTTTCCAGTTTTTGTAGTAGTTATATTTATAAGTTTGTAGCAGATTTGTTTTTTGGAAAGCAGTTTTTACTAAAACAGATTTTAGTTAATCAGATTTTTTGTAGTAAAGCAGATTTTTTATTGAAATAGTTTTTAGTATAGCAGTTTTTTCAGTAAAAGTTTAAACAGATTTTTTTAAATCAATTTTTTTTATAAACAAATTTTTAATGACAAACTGTGAAACTTACATTTTAAAAAAATGAAAAACCAGACCGAAAACCGGTAAAATCGAAAGTACCGGTTTAGGAGGGCAACCGGTACATACCAATTACACCCCTAATTGTCATGGATGAACCACCAGCTAGAAGAGATGTGATTGCTAGTTCAAGTGATACCAGTTTGACGTATATGCTTATATTTATAATAATCTAAGTTTGAATATGCATATAAGATAAACCATTTGAAAATACAAAGTTAAAGATTCCAACAACTAGATAAAATGTAAACTATTGTTCCTGGATTTTCTGCATTACTTTCAAAATTTCTCTGGAGTCTTCAGATTCTGTTGAATGCAGTTTATCTTGTCTAACATTCCCCTCAAGTTGATGGGGAGTGACTGAATCATCAACTTGTCTGGCAATAGTAAGAAACGTATGGGGGAATATAACGAGCTTGTAAGTCCTTGTTTAGAATCTTCTCACGGATGAAATGATAGTCGACTTCAATGTGTTTCGTCCGAGCATGAAACACAGGGTTGGAGGATAAAGCTAGAGCTCCAATGTTGTCAACCCACAAACAAGGAGCAGAAGTTAGGGGAATTTGAAGTTCACGAAATAGCATGCGCAACCAATATAGTTCAGCCACTGTGAGAGCCATGCATCGGTACTCAGCTTCAGTACTTGATCTGGCTACTACAGGTTATTTCTTAGCAGCCCAAAAAATAAAGCAGGGACCAAGATATATAGCATATCCTATTGTTCATTTGCGATCATCGGGGCTACCAGCCCAATCACAATCGCAGAAGCCATGCAGTTGAAGAGAGCACTTTGTGAATTGAAGACCAAACTAAAGTGTTCCCTTAAGATATGTTAATACCCACTTAGCAGCAGTGAGATGAACTGTTGTGGGGCAATGCAAAAATTGGCATAGTTAGTTGACACTATAAGAGATATCGGGTCTAGTCAAGGTAAGTTATTGCAAAGCAGCTACCACTGTTCGATACTCTGTTGGATCATGTAAAGGTTCACCAGAAAGCTTATAAAGTTTACTACCTGAACTACAAGGATTTGATGCAAGTTTGGCACCAACCATCTTACTGCGATGAAGAAGATCTGTCACATATTTTCCCTAATGAAGATGAAGGCCGTCAGGAGTGCGAGTGACTCGAATGCCCAAGAAAAATGAAAGTGCACCAAGATCTTTGACTACAAACTCACGGCTCAATATAGAAATAAGTTGAGAAATGGCAATAGAAGAATTACTGGTGACTATTATGTCATCCACGTAAATAAGAATATGAATGCATATATTATGATGATGAAAAGTAAATAAAGAGGTGTCAACACTGGATCCAACAAAACCAAGCTCCAATAAGGTGAGTGAGAGATGCATGAACCAAGCCCGAGGGGCTTGTTTTAATCCATATAGTGATTTCTAACGTTTACAGACATAATCTGGATACTGAGGGTCTTCAAAGCCCTTAGGTTGCTCCATAAAAACCTCATCTTCAAGAAACCCATTGAAGAAAGCATTAGAAATTTTCAGTTGTCTAATGGACCAATTGTGGTGAGCAACAAGAGCTAGGATAAGTCAAATTGTTACTGGTTTGATGACTGGACTAAATGTCTCATTGAAGTCAATGTCAAGTTCTTGATCAAAACCTTTCCCTACTAGCCGTGCCTTGTACCTGTCAATGGAACCATCAGATTTATGTTTGAGTTTCAATACCCATTTGCTACTCACTACTTTCTTGGATGTAGGTCGTGGACATAGAGTCTAAGTTTTATTGGTTAAGAGGGCATTGAATTCAACCTGCATAGCCACACACCAATCCAAATCCTTCACTGCTTGAGAGTAAGTTGTAGGTTTTCAAGGGAGGGTGATTGTCGACAAAGCTTGAAAAGGATGTTTTGTGGAATAAAAAGTTTTGTAGTCAGGAAACTGTTTTGGTTTTAAGGAGTTTGTTTGGGACCTTGTAATCATACGGGAAGGTAGGGAGGGTACAGATTCTAGAGGAGAAATTGTAGGAGAACTTGATGGAGTCAAAGAAACAGGTGATGAATTAGAGGAATACTCTAGAGGATGGTGACTGATAGGTGTTTCAGATTCAGTTGTGACCACTGCAAGAGATTGATGGTAAGGAGCCAGATGTTGAGTACGATTGGAAATATTTGAGGAAATAGAAAGATCAATAGGGGAACCAAAGAGTGGGAGAGACAAACCTGATATAGGTGAAGATGCAGAACTAGGAGTAGCAACCTTTGTAGGTCGAGTAAGCACAGATGAATCTTGTGCAGCAAAATTCAATTCATCAAACACCACATGTCGTGAGATGTAGACTCGATTAGTATAAGGATCCAAGCAATGGTAGCTCTTTTGATTAGCACTATATCCGAGGAAAATACACTTCTTACTACGAAAATGGAGTTTATGAGTGGTGTATGGGCATAGAAGGGGATAACAAGTGTAGCCAAAAGTTTTAAGAAGGGAATGATCTGGTTGCTTATTGAATAATTTAAAATATGGAGAAGCATTAGCAAGAACAGGGGTAGGAAGATGACTTAGGTAAGTGGCAGTTAAGAAAGCATCAACCTAATATTTGATGAAAGTTTGGATTGTGCAAAAAGAGATAGACCAGTCTTAGTGATATGTCTATGCTTTCTTTTAGAGATCTCATTTTGTTTAGATGTATATGGGCAAGTTAAGCAATGGAGGATAACATGTGTTTCAAGAAATTCTTTGAATGTGGTTGAAGTATATTCCCTCCATTATCAGTTTGTAATTGTTTTATTTTACAGGAAAATAGATTTTCAACCAAACACTTGAACTTAATAAAACACATACTAACATCATATTTGTGATGCAAAGGAAAGAGTCATGCAAAGCGAGAGAAATCATCAATGAAAATCACATAAATCTGAATGGATTAAATCCAAAGGAGATGTAAACCTAGTATTTGACTCACTAAATGGAAGTTTGTGACTCTTGGCCATTTGACAAGATTCACAAAGTTTATTAAACTTAGAAGAACCTGAAATAGACAACATAGAGCTATTGATTAATTGATGAAGAATGGACTCAGAGGGATGACCCAATTTTGAGTGCCAAACTTGGATTGGTGATTTAACTCCTAGCAATGCAGTGAAAGAGGGAGGAGAAACATGCGTTGGTGATGATTTATTGAACTGAAAATGTTGTAAGTGAATGAGGTACAAGCTTGCTTCACTCGGCCCTTGGAAGAGTGTCGCCTTGGTTTGCAAGTCCTTGATCATAAAAGAGGAGGCAGTGAGAATAGAGTAACACTTGTTATCTTTGCAAAAATTTTGAATTGATAATAAGTTAGAGGAAGCATTAGGACATCTTAAAATATTTTTTAAGTAGAAATTTTTATTTTGGAGGGGAAAGCAATGAAGAACCAGTATGGGTGATATGCAAACCTCCTTCATTACCAACTTTCACCATGTCTGCACCTTTATATGGTTGTTTTTGTAAAGTTAAGTTGTCAAGATTAGCTGTGACGTGGTTGGTGACAACGTTGCCCAAATACCACGAATGTTCCACCTCCTAAGAGGCATGTGTCTATGATGTTAGTGCTGCCAGCTGAGATGGAAGATGACGACCTTGGTAGGATAAATTCATCATTTGGTAATAATCAAGTGCCTGGTGACTTGCTTTTTCACAAATTTGACAAGGTTGTCGATTTGTAGAAAATATCTTAGGATTGGTAGAGAACTTTGAACCTTGCTGAGCAGATGGTGTGGAGTTGTTGAGAATAGTGTTGCTACTGGAAAAATTTCTTCTTATGGTACTGTTGTTGCTTTGGCTTCTATGTGAAGAAAGCAACACTACTGTCTGTTGCAACAGATTTGGGTTGTGCCTCAAGGAGCTGCTCATAATTAAGCAATTCAACTTGGAAATCATCGAAACTGATTGTTGTGTTACAGATTGCAAAGTTCAATGAGGTGATAAATGGATGATAAACAGGATTTAGACCTCCCACTATATATGAGATCAGATCTTCTTTATCAACAGATTTACCAACTACTACAAGCTGATTAGAACAGCTTTTAGCTGTTAATAAATAGTCAGAGCAGGTTCGAGATCCTTGGTTCAAAGTCTGAAGTTGTCTCTTGAGATGTGAGATTCGAGAACGAGAATGTGGAGCAAATCGATTTGCCAAGGTAGTCCAGACTTGGCGAGAGGTGCTCAGTCCATAAACTGTAAATAGGACCTTCTCAGATAATGTGGCATTCAACCATGCCAAAATAAATTGATCATTTTTCTGCCATAATAAATAGGTTGGATTGAGATCAGATGTTGTTTTCCCAATATCATCAACAATAAATTGAGGAGGACAAATATTTGAGCCATCAACAATGCTCAGGAGATCATGGCTAAGCAGTACTGGAATAAACTGAGTAATCCAGTTGAGATAGTTGGTTCAATCGAGTTTGACAAAGACCAATGGGGTGATGTTGGGAATAACAAAGGTAGTGGAGGAAGCACTTGAAGAGGCCATAAAGGATCGGGTAGGGTGAGCCAGGGTAGCTCTGATACCAAGCTAGAATAGATGTGGTTGCTGGTTCAAGTGTACCAGTTTGACATATATGCTTATATTTATGATGATCTAAGTTTGAATAGACAGATAAGATAAACCATTTGAAAATACAAAGTTGAAGATTACAACAACTAGATAAAATGCGAACTATTGTTCCTAGATTTCTGCATTACTTTGGAAATTTTTCTAGAGTCTTCAGATTCTATTGGATGGAGTTTATCTTGTCTAACACCACCACCCTATCATTTTCCCCCTCATTTCCCTTTGTCCCCCTTTTCTCTCATTCTTCTACTCCTCGAGTTTTGGCTTTTAATTCATGTATCTTTAGCTTAGGTACATTCATGCACACTCTCGGCTTTATTTTGCGGATATGATTGCCCAAGCTTACCTTGTTCACAACCTCTTTCTCCCATAGTATCATCGTCACCTCATGTGACCATTTTCAGCATCAATCACCATGGCTATTATAACTTATATCACTACCACATAACAATTAAATTAATGTGACAATCCATGTTTACTCAAATGCCACGGTAGCATTAAACATATATTAGTAAGAATATATCTAAAACTTATTAAAAAAATGCTAGAAACTATATCACTATCTCCTTGTTACTCCCATTCTTTTGAGGTGGCGGTGCTTACCCTTAGAGCAATCATTGTCATAAAATATTAGAATTTATGAGTTATTAAATGCTATCATGCTTGCAAGTGGGACTAATGGATTTTCATGTCAATTTTATGAGTCACAATTTGCTTGCTTGCAAGGCCTTTTGTAGTAACAGTGTCTGTACCCTAAATATTTTTTTATTACAAATTTGATTTTCTTAAAAGAAAGAAAAGAAAAAGAAAGTAATTGCAATGAGTTATAGAGCATAATATTCTATCCTATTTTCATTCCACTGTATTGATATTAATGCAATACAATCTATTTTTATTTTTATTTTTACTTTTACTTTTTTAAGGAAAAAAAAAGCCATAATAGCTTATAGACTTTGGAGATTTTGTTCAACTCACTTCTATTATTTAAAAAACAAACGTAGAAAAGGGGTAAAAAAAAAAAAGACATTTTGAACTGTGAGAATTCATGAACTTTGCCATTGATACCGTTTTAGTTAAGAAATAGGTATTAAAAACCAAACAACTACTATTCTGGAGCCCACGAACTTTACTACAAAACCAATAACAACAAATATAAACATAGCTCCAGACTTCAAATTCCAACAATAAAAACGTAAGTATATTAAGAAATATATACTAATATTACAACCCAACAATAATAAAATTGTAATTTTGAAATAAAATTTAAACTGGTTATTGCGGATTGACCCGTTTATTAATCGTGTATTAACATGTCAACCTATTTTGACCTGAACCCATTTATATCAAACTCAAATATGTGAATTTCGTATCGTATTCGTGTTAGATTCACTAGTTATGTCACATATTACTCCCAAATTCTGATCAATGTCAGTAGCAACCATGGGGGTCTGGGTAATTTGCTCACCCTGGTGGTGCAAGGTGACCAAAGTTTTGGTAGCATCCTCAGTTTTTTCCTCAGCTATCTCCAGGCTCCTCTTGATACTCTCTATATTCCCCTCAGTCATGTAAGCAGCATAGTTCATGTACTTCATGTACTTGTCTTCCGCTAGACTTGATAATGCAGTAAGTCTAGCTGCATTGATTACATCAATTGAAGAAGATGAACAAAGTCTAGAAAAAGCTCCCAAAGAGGAGGTTGTTTTCCATGAATCATCATCAGAAGGGTTGGCACCAAAATTTGGTGTCATTAGGGAAGGGTCAGAAGAAGACCTCCGTGAAGAATTTTGTTTTTGCTTATCATCCAACTCATCAACATGGTCAATAGGGTTTGAGCTCGAATGAACAACATATTTAGGATCCACTGAGTTATGTTCCACAATCTTCACGGGAGATTTATTTGAACCAGACATTTTGCAGTGATAAATATGCAGACTTCAATCAGAAAGTTTTTTTGGCGTGCACGATCTTGCAAATGAAACCAGTATGATACTACTGAACTGGACAAAGATCAACAATGATTCTGCACAAAAAAAAAAAAGGACAAATATTAGTGGTTGCAACGAGCAACAACTGAAAGCCAACAAGCTGAATAGAAAGAGCATTTAGTATCAAAATAGGCAGCCCTTGAGAATGAAAAATAGCTGATGATACGAGTCTAGGGGTGACAATTCATGTTTTCGGGTCATGTCCGTGTCGTGTCAAGTCATAAACATTTGATTATATGGGTCAACCCAAACCAGACTTGTTAAACTAAACGTATCAAACTTTCAAATCATAACCCGACCCATTTAGATAACGGGTCGTGTCATGTCGTGTCACCCGTTTCAACCCATTTAATAATTAATTAGAAAAATGTCAATACGACACAACTCATTTAAACTCGTTTTATTTAAATCGGTTGAACTAACACGCATAACCTATTTAATCTAATTAACATAATTTCACATAAAAAAATTAAAATCTATATTTCTTAATAACCACAATATCCTAAAAAACATAAGACTACCTACTAATAAAAAAATATCAATATTTTCTAAATTTTAATATATAATAAAACTAATATTACAAACCTTACAATAACAAATGAGCATAGGTCTAGAATTACAATCACAACAATAAAAATATAAACATATTAAGAAATACCAATATTACAATTCAACAATAATAAAATTTTGATTTTAAAATAAAATCTAAATAAGTCAAAACGAATTGATTTGGATTAAGCAGGTTGACTCGTTATTGATCTGTATATAAATCATGTCTTAACAGGTCAACCCGTTTTGACCCGAACGCATTAACATCAAATCCGCTAATTTCGTGTTATATTCGTATTGGATTCACGGATCATGTCATAGATTGCAACCCCTAAAAATTATAATGATTAGATGAGATGAAGTAAGATGAATTGAGAAGTTTTGTGAAAACAAAAACATTCTTTTATTTTTATTTTCATCCATTCCTCACCAACTAAACAAAGGATCACCAAAAGACAAAAAACAAAATAAAGTGCGACCTGTGTAAAACATAACAAAAAGTCTATAAATCTTAGAAATGAAATGAAAAAAAAAAAAAAAAATTCAAGGACAAACACAGAAAAGCATTACGAGAAAAGGGAACATGGTTTTTTATTTTATAACCTGAGAGACTTGCAATAGACGAGCAAATAGAAGTTAGTATTGAGCGTATGATAAAGAAAACAAGAAACGCTAAGACAAAAATGGAAATTAGAGAAAAACCCATCAAATACCAGAAATGAAATCCATCATTTTAACAACAATCTCAATCTGGGTACCTCAGAGGTTCCACCAAATGAAGGAGATCGACAATCCTGCAAGAATGGAGAGTTGCACAAATGATCAAAGCAACATCTATTAATCTATATATATAGAAGAGGCACTTGATTGACTTCCAACTATTTCCATTTGTATAATTACGTTTTTTTCTTTAATTCATCATTAAAAATATAATTAAATTTCTGTTATTCTAATATTAATTAGAATAAAATATTAATGTCATACAAATAATCTCAACTGAAGATTTTGATTTATTAGTTTTTTATGAAATAAAATAACAACTGAGTATATTTATACGAGGGAGAGGACGGCTTCAAAGAAAGACTTGGCAAAGGATGGGGCAGAAACACGTAAATCGCATTAAAAAAAAGTCTTCGTTGATATGTTTTATTTTTTTTATTTTTTATTTTTCTTAAAGACCAGTTCATTATGGTTGATATGTTTTATTTTCTATTTTTTTTTTCTTAAAGACCAGTTCATAATCTCGACCGCACCCACCAACTCTTCTCAATACTTTTATTTTTAAAATTTATTCACAACTTATTGTTTTATTCGAAGTTTTTGGGGAAGAATAGAATGAAGGAATATCCATAATGTCTCTTCCAAGCAAGGAAAACCAACACTTGCGCGCTTGGAAATGTAACTAACAACAGACTACTTACTGAACTCAGAATTAATACAAAACAGACTCAATACGTAAACAACCCAAAACAAGCAAATGGCCCAAGTCCAACAACGGCCCTAGGCCATCGTGAGTCACTTCTCTCTTAGCTGCACCCTTATCCTCTTCCTTCTCTCATTCTTAACTTCAGTAACCATAACCCTCCCACTGTCATGACCCCTTGGTAGTCTCGACCAACGAGTCCCTTCTATTAAAGCATCTTGTCCACAATGTTTAAGAAACAAGCTTTTAGCTTGTGGTAGTTTTAGATTGTGACCTCGCCATGAACTGCTATGTAGGGATTGTAACAACTTAGCTTAGAAATTTGGATAGTTAGCTTTGATGGTATCTCGGTCTGAGATTCAGCTTAGAAAATAGTATTGAACCACTTAAGTCATTTAGTTGTTCCTCCAACACTGCAATGGGGAACTTATCCTTCACAATAACTTTGTTAAGAGCCCTGTAATTAACACACATCCTCCATGTTCTGTTTGTCTTCCTGACTAACAAGAGAGAAATAGGGGTTTTGTCTGGGCTCCCAAGCTCAAGAGTTCTTGGACAATCCTCTCTATCTCTTCCTTTTGAAACAAAAAATGTACACCTATAGGGCCTAATAGAAACTAGTTTAGCCCCTAGCTGTAGATTAATCAAGTGATTATGAGCCCTAAAATGAGGGAGACCATCTAGCTCCTTGAAAACTTCAATGCACAGTTGCAACATTCTCTTTATAGGGCTCAGAGTGGTTCTGTCCCAACGTTAGTTCACCTTGGTTTATCAACTGTACTATTACCCCCTTACTCTCTAACTTTTCTTCCAACAACTGTGTAAATGTCAATCCCGGGAAGGTTATGGACTACATGGTAAGTTGTTTAAGTTCTATGATATTGTGCCCAAGGTTTGTGGCCACTGCACACCCAAGATGTGAGATCACTATATTTCATGTGTTTTAATTCTTTATATTTTATTTAAATGTGTTATTTTATTTCATTTTGGTGTGTTTTTGGCTTGGGTTTTTTTTTTTAATTAGTAGTGTTTTATTTTTTGGGCTCTGTGTGTGTGTTGTTTGGGCCCTGTGTGGGTTTTTAAATTTGATCCAACCCGTGTGTAGTTGTATGGCTCAACCCGTGTGCAAAAGGTATACCTATAGGGCCTAATAGAAACTAGTTTAGCCCCTAGCTGTAGATTAATCGATTGATTATGAATCGTAAAAGGAGGGAGACCTCCTAGCTCCTTGAAAACTTCAGTGCACAGTTGCAACATTCTCTTTATAGGGCTCAGAGTGGTTCTACCCCAAGGTTAGTTCACCATCTTTTATCAACTGTAATATTAGCCCTTACTCTCCAACTTGTTGCAAGAAATTTCTTCCAACAACTGTGTAAATGTCATTCCCTGGAAGGTTACAGACTGGTCCTCTATAGAAAACTACATGGTAAGTTGTTTAAGTTCCATGATATTGTGCCCAAGGTTTGTGGCCACTGCACACCCAAGATGTGAGATCCCTATATTTCATGTGTTTTAATTCCTTATATTTTATTTAAATATGTTATTTTATTTCATTTTGGTGTGTTTTTGGCTTGGGTTTTTTTTTTAAATTAGTAGTGTTTTATTTTTTGGGCTGTGTGTGTTGTTTGGGTCGTGTGTGTATTTTTAAATTTGATCCAACCCATGTGTAGTTGTATAGCCCAACCCATGTGCAAAGGGCCCAGCCCGTGCATTTTAAATGAACCCAGCCCCTTGTTTGTCAAAATGGTGCCGTTTTGGAGTGACCTCTTAGGGTTCCATCACATTTCTCCTTTGCGTCGTGCAGCTTCTTCTTCTTCCTTTTTCTTTTCTTCTTCTTTCTTCTACCTTCTTCCAGCCTCTTCTTGTTCCAACAGCTGCTGTGAGTCACCACCTCCTTCCTCCACCTCATGGCGGCTCCGTGTCATTCGGTAGTGGCTCTGAAGACTTGCTATCAAGTTTCACAAACAGCTGCCTTGTGTCTGTTAGTTGTGCTTCCTTCATCCGCTATCAACCCACCACTTCACCACGCAACCAACACTGCCACGCATTCCCTCCATGGCTTGCACTTCGGTTTCCTCTTCCGCATGTTGTCCTTGTGAGCCTCAAACCGCCATACTTGGCCTATAAATAGACCACGGGTTCCCTCATTAAAACCTCCCCTTGATTCTTTCTCTCTCTCTTGTTTAAGCTTTTCCATCTCGCTTGTGTTTAATTTTTGTTCTGTAAATTTTCGGTTGTGAATTCGAGAATTTTAGAGCAGTTTTGCAGTGCACCGCCGTGAGTTCCACCATGCGCTGCCGTGTGCACCACCACAACCCACCACAACAGAACCCTCTTTTCCATTTAGCTAACCCTAGACCAAATTTCCCTTGTGAAAAATTCTCCAAAAACTATCACTATTTTACACTTGAACCACCGTGCGCCGCCACTGTGCCGCCACCTTTGGCAACACCCCCTCTCATGCGATCTTTCAAAAATTTTCCGCCTTCGTGTATGTAATTTTCCAACACAACCCACGTGTTTTAAATGGTGTTATTATAATTGTCAATTATTTGTAAACTGTTGGTTTGTTGGAATTGGATCTTGGGTCGTTGAAGTGTTGGGATTAAATTGTAATAGTTGTTGGACTTAGGCCTTGGGCCGGATTGGAGGATGCGATTACGCGTATAGTTGTTTGTGAAACTGTATATTGGTAATTATTGAGATTTTATTTAAACTATCATCCAATATATGTTGTCATACATATTCATCGTCTTTAATAAATTGTGATATGAAGTCACGTTGTTTGGTTGAAAATTGAGACTAATGGTAATTATTGGTGCGTATGTATCGCAACCCCAAGCCGAGATGGGGCATTCTCTCGATGGAGCTCCTCTGGTCACTCGAGAGCGTAACAGACTACGTGACGTCCCCTTAGTTGTCACAGGGCGACGACGGGAATGGACGAGACGGTAACGCTCTCGTACCGATTCCGTGACCTTTTGCTAGCAAGGTTAGAGAATGCTTGGCCATGTACATGCCAGGCGCGGAACTAGGCATCACTCGTTACGAAGTCTCATGCACGGATGTTACCTATAGTGTGATGATGAGAGCCAGGGTGTGCAGATGGTCCATAGGAGAGACCGTGGTGCATGTATAATAAAATAATGGTTAAGATTGGGCCAAATGGGATTTTTGGCGTGAGTGATTAAAGGTGTATTTTTGGAAAAAAATAAATGTGGTTTTGTTTCCTTCATATTTGATCGTATGTGGACGTGTGATTGTATTAATGTGTTTTAAATCTCTTGGATGTTTTGCTATGGTTAATTACTTGTTGAGATGTCATAATCTCATTATAATGTTTTAGCATACGATTTTGTCTTATGGTACCGTAGAGTCTAACGAAGAGCCCGAGTATGAACCCGAGGGACCGGCTCCGCCAGAGGCATGACTTGCTAATATGTCGATCAGCGTTATGGGATTTTTTTGTCTTTTCTTTAAATTATCTGTCAGATGATTGTATCATTCTTATAAAGATATTTTACTGTTTTGAACATTCTAGTACTTAATAAAGAATGACTTTTTTATTTCTCCGCTGCGAATATTATATTGTACACTTATCACATATGTACACACTCCGAGCACTGGTCGTTGGGGTGCTTAATCCGTGTGGTCACCATCCCGGTGTCACAAACTCCACAAAAATAACATGTGGGGGTTGAGGGCGCCACACAAGACCAAATCACAATTAACCAGTTCTAACACAAATAAGTCCAAGGTGAATGGGACCCACTAAATCACCACCTTAACTCCTAACCCCTTCCCTACACTAAGCAATTAATCTCCATTAGCTACTCTTACTCTCACTTTCTCTTACAAACAGGTTAGTAATTTGGACCTCTTAGCCATAGTGGGTCTTTGAAGTTGTAGTTGCAACCTGAGTTTATAAAAACTACTACCCAGTGCCCTGCAATCTTCCCCTTAACCCTCATAGTCCAAAGGTTAGATGATCCTACCAAAACATGAAGAGAGATCTCGGGTTTATTGGTTACCTCTAGTAGATCCACAATCTCCTTACCCAAATTAAATTGTGAAAGCTAAGTAGGCAATTTTCATTCTCCATCCCCATCATCCTCAACTTCCTCAATCAAGAAAAACTTTAGATTTTTACATTTGTGCCCTGGATTTCATTTGAAATCACAATAATAACATAGACCCCTCTCCCTTCTTTCCTTCATCTGATTGCAAGTAATTTTCTGCACAGGCACTATGGCCTTGCTGGTTGTTCTACTAGGGTTAGGCGCTTGGGAGTTAAATCCCTTCACATTCCTAGCCTCCAAATGATTAGGGTTATTACTCTTAAGTCCCCTTTTACTGATCCTCACATGCTCTTCTTGGATCTTAACTAAACTAAAGGTTGTTAGAAAGTCTAGAGGGTTGAGCATTTGGGCAGGCAATCTAATTTCATTTTTCAATCCACTAAAAAATAACTCAATTAGTGTAAGTCAAACAACCTTCTCAACCTCTTAGATTTAAAAAAACAAAGAGCGGTGCTACTCAGCCACTCAAAGTAGCCCGCTGCTAGTTACCACTAAACCAAATTCACCTTTTCATTTTTTTTATTCATTTTAAAATATTTTTAAAAAATAAAAAAAAAATATCAATACACTAATAATCACTTTCTTAACTTATTAAATAAAGAAAAAAATTAAAATACATAAGGTGTCAAAATGAGTGGGCAAAGTAGCATTTTTCAAAAACAAAACAAAAGCAAAAAGAAACAAAGGTGGGGGACTAAAGTTATCATATAGAGGTATTTCTTCACCGTCCTCTTTTTGAGGTCTTTGCTCCCTACCATTGTCATGGATGAACCACCACCCCATCCTTTCTCTTCCCCCCCCCTTTCCCTTTGTCCCCCTTTTCTCTCATTCTTCTACTCCTCTTGTAATGAGTTTTGGTTTTTAATTCATGTATCTTTAGCTTAGGTACATTCATGCACACTACTCTCGGCTTTATTTTGCGGAGGTGATTGCCCAAGCTTACCTTGTTCACACCCTCTTTCTCCCATAGTATCATCGTCGCCTCATGTGACCATTTTCAGCATCAATCACCATGGCTATTATAACTTATATCACTACCACATAACAATTAAATTAATGTGACAATCCATGTTGCTCAAATGCCACGGTAGCATTAAATATATATTAGTAAGAATATATCTAAAATTTATTAAAAAAAATGCTAGAAACTATATCACTGTCTCCTAAATTCATTTTTAATTATTTTATTATTTTTCATTCGGATTTGCTTACTTCAAGGCCCTTTGTACCCTAAATATATCTTTTATTGCAAATTTTATTTTCTTAAAAGAAAGAAAAGAAAAAGAAAGTAATTGCAATACAATCTATTTTTATTTTTACTTTTACTTTTTTAAGGAAAAAAAAAACCATAATAGCTTATAGACTTTGGAGATTTTGATCAACTCACTTCTATTATTTAAAAAACAAACGTAGAAAAGGGTTAAAAAAAATGACATTTTTAACTGTGAGAATTCATGAACTTTGCCATTGATACAGTTTTAGTTAAGAAATAGGTATTAAAAACCAAACACCTACTATTCTGGAGCCCATGAACTTTATGCGCACTTAAGATATATGTGGGGGTTTGCATGTCACGCCCAACATGCAAACAAGGGATCGAAATGGATCCTTTGCATGAATCATTATACTCAAAAATTGGTACATAACTAATAGTCTGATATAAAAATAGAGACTACAGGGCTTTTTGACACTTTTGGCCATCAAGTCAACGTGGTCAGGAACATAAATATCTATATCTCTTTCTGAATCATATGACAAAAAAGTGTGAAAAAAAAAGAGCATGTGCAGTGTCGGCAGCTTGCTCCATTGGCATGCTGTGGAGATAATGTAATGTTCAGTAAACTTTGTGTTGAGTTTAGCTTATTTCCTATTGAAAAAGTCATTTTTGAGACTTGGCTTGACCCTAGCTCGACTATAGCTCGACTCTGGCTCAAGCAACATTGGCTCGACACTTCGCTCGACAGTCTGCTCGAGCGAAGCTTCAAACTGAGAGTTCGCTCGACACCTACTCAACAGTCAGCTCAAGCGGGAGGCCAACTCATGAGTTCACTCGAGACTCCGCTCGAGCGAGATGGCAACCCTAACGTTCGCTCGAGCAAATGTTCTGAAATTAGGGTCCGCACCATTTGCTATAAATACATGTTGTTTTTTATGTATTTTTGAGTTTTTGGATTTGTTTGAGCGGCCAGCACTCAGAGCATTGGAATTGGTTTCATCAAAAATCTAGTCAAATGTAAAATATGATGAATTTTATCAAAATAAAGCTGCATTGGATTAGTCAAAGATATAAGTGTGAAACTTTGAGCTATAGTAAATGGATGGGTTTCTTCAAATTTGAAGGGCTACTATTTACTCATCAAATCTATTTTTTATTCACTTTTAATCTCCAAATGTATTTTTTATTCACTTTTAATCTCCAACCGTCTTGTAATAATAATGTAATAATCAAATTAAATTATTAATTAACATATGATTAGTGTAATTGTAAAATATGAAAAAAATAAAAATATTTTTATTAAAAAAATAATATTATATTATTATTTTGATGAATTCAATGTCTAATTCAATGTAGCTAAGGAGGTTTTAGATTTATAGAAATCATGTATTTTTCATCAAATTTTAAAGATAACTTTAATGAAGCCAATACCAATGCTCTGATAGAGGACTCCAACTAGAGAGAGACCTCCTTGTGAGTTCCATTTGTGAGCTTGAGAGCTCATTTGGGTGTATTGAGACTTTGGGATTAATGAGTGTTTTGTTATACTTCTCTTGTACTCCATCTTTGTTAGTGAATTCCTTTGAAGATCAACTTCGCCAGTGAACGTAGGCTATGTTCTAAGCCGAACCTCTAAATCTTGGTATTCTTTGTCTGATTTTCGTTCTTCCTTTTGTTTGCTTCCATTGTTATACTTCAAATTAGCATTTGATAACCGGCCAATTCCCAACACTTTGCACCTCGTGCATGTAGGAGACTATTGGACTTCAAACTGCCCAAACATTGATGCTCCGGTAACGACGCATGGATACAAATTGCACTTACAGCACAACAGGTCGCATAATCTCTTATTCGATTCCCTAGTAGATGGGGCAACTTTATAGCAAGCATCGTCATCCGCAGTAAAATTGACAAGTATTACTTTATTAAGGTTCTTGGCATCTTGCAATCTATAAAAAGACTCTTGAGTTTGGTACCCTTGATAGCTTCACAGTGACTGTCCGAAGTACCAGCCCGGCACAGAAAGATTAAGCATGCGTCTAAGTAAAGCAAGAACAATATTCATGTTCCCATTGAAGTCAGAGAGTGCTAGGATATGAATTAAAGCACCTAACATTTTCCAGACCGGACCGGTTGGAGAAATATATATATATATATATATATATATAAATTAATATTTTATATATAAATTTTATACAAAATTAATATTATACAAAATATTTTTTATATATAAGTTTTATATAGAATAAATAATTATACGTGAAAGTTGTATATATAATATATATAATTATATATCATATATGAAATAATTTTATATTATAATTTATAAATTATAAGTTATAACATAAAATGTTAATCTTAAATATGAACATTTGTAATTTGTTTAATCATATGTTATTAATATAATTATATATAAGATAATGTTATATAATTTATAAACTAAAAATTTGATCTTAAAGATGAAAAATTAATTGATCATATGCTTTAAACGTAAAAATATATATTAAATTATATTATATATAGTCTAATATATTATATAGTTATACTAATATATAAGTTTATAACTAATGCTAATATATAACTATACTAATAGTATACTATTATTATTATTATATAGTCTAATATATTATATAGTTATATTAAATCACTATAAGTTTATAATTAATACTAATATATAATATAGACTATAGTTATACTTATACTAATATAGTTATACTAAATTACTATAAGTTTATAACTAATACTAATATATAACTATACTAATAGTATAATATTAATACTATTATAGAGTCTAATATATTATATAACTATATTAAATCACTATAAGTTTATAACTAATACTAATATATAATATAGACTATAGTTATACTTATAGTAATATAGTTATACTAAATCACTATAAGTTTATCATTAATACTAATATATAATTATACTAATAGTATAATATTAATACTATTATATAGTCTAATAAATTATATAGCTATACTAAATCACTATAAGTTTATAACTAATACTAGAGTCTAATACTATGTTACTATAGTAATATACTTTAAGTCTATGTATAAATTAGTATATAAATCACTATACTAAATAATCACATATAAAATAGTGATATGGTAATACTAATACTATCACTATAATACTATCAATAATATAGTTATAATAAATTAAACTCACCATACAATTAATAAATACTAATATATAGTTATTCTAATCACTATAGCTAATAGTCTAATACTAATATTTATAAATAATATTAGAGTCTAATACTATATTACTATTAGTAATATACTTTAAGTCTATGTATAAATTAGTATATAAATCACTATACTAAATAATAAATTACAATACTAATACTATCACTATAATACTATCAATAATATAGTTATAATAAATTAAATTCACTATAACAATTAACAAATACTAATATATATTCTAAATCATTATAACCAATACTAATATATAGCTAATTAGCTATGCTAAATTGCTAATACCTAATATTAATACTATTATATAGTCTAATATATTATATAGTTATAACTAATACTAATATATATACTAATACTAATATTTTAATATTTACGCATTTGGTATCAGAGTCATTGGTGATTATATTGTTATATTATTATATTTTATTGTTATCTTGCATGTTTTCATCATATTTATATGCAGTTAATATTTGTGTCATTTGTTCATGTGAAAGATAGTAATCCCACCAGCCTTTCAATTGTCTAGTAAACCCTATAACAATAATATGTGCTATTTGGTGAATAGTTTTTCTATTATTTTTATAGAAGTTAGCAACCATAATCATTTTTTAGAAATGGTTTAATATTTCATACTCAAATAATCCATCTATATTCCATTCATATAATACATCTGGTGCAAAAGCAAATCTTACTATATATTCTCTTTCTTCAAATTGCATATCCGGTGGAGTAGGCCTCGGATACCAATTACGAGTAATAGAAACATGATGTTTAGAATCTCTAGCTGAAAAACAGAAGAGGAAGAAATATATCAATTAAAGGAATCAAATTTTTTAGAACAATCTTCTATTAGTGAATCTTAAGAAGATGACGTACAGATTTACAATTGTCTAAATAAGGATAATTGTATTTGTAACAAAACCATTAATGTACTTTCCAAACAAGAATATATTATATTAGAATTAATAGAAAAAATTAGTGACTCTTAAGAAAGAAAAGATTACTTAGAAAAATTAAAAGATACTTTTAATAGTCAAAACACTTCAGTAACATCTTCAGCACCTTATAATTTTTCAAAAATAGTAGGAAGATTTAAAACAAAAAAAAACAAAAAACAAAAAATTACAGTACAAGATCTACAACAAGAAATTAATGAAATAAAACAAGATATTTGAAATTTGAAAACATCTAATCTTAAACTAGAAGTTTCAAATGAACAATTATTACAAGAAATTATATTATTAAAAATAGATAAAAATGTAAATAATTTTCATAATAAAGAACATAATAAAGATCAAGGAGATTGTTCAAAAATAATTATAAAAGACAAAACAGATAATTTCATTAATATTCTTGATAAAATAAATTTCCAAAAATGGAATAATGAAGTTACGGTCTCAATTAATCAAGAATTTTCTTTCACCACAATTGCCATATTAGATATATGAGCAGATTTAAATTGTATACAAAAACGATTAATACCTTCTAAAGATTTTGAAAAAACAAAATAAACATTATCTTAAGCTAATGGAATAAAATTAAATATAAATTATAAATTATCTAATGCACATGTTTGTAATAATGGAATTTGTTTTAAAACAACATTTATTTTAGTAAAAAAATATTAATACTAAAGTAATATTAGGAAATCTTTTCATTTCCTTACTCTACCATTTCTCTGTAACAGAAGAATGAATCTATACTAAAATACTTAAACAAGAAATTCAATTTAAATTCTTATTTCCCCCAGTATCAAAAAAAATTAACTCTTTAAATGAAGTCTCATTAACTAAAGAAATTAATTTTTTAACAAAAAATAGAATTAGAAGAAAAGAAAACCAGATAAGTTTCTTAAAACAAGAATTAAAATATAAAAGAATTCAATAACAATTAAAAGACCCGTTATTAGCCGAAAAAATTGTTAATTTTAAAACTATAATTAAAAATGAAGTATGCTCTAACCTACCTGATGCTTTTTGGAACAGAGAATAACATATAGTTGAATTACCCTATGAAAAAGAATTTTTTGAAAAAAATATTCCAACTAAGGCTAGACCTATTTAAATGAATAATGAATTATTAGAATTTTGTAAAAAATAAATTAATGATTTACTAACAAAAGGATTAATAAGGAAAAGTAAATCACCATATAGTTGTGCTGCCTTTTATGTTCAAAAAATGCAGAATTAGAAATAGGAGTTCCTCGTCTAGTCATCAATTATAAACCTTTAAATAAGATATTACAATGGATTAGATACCAAATTCCTAATAAAAAAAAAACTATTATCTCGACTATATAATTCTATAGTATTTTCAAAATTTGACATGAAAAGTAGATTTTGACAAATCCAAATTGCTGAAAAAGACCGTTATAAAACAGCATTCACAGTTCCCTTTGGACATTATGAATGGAACTTTATGCTCTTTGGACTAAAAAATACTCCTAGTGAATTTTAAAATATTATGAATAAGATATTTATCCATTTCACTCATTTTTCGATAGTTTATATAGATTATGTATTAATATTTTCTTCATATATTGGACAACATTGGAAACATTTAAATATTTTTGTTCAAATTATCAAACAAAATGGATTAGTCATTTCATCACCAAAAATAAAATTATTTCAAGACAAAATTAGATTTGTTAGACATGAAATTTATCAAGGAATTAGCAGAGCAATAGAATTTACTGATAAATTTTCAAATGAAATAAAAGATAAGCAACAACTACAAAGATTTTTAGGAAGCCTCAATTATGTTGTAGATTTTTATCAATCTCTCAGGCCATTATGTAAACCATTATTTAAAAAATTAGAAAACAATTTCACCCCCATGGATAGAAAAACATACAAATATTATAAAACAAATTAAGGCTCATGTTAAGAAATTACCATACTTAGAATTCACATCTCCTCATACTTTAAAAATTGTTGAAACAGATGTCTCTGATCTTGGTTATGGAGGAATTATGAAACAAAAATTATCAACTATTTCAGAATAGATTATTCGATTTTATTCCGGATGTTGGAGTCCTGCCCAAAAAAATTATAGTACTATTAAAAAAAATTAGTTATTGTATTATGTATTTCTAAATTTCAAGATTTGTTAAACCAAAATTTTTTATTTAGAATAGATTGTAAATCAGCCAAGGAAGTTTTGATTAAAGATGTGAAAAACCTGGTTGCTAAATAAATATTTACTAGATGGCAAGCTATATTAAGTATTTTTTATTTTGATATTGAACATATTAAAGGAGAATCTAATTATCTTCCTAATTTTCTATCCCGAGAATTCTTACAGGGAAAATCATGTCAACCTCAAAGTCAAAAATAAAGTCCAAATCTTCATACGTACGGCCACCATCTCATCCTTATCCTTCACCCTGTCCTTCTGCAACTCCAAGACCATATACGGTATTGGGGTCATTATCACAAAACATTAAACCGTCTTACAATTCATTTTAACCATTAGCCTCTCTAAAATTACCAGCCTACTCCAAAGCTATTTCCCCTTATTCCTCTTCTCCTTCCCAAATTATTAATCCTCCATTACTATCTCTGCCTTCTTCATCTCCTATTATCATCAAATCTCATTAGCACACTGTCTTCCTCATCGAATATGAAATTCAACACCTGTCTGACCCCCAAAAATTACTTGATGTATTTCTTTTACCAGACTGGCATTATGTTTTGCAAAATATTAAGAAAGCTCAACATTTTTATGAATTTATATTAGTAGACACTAACTCAATTATTCTCTCTGAAATTCCTTGTTCTCTTCAAACTCAACATTTTCCACCTGCATCCTCAATTATTGTTTTTCATAAAGTTACCATTAAACAGATTCTCACTTTGGAACAATGGAAAAAAAATTCATATTTAACAAGAAAATTTTCTCATCCTTATGATCCGTCGTATTATAATTATTACGATTACCAGTAGGCATGGACAAAAATATTCCTAAAACAAAATAAAAATTTGCGTCATTTTTGGTTCCTTCATTTTGACAAAATATAATAAATCAACATACTCCCAAAATGGTTTTCACTATGGTGGGAATATTATGAACTCGAACCTCTTCTCATTCCTCTCCCCCTCCAGAAAAGCATTCGGATTTTTACTTCGCAAGACGACAACCCATCAGTATTAAGCCATTGTTCACCACTTCTTCTCTTCTTTCTCAAAAAAAAAATTAAATTGGATTATGAAATGGGTATACATTATCAAACTTCATCCTTCTCTCAAAGATTTCCTATGTACAAAAAGAAATAAGTAAATTAAGAACTTGAGGAACACCACCGGAACCACCCTTAAAGCCTTCCAGCATGAATCGACTGACCATCGATTTTTCATGGCTAACCAACACAAACTTCTCAATATACTTCATTCTTTTTTCTTATGGATTATCTTTGTAAAAATCTGTATCAGTTCTTTCTTACTTTTTTTTTTTTTATAAAGCAAGGATCCTCAAATGATTTCTTATGCTTTTAATTTCGTTTCTTAAGAAGTCGCTGTCAGCTTCATATAATTTTATTGATGCTTGTCTACTCTGATATACATGATATTTAGACATCATTAATGTATAATTTTGTCTCATTAATTGTTGTTTTCTCTTAAGATCTTTTATGTTATTCATCAAGTTTTCTAATTCAAGTCTTAGATTATAATCTAGACATTTTAACTCATATATATCACGAAAACCAACACTATGAGCATAATAATAATCCATCATAAAATATGTCATTCAAAGTTGAGCAATAAATTAAAATAGCAAGATAACAATAAAAATAAAATAAAATAGCAAGATAACAACAAAATATAATAATATAAAAATATATAGTAATACTAATACTATCACTATAATACTATCAATAATATAGTTATTCTAATCACTATTAGTTAATACTAATATTTATAATAATATTATAGTCTAATACTATATTACTATTAGTAATATACATTAAGTCTATGCATAAATTAGTATATAAATCACTATACTAAATAATAAATTACTATATTAATACTATCACTATAATACTATCAATAATATAGTTATAATAAATTAAATTCACTATAACAATTAATAAATACTAATATATAGTCTAAATCACTATAACTAATACTAATATATAGCTAATTAGCTATGCTAAATTGCTAATACCTAATATTAATACTATTATATAGTCTAATATATTATCTAGTTCTAACTAATACTAATATATATATACTAATACTAATAGTCTAATATAGCCTATGGTTATACTTATACTAATATAATTATACTATATTACTATAACTAATACTAATATATATCTATACTAAAAGTCTAATATTAATACTATTATATAGTCTAATATATTATATAGCTATAACTAATACTAATATATGTACTAATACTATTAGTCTAATATTAATACTATTATATAGTCTAATATATTGTATAGCTACACTAATATATAACTAATATTAATATATAGCTATACTAATAGTCTGATATTAATATTATTATATAGTCTAATATACTATAGACCTATAACTAATACTAATAGTTTAATATATATACTAAATTACTAATACTAATAGTCTAATATAGACTAACTATTATACAGTATACTAATACTAATCTATATTAAATCACTATAACTATTAACTAATACTATACTAATATAGTTATATTAAATCACTATAAGTCTATAACAATTTTTTTAATAGGGTAAATCACTATAACAAAATATATATAACTATATATATATAGTTATATATAATCTCGTAACTTCCTATATACTATATAACTTCACTATAGTTATATATTATAACAAAAATATAATCTCGTAACTTCCTATACGTTAATAAGATTAGCCTATCGCTCTCGCTCTCTCTCCTAGAATTCTCTCTGCCTCTCTCAGTAGTGTTTCTCGTCAACCCTCTACACATTCTTACAGTCTCAGTTGTATTTTCCTTATGGATATGGAGTAGTTGATTCATCAAACAGAAACCCTTTCTTGGGAAGGTTTAAATCTATCTCCAAAAAATGAGCCTGCCAATGGTGATCCTGAATTAGCTCTCATCGGTAGAATAGTTACGACTAGACCATTGAATAGAATCTCCCTACATGCTTCCTTCAGAGCTGCTTGGAGCTTCCTTAGCAAGTTCCACATTAAAGATCTTGATGTAAATACTTTCCTCTTTACTTTCCAAAATGCTGGTGACAAAAGGCAAATTCTAAGCCAAATCCCTTGGAACTTCAAAGAGCATCTCCTCATTCTCAAAAATTGTCCTGCAAAAACCACATGGAAAGAGATTCGTCTCAACACATCAACATTCCACATACAAATCCATGGACTCACCAGAAACCACATGACAGAAAAAAATGCTTACAAGATAGAAAATGCGCTTGGAACTTTCCTAGGAGTGGATGTTGATCCTCTCTTTGGATTAGCCTGTAAGAAATTCATCAAAATAAAGGTGGATTTAGACATCACTAAACCTCCGAAGCAAGGATTATGGGAACCAAGAGAAAACAATTTTAACACATGGGTTTCGTTCAAATACTAACGTCTTTCTGATTTTTGTTATGTCTATGGAAAGATCAGGCACTCTCAAATTTTTTGCAATTCTCTAAAGTCTAACATAGAACAAATGCCATTTGGGCCTTGGCTACGTGCAGAATCCCCTATTTTCATGTCAATCAATCCTATTGAACGAGGTCAAGAAAATATTCCTAGAATCTCCATAGATTTCTCTCCAGATGAAGAAATGACTCAAGAAAGAAGGAACTTCCCAGACAATGAAATGATGGAAAACAGGGGCTTTGATTTGTCGGTCTCTATCCTACCAATTTTCCCTTCAAAAAAACAACCAACAGCCGATTCAAAGGGAAAAGGAAAAGCCGTTATCAATGAAGAAAACCTCTCTGTAAGAGGAAATTCGTTCGTTAGAGGGAAACTGGGAAATAATTGGGATCTCCATCAAACTAATAATCGGACATTCCTCAAAGACTACTCATCCAAATATCCGATTAGAGTTAGTTCTCCCTATGAGCTTATTTCCAACACAAATCCAATCGAGTATCAAGCAGATGCAAGCGGCAAACACAGTGGAATCTCCAAAGGCATTTTAGAGGAAAACCCAATGAAAATACAACTCACCTCCCAGATGTTGCCAAGGAAGAGGGAATCCGGGCCAAAACTGTCGCCCCCAGCCCCTTGCAGCGGCGTATTCAGCAGAGTTCAAAGTGGCATCTTTCACGATGCTCACAGTGGCATCCTTAGCGACGCCCTCGGCGAAGCCCACAGCGGAGCCCTCAGTGAAGCCCACAACAGAGCACTCAGTGACGCTCATTGCGGCGGCCTCAGTGAAGCTCTCAGCGGTGACGCAGCAAGTGAAGTCCCCCTGGATTGGATGGTGAGGATGGCCCCATCGACTGTAGCCTACAGTGACCCTCAATCTGCAATAAATAGCTCTCCAACAACTGTAAATCTCTCATTCACTACGGGTGTTAATTCCCCTCCACCAAACCACACCCCATCAATCACTCAAGAGATACAGGGTACTAAATCAATCTCTCAACAGGTCCTCTGCAGTAATCTCACGGGACGGACTCGACGAATTTTATTTTCTCTCCTTCTATAAACATTGAGGAATGGCTCTCTAGCTGGTTGAAGACAAATGCTGAAGTTTTTATGCAAACTAAACTGACTGGCATCTCGTTGGTGGGAAGCAATAATTCACAGCAGATTTCAGCTATTATCTCCCTACAGGGCCCACAAGAGAAAACAAAGAGTTTGAAAAGCCCACTTGAAGGTATGGCCCATAATAAAAAATGGAAGTCTGGTCCCCCTTTTAATGCTTCAAGCTTGTTGGATCCAAAACCAAAGCAACTAGATTTTGTTCCTTCTATAACTTATCACCCAGTTGTCCTTAGTCCTCACTTGGCAGACTCGAGGCCCAATATACGTCTGGTAGAGTCTTCGCTATAAGTCGGTTCTCAAGCAGGTGCTCAGGATAATTCAACTTCACTAATCCCCAACAAAAGGGCGGCACCTTTAGCAAACAAAGGCTCTAATCCTCCAAGAACAAAAGTGCAAAAAATACTTGAGGTAGATAACTCACAGACAAACGCTGGAGATGAGGAACAAGAAGCAACTGGGTTGTTACTTTCTATCAAGTCAAAAGGATCATCATCTGGTAAGGTTAAAAAAACAAAGAAAGCTACAAGATCAAAGCCATACACCAGAGCTTCATCCAAGGCATCACTACCAGGAAAATCCAAGAAAGCTGATGAGGCGGGCTCTACCATGCCTCCAACTCTTCCATGAAGTCCCTGATTTGGAATTGCAGGGGTCTAGCCCGCCTTAAGGCAATTAGAAGTTTAAGGGCTTTTATAAATAATTTTAATCCAGATATTATCTTTTTGTCGGAAACCATGGTGTCTAATAATAGCACCTCTACTATTGTAAATAGTCTGGTTTCCACCTTTTTGTACACGTCCCCGCCTCGGGAAAAACTTTTGTTATTATGGCGACTAGGTGTGGATATTGAACCAGTTCATATTAATGCTAATGTTATCTCTATTTTGGTTTATTATGATCCTCTCAATAATCCTTGGTTAGCAACTTTTGTTTATGCCCCAACACAATGGCAACAAAAAGCAAAATTTTGGACTCATTTGGATTCAACTCATGGCTCCTTCAATGGACCATGGCTCTGTATATGTGATTTCAACGATTTATTAAGTCAACAAGATAAATATGGTGGCAGACCAGTTACGTCCACATCCATAGGCAGCCTACAAAGTTTAATGGATTCTCATGGCCTCACTGATATTGGTTTCTCGGGACCTATCTTCACATGGACTAATAATCGCATGGGAAAGACAATGATTAGAGAACGTTTGGACCGTGGTATAGCCAATGTGAATTGGCGCCAACTTTTTCCAGATGCCGTTGTTCAACATATTGTCTCTTCAACTTCTGATCAAAACCCCTCCTGCTTAACACTATGAAGATAAGGAAGAATCTATCTCCATTTAAATTTGAGGAATTCTGGACTCGAGAGCCATTCAGCAATGTTATAATTCAAGAGGTATGGAACCATCATTTCTATGGGAACCCTGCTTTTATCCTGTGCAATAAAATCAAGGAAACAAAAAAGGCACTCAAGCATTGGAATAAAATCCATTTCGGGAAGATTCAGACCAACATCCAACAACTCGAGTCAGAGATAAGCAATCTCCAGAGTAATCTGCCGAATCAGTGGAGCTTACAGAGGGAGAAGTTTCTCCCCTACAAGCTTCAAGAACAACTCAAAAATGAAGAAACTCTTTGGCGACAAAATTCAAGAATCAATTGGCTCACAACAGCTGACCTAAATACAAAGTTTTATCATCTGTCAACAACTATTTGCCGAAGAAGAAATGAGATCGACTCAATCAAACTAAGCACAGGTAATTGGACAATGGATCAAGATATCATTGAATCTACTTTCATAGATTATTTTAAATCCATTTATACCTCTACAAATCCTATATTCCCGAAGCATCTGGAAAACCTTTCTGAAAGACAGATTTCAAATGATGAAAATAAACTCTTAATAGGGATGCCTTCAGAAGGGGAAATCCTTGGTGCACTCAAACAAATTCCAAATCATAAGGCACCAGGACCTGATGGGATGACAGCTCTTTTTTATAAACATTACTGGCATATTATCAAAAAAGATGTGACACGGCAGTTCAAAATTTCTTCAGGAGCGGGAAACTTCTTAAACAAATAAACCACACCCACATAGCCCTCATCCCAAAATAGTAAACCCACTTTCCCCTCAACATTTTCAGCCAATAAGTCTGACATATGTCATTTATAAAATCATCACAAAAATTTTAGCAAACAAGTTGAAAGAATCCCTTCCATCCATAATTTCACCTTTCCGAACAGCCTTTGTCCCCAGCCGCAATATTAAGGAAAATTCTATAATAGCCCATGAGATGTTCCATCATCACAAAGGGAAGAAAGGTCAAACAACTTTAAAGCTAGATATGGAAAAGGCTTTCGACTTTATTGAATGAGTTTTTGTTTATGCTGTTATGAGAGTTCTGGGTTTCAACTCTACTTGGATAAATCTTATTATAGAATGCATTTCTACGGTTTCGTTCTCTATCCTCATCAATGGATCTCCAAAAGGTTTCTTCAAGGCACAAAGGGGTCTTCGACAAGGAGACCCTATCTTGCCCTTTCTGTTCATTCTTTGCACGGAGGTACTTTCAAGGCTATTGGCAAGATCAGAAGAACTGAAAAATTTAGAAGGTATTAAAATTAGCAGAGATAGTCCCACAATATCTCATCTTCTTGTCGCATATGATTTAATTATCTTTGTAAAATCAAAAAGAAGATCGATTCAAGCGATCAACAATATTCTAGATAAATATCAAGCTTGGTATGGCCAACGCATCAATCAAAGAAAATCCTCTATCTACATTACTCAAAACACTAGTCAAGCAACAATAAGAGTAATATTAGAGAATATGTCATACAAAGAGTCGTCCTCAAAAATAAAATATTTGGGTATGCTGACAACTTTTGGTCGATCTAAGAAAGAGGACTACAAAGACTTGATGGGAAAAATTAATATAAGGCTGGATGGTTGGAAATAAAAAATACTCTCTCAAGCTGGTAGACCATTGCTTATCAAATCAGTAGCAAGCGTCATCCCAACATATCAAATGTCAACACATATGCTACCAAAATCAATTTATAAGAAGCTTAACTCTAGCTTCAAAAATTTTTGGTGGGGAAAATCAAATGACCAAAAGCAAAAACTTTGCCTAAAATCATGGAAATTTATTTGCCAACCAAAAAAAGATGGTGGGCTGGGATTAAGACTGATGGAAAATATGAATGTGGTCTTGATAGCGAAGACAGGATGGGAAATGAGTCAACCAAGCAATAATATCTGGCACAAGCTTCTATCCAAGAAATATTTGAAATCAAGTGTCTTCGAATTAGCAACCAAAAAGGTAACTGATTTGAGTATCTGAAAAGGAATTCTAAAGACAAGACCGTTACTGGAAAAATGTACATGTTTCAAAATTGCAAATGGTTTGTCAGTGAGAGCTTGACTAGATCCCTAGATCCCAACTATGGAAAACTTTAAATCATTTCCTCTCACCCACCCAGCTGATCTCTCAACTACCCTCAAGGTCTCAGATTTGATTATTCATAATGATAATCTTGGAATCTTCCGTTGCTAAACTCTCTGTTCCAATAAGATAAGTATAAAGGAAATCCTTAAAATTCCTTTACCCATCTCCAATTTAGCTGAGGATTGTGCTATTTGGACTAAAACTCAAAATGAGATTTTTTCAGTTAAAAGTGCCTACCATCTTGCATTAAATATCGCAAGCTACTCCAGAGAAGCAATTCCGGATCTCTCATGGGGGAAAATTTGGAAACTCAGGATCCATGACAGACACAAACTCCTTTTATGGAAAATACTTTGGGATATTTTGCCAACAAGAGAGCGCCTCAAAAGGTTCATTCCGAATATTCCTTCCATAAACTATCCGCTTTGTGATGAATTAGAAGAGACTCTCCTGCACCTATTCATTGAATGCCCCATAACCAAAATTCTCTGGAGTTGTAGCAAATGACCCTTAAATCTATCTTCTCTGGCGGTAAATTCAATGAAGGATTGGTTCCAGATTATACTATACCCCTAGAAAAAACTCGGAGGATATCGCAAACTCTTTGAAATCCTACTCAGACTGGAGCTTTCACAAGATTGATCGATCCCAAAGTCGATTTGCGCACTCGGTTGCGCCATAGGCAACTACAAACTCTTTGTTTGGTAGCATTCCATTAGATATTATTCATTTTACTATTTTGTATATTGATAACAGGAAAAACCCTCGTTAGTAGTTGCGCAATAATTTTTACCTATTTATAACATGCAAGCTTGCTTAGGGAAAAAAAAAACGCTATATATTATTATATTATTATATAGTATTAAATCACTCTTGTATTAAAAAAAAAATTCTATTCATAAGCTTCATACACCACACACCATCTTTTTTGTGATTTTTTTAATTTTTTTCTCTTACCAAATGTGTAGTATACGAATGATGAGTAGAAGAATTAAATTATTTTAAAAAGAATAAAACCAAAAAAAATTTAAAAAAAAAACTTAAAAAAAAAAAAATATGGTGTGTGGTGTGGAGGCTTATGAATAGCAATGCTAAGAAAAAAAACTCTGAAAAACGGCGCCGTTCCGCGCCCTCCCCACCCCCACCCCCACCCCCACTCCAACCTCAAATTACGTTCCCCCAAAACCAAGGTCCCCCGGGGAAAGCTTTGCTTTACTTTCAGTTTCAGTTTCCCACCCCCTCCCTCTCCAGGAACTGCGCCGCACGTAACAGGCTAACAGCCTCCGTCGCATCCTCCAGTCCCTCCGTCGGCGCCCCTCTCTTCCTCACCCTCCGCCTCTCTGCGACTCACGGCCTTCATCTCTGCCCTCTCACAGCCTCTCTGCATCCAACGTTCCCGGCCTCTCCTCTCTTCCTCACTCTCTCAGCGTCTCACGCAGCCCTCCCATCTCTCACGCAGCCGGCAGCCCCTCTCTCACGTCTCTCTGCTTCGACGGTAATTTTTCTTGAGGATCTTTATTTGTATAACGTCAATACTTAATAGTGAAGCACTGAAGCTCTGTTTGTTTAATCTGCAATGATATGTTTGGGTTGCGGACTTCCTAGTTTTTTTTTTTTTTTTCTAAGGACCACGTTAGCCTAAAGCTCTGTTTGTTTTGTTTGATTAAGCATCTGAGATTCTGAGTTGAATGAAAGCTTTCAAGTGGCTTTGCTCCATTGCATATCATCTGTTTTAAAGTGATTTTATCATCTGCATCTGCATATCATTATCATCGATTCATCTGCTAAGTCAAAAATCCCATTATTCTCTTGTATGTTCCAAAATAATTTTATCATCTGCATCTGCATATTACAACATCTCATATTGTTTTAAACTGTGAAGGCTCAACAAAAATAAATAAAAATAAAATAAGGAATAAGAACATATAAGAAATTACTTTGAAATTAACACATGCATGCATATAGGAGACTTTCATATATGGATCGGGTGAAGAAATTAATTGGAGCTTATAATATTAATATATATATATATATATTCTAGCATATATAAACCCACTATAGCAGATGGATGTTTATAGTTAAAAGAATGGTTGTACTTGGTCTTTGACATTGAATGAAGCAAAAATATAGTAGTTGGACAGGTTGCCTCCTTTAAGCTCCCCACCTTTGGTTTAGTTATTAATAATTATATAGTTATAGCTACTTTTATTACTATGTTTATTTTTGTTACTACATATATAAACCGGAAAACCGGACCGACCGGACCAGAAAACCAGTAAAACCGGAAGTACTGGTTTAGGAGGATAACCAGTGCGTAATTGGTTTTGGAAAATGCAAAACCGGTACATACCGGCTTGGTCCTAAATTTTGTCCAAAACCGGACCGGTTACACCCCTAGTTACGCTACTTTGACATTGAGAAGAATGGAAAATTTAGATGGGAACTTTAGAGTGAAAAAACACACCTGAATAACTTCTTCCACACACAAATCCTCAATCCTTTTGATAACACAATCTCTATGCTTCATGGAGATGCCCGACAGCAGCAAATGATTTCCTCTTTTCTTTTTGGACCTTGATCACAGAACTAGATTGTATCTTTTAAGCCATAAGACTATTCCCTATGAGGCTGACAAGGAAGATTGCAAATATAAACATCAATACCTGTGCCTCTAACTCAGAAACTCTCTGTAAAGATGCCTGTTCAATGTAAGCACAACGCTTGCACTCTTCTTCAAGCAAACCTGTAATTCGGTACCTTAGCTCGGCCATTTCTTGTGCCAGGTCCTCTGCTTCTTCTTTTGCTTTCAACTTTTCCTCTCTCAATTCTTCCTAGAAACCATTACCGGATACAATCAAGTCATGTAACTAATTATTATTCTAATGCTACAAAATATGATGTCTTGATAAGTGAAGAGAAGGAATCAGATAGATAACAGTGAACAAGAATTTATGGCTAGAGACTATTGATAGATGGGTAGCAAAAGTCCATGTGGCGGTCTAAAAAGTGGACTGGAAAAAAGAGCTTCTTCCCTTTAACACATTACAATGTTTCTGGACATAAATCACACACAAATTAATGCATAATTATACAGTGTAATGTACCCGAATTCTTTTAATATACTAAGCTTATCCTCTGGCTTGCTCAAGCAGGTCTGACACTTCTGATGGGATCTGTCCTTGTTTTGCAGCCATTCTTCAATCCCTTGACAAAATAGTCTAGCATTCTTTTCAGACATATCAAGCTTCTCTTTCAGTTCCTTATTTTCGTCATCCAGAGATTCAATAATTTTCTGTGCATCCTGAAACTGAGCCTCAAGCTCTTGAATCATCCCATTCATCCTAGCTCTTTCTTCAGTAGTTTCCTCCTGGATTTTATTAGCCTCAAAGCAGCTCTGTTCCAAGGCCATGATATCAAGTTTCATGCTTTCTATTTCACATTGAGACTCTAATGCCATGGCTGCGATGGATTCCTCTAATTCCTCTATGCACAAAGCTGAATTTTGTAACTCTGCTTCTTTTCTATTTAGTTCCTGCAGCAAGAGCAAGCGCTCTGAATCAGACCTCTTTAGCTCCTCCCTTGACCTGTCAACTTTGTCATGTAAATCTTCAATGTACATGCTCTATCAGGCAGTTCACCTCCGTGTTGCTCACATTTAGTTGATCCTGCACGTAATCTGTGATGAAGCTGAGTTAAAGAGCACCTTCCATCAATGTGCATATGCTGTTACATTTTCATTGACAAATACCAGAAAGGATATGTCTTAAGTAACCCATTGGATGGATGAAAAATATTTAAAGAAATTTTTTTTAACTCTATGATTTATATATTATATAAATATCCAATGGTTAAATACGACTGATCTTGTTGGTGGAACCAAAATATACATGAACTGCTTTCCCCTAAACCATGCACAAATTCTGCATGAACTATAGAGAGAAGAGAGGGTATTAAGCCCCACCTCTAGATATTATTTTTCAGGATAACTGATCAGGGAATAAAACTCAAGAGTTGAACATAACACCCAAATATTTATCCTTGCATAGGGTTATCCTAAATCACCGTGGCCATGTCAAAGTTTCCTCAGGGTTAGAGCTCCGTTTGGATGTTAAGAGTATCTCAAATCATCTGTGACTAGTAATAAAATATTTTGTTAATAGTATTGAATAGTTTATGAATAGTAGTGAAGTAGTTTGAAAATATCTGATAACAGTTGTGTTCCCAAATAAGTCCTTAATGTAAGGACAAAGAACTACAAAACACAGAGACACAATGGATACGTTGCCCAAACAACGATAAAAAATTTGAGTTTCCACAACCATAGAACCATAGAGCAAGTGAACGTATTCCAAAATGAAAAAATTCTTTCACACATGAAAAAGTTAGCGCATCTTAATATTATTTTGATCAGAATGGCATGAAACACATTCCTTAAATAATAAAATGAAAATTGTACAATCAGTTGAAATAATGGACAACCTAAGAAAACAGTTATGTATAGATACAAGAATAACTACCTATTTCTCTCCAAAATACCTAAGAACGCATTTGTTAAAGGTAGACAAATTCTAGATTCGGTTCTAATTGCAAATGAAGTTTTGGATGGACGCCTCAAATCTCGGGAACCCGGGTTACTTTGCAAATTAGATATGGAAAAAGCCTATGATCATGTTAACTGGAAATTTCTACTCTATTTACTTGCAAGATGCGGTTTTGGAGAGAGATGGATGAAATGGATAGAGTTTTGTATCTCAACAGTACGATTCTCTATTTTGGTGAACGGTTCTCCAGTGGGCTTCTTTGACTCCTCCCGTGGGTTGAGACAGGAAGATCCGCTATCTCCATTACTATTCCTATTTGTCATGGAAGTCCTTAGTAAGATGATTGTAGGGCTTGAGGAAGGTGGTTTTCTCCACTATTTCTCGGTGGGGAATGGTAATTTTGACTCTCTTGATATTTCTCATTTGTTGTTTGCTGATGATACTCTTATATTTTGTGGAGCAAATCTTGGAAATATCCAATCTCTGAGGGCCCTATTTCTTTGCTTCGAAGTGGTTTCGGGTTTGAAAGTTAATCTGTCAAAGTTTGAGATGGTGCCGATGGGGAATGTTCCTGATGTGGCTGCTCTAACCTCTCTTTTGGGATGTAAGGTATCCTCTTTACCCCTTCAGTATCTTGGATTACCACTGGGTGCCCCCTTCAAATCAAAGCAGATTTGGAATCCTGTGGTTGAAAAGGTGGAGCGTAGGCTGGCATCTTGGAAGAGATTGTATTTATCCAAAGGTGGCAGGCTTACATTGATCAAAAGTACTCTTTCTAACCTTCCCACCTACTTTTTGTCTCTTTTCCCACTCCCAGTAAAGATTGCCAACCGTATTGAGAAGCTACAACGTGATTTCTTGTGGAGTGGTTTGGGAGACGAGTTCAAGTTTCATCTGGTCAATTGGAACACAGTATGCACTCCAGTCTCTGGGGGTGGATTGGGTATTCATAACTTGATTAAATTCAATCAAGCTTTATTGGGAAAATGGTTGTGGCAGTACCAACAAGAAAGGGGGGCTTTATGGAAATCGGTCATTGATGCACAGGTTGGGGAAGCATGGGGCGGTTGGTGCTCGAAGAGGTACGTGGTCCATATGGGGTAGGGTTGTGGAAAAACATTAGGAAGGGGTGGGAGACTTTCAGGAGATATACACATACTGGGGTGGGTGATGGCTCTCGCGTAAGATTTTGGTATGATAGATGGTGTGGTGAACGCTGTCTTAAAGACACTTTTCCCGCCATTTTTGAGTTAGCACGAGTAAAGGATGCAGCGATAGCGGACATTTTGGCTTTTTCTAATGGCTCCCCTCAATGGAATGTGGACTTCATTAGGGCAGCCCATGATTGGGAGATGGAGGTTATTTCGGATTTCTATGCAGCTTTGTATTCAGTACGTATTGTCAAGATAGGTCGAAATATTGTGTGAAAATAGCCAAAAGTATCCGGCCTTGTGGTTTCCCTCCAATATATAAACTGTACATCGGATTCTATACATGGGAAGGATTCTATATATGGAAATAACGTTGTATATGCTAATTCTATCCCTATACAATCTGTCAATTAATAAGCTAATGATTCTGAAGAGTAAATCAAGGAAACAAATATGGAAACAAATATGGACAGCAAAGCTGTCCATTGACATCCCCCCTCAAATTGATGCGGGTTGATCAACCAACATCAATTTGCTACTTAGGAAGCAATGCCGATGACGAGTAAGAGCCTTGGTAAAGATATCTGCAATTTGTAGCTCAGTGGAAATGTGCGGAAGAGTGATAACACGAGCTTCAAAGGCTTCACGGATAGAGTGACAATCTACTTCAATATGCTTGGTGCGCTCATGGTAGACAGGATTAGCCGTGATCTGAATAGCACTTGTATTATCAGCGTGTAGAGGTGTAGGATCAATCTCAGATAAGTCTAACTCAGCAAGCAAACCTCGAAGCCAAATAATCTCGGAACAAGCAAGAGACATCGCTCGATATTCAGACTCGGTAGATGACTTAGAAACTCTGTCTTGCTTCTTACTCTTCCAAGAGATCAACGCATCACCTAAGAACACACACCAACCAGTGATGGAGCGACGTGTATCAGCATAACCAGCCTAATCAGCATCGCTATAAGCAGCAAGACGAGGGGAATTGCCTGCAGGAAAGAATAACCCACGGGCAGAAGTGCCCTGAACATAGCGTATAATCCTACGAACAGCAGCCAAATGAAGATGACGGGGAGTTTGAAGAAACTGGCTGACTTGCTGTACAGCAAAGGAAATATCTGGTCTAGTGATAGTGAGATAGACAAGGCTACCCACCAACTTCCGATATAAACTAGGATCGGTAAGTAAGTCACCCTCCTCTTTGCGAAACTTGACATTTAATTCCATGGGAGTATCGACAGAGGGAGCTTCCTGTAGTCCAGCTGTAGCCACCAAATCACTAGCATACTTATGCTGATTGAGGGAAATACCAGAGGAACTACGATGTACCTCAAGACCAAGAAAATATGTGAGAGACCCAAGATCTTTCATATGAAAAGATTCTGAGAGATGAGTCTTGAGCTGGACAAGTAAAGCAGAATCGGAACCAGTGATCACAATATCATCAACATAAACCAAAAGGACAACAATACCCATGTCTGATTTTCGAAGAAACAATGAAGTGTCATACTTGCTCTGCTTGAAGGAAAATTGTAATAAAGTGGTTCGAAACTTATCAAACCAGGCCCTTGGAGCTTGTTTGAGACCATAAAGAGAACGACGAAGTTTACATACATTGGAGGTCGGAGAGGGAAACAATCCCGGGGGCGGCTTCATATAAATACACTCTTTAAGGTCCCCATGAAGAAAAGCATTCTTGACATCCATCTGATGTAGTGGCCAATCATGGGAAGCAGCAAGAGCTAGGATCGTACGAACAGTAGTCATCTTAGCCACAGGAGCAAAGGTCTCTTCATAATTGACACCATATTCTTGATTATTCCCAAGGGCAACAAGCCGAGCTTTATAACGATCCAAACTTCCATCAGAGCGAACCTTGACTGAGTAAACCCATTTGCAACCCAGAGGAACTATAGTGGAAGGACAAGGTTCAATGTCCCAAGTATGATTGGCCTCTAGAGCGGCAATATCTTCCTGCATAGCTTGTCGCCAACAGTCATGCTTGACAGCATGTGAGTAGCATGTGGGAATATCAAAATTGGACAAAGCAGCAGTAAGAGCGGAAATAGAATTGCCAGAAGAGAACCCATACCTATCTGGGGGTATAGACACTCGAGGAGAGCGACGTACCAAAGGTTCTGGAGGCGCTGCAACTAACTGATTCTGATGCATGTGAGGATCAGATAGCGGGTGAGCCACCGGAAGAGACTGTGGGCGGGAGCGTCTCGTATACACCATACCTGGTTTAAAGCGAGAACTAACTTGATGAAGATTTGAGAGTTGCTGCTCAAAAGAGGGGAGGACCACAATGGAAGAAGAGGGCATAGAAGACACAGGAAAGAAATGTTGATTTTCAAAGAAAATAACATTCCTAGAAATGCGTGTGCGATGTAAATTAGGATCATAGCAAACAAATCCCTTTTGACACACATTATATCCCAAGAATGCACATCTAACAGATTGAGCAGATAATTTATGTCGCTCATGAGGAGGTAAATGAACAAAACAGACACAACCATAGATACGGAGATTATCGTAACTAGGTTGTTTAGCAAACAAACGAAAATAGGGAGATTCCATGTGCAAGACTTGGGAAGGTAAACGATTAATCAAGTGAGTAGCAGTTTTCAGAGCCTCGATCCAAAACATGGAGGGAACAGATGATTCTAACAAGAGAGTACGTACCACATCAAGAAGATGGCGATTTTTGCGTTCAGCTACTCCATTTTGTTGAGGAGTAGCGGGACATGAACGTTGATGGATAATACCTTTAGAAGCCAAGAATGCCTGAAACTCAGTAGACAAATATTCACCACCAGAATCTGTGCGTAACGTCTTAATAGTCGCAGAAAATTGATTATCGACATACGCTAAAAACTCAGTGAAAGTACGAAAAACCTCAGATTTAGAGCGAAGAAAATAAATCCAAGTGAATCTGCTATGATCATCAATAAAAGTCACATAGTATTTAAATTTTTCATGTGAACTAACTGGGGAAGGTTCCCAAACATCACTATGGATAAGATCAAAGTAATGAGACGCTCTACTAGCATGCAAAGGAAAGGGAAGTGTTTTGCTTTTACCAAGTTTACAAGAATCACACTCAAAAGATGAAGAAGAAGAACGTTCTTTATTACCAAGAAAACCAGAGTGCAATACATGAGATAAGATCTGAGTATTGGGATGGCCTAAACGACGATGCCATACCATACTCAAATGAGGAACATTATTACAAGCAAAAGATTTAATAGAAGACACTGAAGAAAATGTGGGAATAGGTAAAAATAGTGGAAACAAGCGCCCCACTTTAGGTCCCTTCGCGATCGGCTCCCCCGTGACCTGGTCCTGCACAACACAACCATCACCAGAAAAATTAACAGCACAATTGTTATCAACTAATTGACCAACAGAAATAAGATTCGTGGAAAGCTGAGGAGCAAGAAACACATCAGTAAATGTGGCAGAGGCATCTCCAACAGCATCTATAGGCAAAGAACTGCCATTGGCAGTCTGAATGGCAGATTGACCAGCATAGGGCCGAACATGACACAGGGTTGTGGAAGTATTCGTCATGTGATTAGAAGCGCCCGAGTCTACGTACCAGAGTTTAGTATTATTTTTACCTTGAAATCCCATTGCAGATAATGCCGAAATGAGCATTTGTTGCACCATTTCTGGTGTACAGTAATTTGCTGCAGGAGGTGCAAAATCAGAGGAAGCACCTGAGGAGGAGCCATGTGCTACAGGAGTTGCTGCAGGAGGAACAATAACAGAAGTCTGGAATGCTTGAGCTTGACGATTCTGTGGACGGATGCGACATTCTTTGATAATATGACCCTTTTTCTTGCAATAAGAACAATATTTCTTGGGACAATTGGCAGCAATATGCCCATACTCCTTGCAACAGAAACATTGCAAATTTTTAGAAGTCATAGGTGATCCTCGTCCTTGGGCAGCATAAGCCACAGTTGCCATCCCAGAATTACCATGAGATTGCTCCAGAATAGCTTGAGTACTGAGACGTTATTCTTCACGAAGTAACTCACCAAAACAAATATCAAGAGAAGGAACAGGTGATCTATTCAGCAGAGAGGAGCGAATAGATTCATATTCCGGGCGTAGTTTCATAAGAAACTGATCACGGCGGCTAGTCTCATGAAAAGTCTGAATAGTCGAAAGAGCGGCAACAGGAACATCCGCTGTAACCAAATCAGTATATTCATGCCAAAGAGTTAGAAATGCTGAGTAGTAGTCTTGGATGGAAAGACTACCATGTTGAAACATGGCAATTGCATGTTCTAACTGAAAGCGACGAGCATCATTAGCTTGATGATAAACCTTCTTCAAGTAATTCCACATGGATTGAGCGGAACGATGAGCCCGTAAGTTGGTAATAATATGTGGTTCCACCGAACCAAGAAGCCAAGACATAATCCGAGCATCAAGCACAGCCCATGAAGGAGAAGCCTTGAGATCATGGGATGTGTCAGGATTAGATGTTTGGGCAATATCCGTGCCATCAATATGACCCCAAAGATCTTTTCCCTTGAGGAAAAGCTCAAACTGAAATGCCCAAGTAGAGTAATTTGTGCCCGTAAACTTGACACATACAGGTGCAGAGTCCATCGCAAATAAATGAAGCCAAGACAAAGCAAAAGAAACAGAAACAGCAAGGGAATTTAACCGAGACCAAAAAAATTCTCCAGGAAACAAAATCAAGACAGAAGCCGAAAGCCACAGAACATAAAAAAAAAACTGACCAAGCCGAGAGAAAGAAAATCCCACGTGAGAAGCTGCACCCAGACGAAGTTGAGAACCCAAACGGAATAACCAGAACAAGCTACAGCCACCCAGACAAAGCCGAAAGTCACAACAACGAGAAGCCCAGAGCCGAGAAATTGCCAGAGAGTTGTGAAGGCAACTACGAAGACACAGAGACGCCGGAAACACTACCAGAGTGCTGCGCCGACAAGCAACTAACCACAGAAAGGACCGAAAGGCTAGAGAAGACTGCGTCGATAGCCACCCAACAACAGAAAGTGCCGAAACCACCAGACCCGAAACGGGATTGCCGAGAAAGCGAAAAAAAAATTGTCGAGGAGAAGAAACTAGGAGACGGCTCTTGATACCATGTCAAGATAGGTCGAAATATTGTGTGAAAATAGCCAAAAGTATCCGGCCTTGTGGTTTCCCTCCAATATATAAACTGTACATCGGATTCTATACATGGGAAGGATTCTATACATGGAAATAACGTTGTATATGCTAATTCTATCCCTATACAATCTGTCAATTAATAAGCTAATGATTCTGAAGAGTAAATCAAGGAAACAAATATGGACAGCAAAGCTGTCCATTGACACGTATGACAGAGGGTACGATGGATATGATGTTTTGGAGCCCTTCCAAAAAAGGTAGATTCACGGTCCATTCATTTCACATAGTTTTATCGAATTAGGGCAGGCTCTCATTCCCATGGAAGAGCATATGGCAAACCAAAGCTCCTTCAAAAGCAGCTTTTTTTGTTTGGACAGCAGCTTTGGACAAAATTCTTACAACGAATAATCTAAGGAAAAGACGATTAATGGTATTAGATTGGTGTTATATGTGCAAGAAAGATGGAGAATCTGTTGATCATTTGTTTCTACATTGTGAGGTGGCTAGGACCCTGTGGGCTGATTTTTTTACAGGACTTGGTTTATCATGGGTTATGCCCGGTAGATTGGTGGATTTTCTATCATGCTGGAGAGGCCTTCGTGGAAACACACAAGTTGCAGCAATATGGAAAATGGTCCCTATATGTATGTGTTGGTGTATTTGGCGGGAGCGAAATGATAGAAGTTTCGAAAACCAAGAGAGAACAATGGAGGAGCTTAAACGTTTTTTCTTTAAAACTTTATTTTCTTGGGTGGGAGCTATTGTTTGTAATGGACTCAATGTTCATGACTTTCTTCTTACAGTTGTACAGTTATAGATAGGTATTTCACATGTATACTTCCTGTGTACTTGGGCTTTGCCTATTATTATGAATAAAACTTCTTGATTACTTATCAAAAAAAAAAAAACTACCTATTTCTTGAGAGCAGTTCAATAGCTGTATTTCCAACTTTTGAATGCGTTTCTTGTCTTCTGAACGAGCCTCTGACAATGATTTCTAGTCTCTGCATGAAATGAAACAAAAGTCATTTGCTATGATGAGATTAAACGCTTGGTGTGTTTTGGGTAAGGGTGGCAATATATGACATGATCAGTGTTAATTCAACACGAAAACGAAACGATAATAGTGGATTGGGTTTAGCCTTAACGGGTTCAAGTAAAAATGGATTGACCCCTTAAAATACGATTGCTTAACAGGTCACAAACGGATCAACCCGTTAAAAAATTTAAAATTACATTTTTACCCTTAGCTTAAAAACTAAGACACACACACAGATTCACCCTCACAAATTCACAAATCACATCTCAGACCTGAGACCTCACGAGTCGCAGCCACCTCCCTCAGGCATCACGAGTCCCAGCCTCGCCGTTCAGCCGCCTGCCGCTCAGCCTTCTCATGGCATCCCACTCCTAGGCCATCTCTGAGTCTTCTCCTCAACCCTATCCCACGAGTCATAGCCCACGGGTTCGTTCTTCTCTTCTCTTCTCTTCGCACGAGTCATTGGTTCATTGAATCATTCTTCTCTTCTTCACTTCTTCTCTTCTCCTCAACCTGTCACTGCTCAGCCGTCTCACTGCAGGTTCGTTATTCTCTTCTTCTTAATTTTTCGAGGTTGCGAAGAGACAGTCCATCATCTACTTCCTCTACGCCCCCAAGGTCAAGAGCATCATGGACCTCGAATCATGAAAACCCTCATAAGTTATGATTCTATTTTGTTGCAGCTCTCGAGGATAGTTGCCTTTTTAATTTATTCTCATATTTATATATTACTTTATGGGTTCTTACTTGGGATTTATGGTGGTTTAGGAAATAACTGGATTTTGAATTTCGGTTATTGCCACACTTTTTTTAGTAAGTAATAATTTCTATGGTTTTTATGGCCTTGATAGCTTAATTCTGTGACCCATTTTGAACGAGTTAATTATTGATACTGGAAATTTGTCTACGATGATAGAATTTGTGGGGGTTTTTTTGTGAGTGATAGTTAGATTGTTTATAGTGTTTTTTGAGGTTTAGGATGATGATACATATGTGTGCATGGTAATTGGAAACTCAAATTGTTGAATAAGATGGTTTGTGAGAATTTTAAGCAAAACAATCAAGTTCACTTGCCCAAGCCGAACTAAACTATTACCTAACTATATTTGGTTGTTGCCTTTGGTCGGTTTAGATTTTAGATTTATAATGTAACAAACATGTTTCGAAAAGAGGGACAACATAGCTTACAGTTACATTTTGTCAAAGAAAATCCGTTTCGCCACCTAGGATCTTGAAGAAAAAAAAAATTAAATGAAAATCCAGCTTGGAGCGTTAAATTGTCCCAAAACAATTGGCTTTGACAGGACATGGGCTATGCCTATTTTCATTCATATCAATGAAACTTACTTCTTACTTATCAAAAAAATTGGGTGTACCTGGGCCTTGCCTAGTTCTATGAATACAATATCTTTGATTACTTATCAAAAAAAACTTATCAAAAAAATTGGCTTTGACAGGATTGACTTTCCATCTTTAACCAGCGCATATAAGGCTTGGTCAAGTGAAATTTTAGTTACATTGGAAATTTTAGTTCCATACTTTGTTTCCATTACTGAGCATATCAATGAGATGTTATTATTTTGACTTTGTTTCCATTACTGAGCATGTTGTTTGGTTGGGAAAAGGGGCAGGGAGGTTTATGGTAGTACAAGAATATATTAGCAAGGGAGGTTTATGGTTTCATTGGTTTGAGTGGATTACAAAACCAGGGGTGAAATATTTTAATGGAGGAGTGATATATGAGAAATGGGTGGAATTCCTGGGCTTTTTGTTATTCATCTGATGCTGTTATATGTTGGAATGTATATGTTGCTGTTATAATTTTGTGAACTCCAGTAACTCAAACCAATCTATATGCCGCTGTTATATTTTGTGATAATGTGGTGATAGTGGTACTGCTCCTTTGCATGGTGTTTTTCTCCCTTTGTAAAGCTTGTGATTTGATTTGTAGTTGTCTTAGATTGGTTGTTTTGGGTTTCAGGTGGAAAGAAAATTGTGTCCATACTGTTAAATCACTGCTCATGAAGTTTAGGAGCAGTTCTTAGCAATTTTAATGTGTTATTTTGGACGTTTTTATTCCGTACCTGATCTTTGGGTGGTTGTTTTTTTTTTTTGTTCCATACCACAAAAGCACTACCCTAAAGCTTGAAGTTGTTGTGGACTGGAAGTTGTCTATGTTTTGTTGGATTGAAATGATTGTAGGAAATGAAAAATGGCTTTAAAAAGCTCTCTTACTATTTTTACTCTACCTTGAGCAATGTATTGTGTTGGGTGAAATTTGTGACTGCATATATGCTGCTGTTATATTTTGTGATGATGTGGTGATAGTGGGACTGCATACATGGGACTCTATATGCTGGAATCTTGTGAATGTGCTGTTATAGTCATGTTGTATGACTGCTGGATATTGCTGAAAATTGCTGAATTGTATGAGTCTGAACAGAACATTAACAGTCTATTGTTACTTTGAGAAGTCAGCTGACTTCTTCCAAAATGAAGAAGTTACAACTTCTGTGCAAGTAGAAAGTAGCACAATTTGTTGCTCAACTAGAGATGCTAATTGTATAGATTGTTGGATTGTGAAAATGAAAATGAAAATGAAAATAAAAAGTCTTTTAAAAAAATTGCATTAAAAAATAGATAAAAATAAAAATTAATAATATTTTTTTATTATAGAGAGTGGAATAGCTAATCCAATGTGGAGTTCAAGTTTTGAGTGATTAGTCAAAAGCCAAAAAGTGACATATTAGCCAAACTTTGACTTCTGGTATAACTAATCTAATGAGGATGCTCTTAAAGGCAAAGAGAGTTTCTTAGAACCACGAAGTAAAAATACGGTTGGAAGATAACAAAACTCACTGAAGAGTTGAAATTTTAAAAATTAGGTCAATTGTTTCTTTTACAATCTAATCTTCTAGGCCCTCCAAGTTTGGGTTGCTTCGGGGTTAGGCCCAACCCAAACAGAAGGAAAGCGAGCCTACATTAATCTCTATATGTATCTCTCTCTCTCTCTGTAGAATCAGTGGAGAATTAATGGCGGCGGCAGCAGCAGCAGCAGCAAGAGGGGTCCCGACAAGGTCGGAGGTGCTATCGCTGTTCCGGTCTCTTCTACGCACAGCCCGGCAGTTCAGTGATTACAACATCAGGGAGTACACTAAGCGCCGAACCATTGATGGGTTCCGCCTCAACCGGACCCTGTCTGACCCGGATTCGATCACCTCCGCCTTCTCTGACGGCAAGGCCCAGCTCGAGGTTGCGAAGAGACAGTCCATCATCTACTCCCTCTACGCCCCCAAGGTCAAGAGCATCATGGACCTCAAATCATGAAAACCCCCATAAGTTATGATTCTATCTTGTTGCAGCTCTCGAGGACAGTTACCTTTTTAATTTATTGTTGTATTTATATATTAATTTATGGGTTCTGACTTGGGATTTATGGAGGTTTAGGAAATAACTGGATTTTGAGTTTCGGTTATTGCCATGCTTTTTTTAGTAAGTAATAATTTCTATGGTTTTTATGGCCTTGATAGCTTAATTCTGTGATCCATTTGAACGAGTTAATTATTGATACTTGGAAATTTGTCTACGATGATAGAATTTGTGGGGTTTTTTTTTGTGAGTGATAGTTAGATTGTTTATAGTGTTTTTTGAGGTTTAGGATGATGATACATATGTGTGCATGGTAATTGGAAACTCAAATTGTTGAATAAGATGGTTTGTGAGAATTTTAAGCAAAACAATCAAGTTTACATCTCGTTTGCTGATGAAATTATAGGAATGAGATATGTTCAAGTAAATATTACAAATGCAAAATCATTATTGTTAAGCTATACAAGAAGTTTTAGGCTAACTGTTTACTGAAAAAGGAATACATGGTTTTTCATTTTAAAGCTTTTTTTCTTTTTCCTTATAATATGGTACTTTTTTGTTTATAATTGTGGATGTTGAACTCCTAGGGTTAAGGATTAGACTCTAAAGCTGGTAGTTTCAATCCTAAGTAGAATGTCCCAAAACATTGGAGTTTCATAGAAGTTAGATGAAATAACCGTGGACTCAGCTTGGGCAAGTGAACTTGATTGTTTTGCTTAAAATTCTCACAAACCATCTTATTCAACAATTTGAGTTTCCAATTACCATGCAAACATATGTTGCTTGATAACAACTCGACATTACAAATCCTTAAACTATTACAGATAATGAAAATATTACAATAACTTTTGAGCATGTTCTTGAACCGAACATGTTTTTTGAAATGAAAATTCTAAAAACTTTTATATACCGTTGCTATTAATGATAAAATAGATAATCCAACACAACCTTATCTTCTATTGTTGGGAATAGAATTGCTATTGATGTTCAATTAAATCTATTTGTAATTGATAATGTATCGAGCTGTCTCTAATTTCATGATGGCGCTGAATGAAGTTGATAAACTCATTTGTTGATTGCGCGACAATTCTGGAATATTATCATCAAGTTGATCATACTCCATGTTCAAACCCTGACTATCATCACGCTCTTCCTCAATGATCATGTTATGTAGAATAACACATGCTTTCATTATATTTGTTATGTCAATGACTTTTTTAGGTCATTATATAGATGCTCCTTGTTGCTACTTGTTCTGATGATCTGATCAGTTCAGCTCCTAAACTATATTCAAATTGTTGTTAACCCCCTGAATGTCTAATTTTAGTACTGACTTGAATAGATCTCCATATATCATATTGAAAGAAATTATCAGAGACTCAGTAGGAAATAGACAAAGGTTTTTTCCGTGACTATTGAGACATGGGGAGGCATATGCCTGGCCTTATGATTAGGAAAGTATTTTAGACATTACAGGAGTGTGTTCTGAGTAGAGTTTTCACAATGTGTTGCTTGTATTTTTTTATCTTTTCTACATGAGATCTAACTCGGCTTAGATTGGTTTCCCACCTTCCAAAACCAAGACCATCTGCTGTTTTTCGGGTCAACTTGAACCAAGCTGACAGCTGATTAAACCGCTCTTTAATTGGTTCTAGTTGGCTTGAGTTGGGCGGGCTGGTCGGATTTTTGGATTTTATGCACAAGCCTATTTGATGCTTCATCTTGTCCTATGCTCCAGTTAGGACTCATTTGTTTTCACAGTTTCATCTCATCTAATTATTATAATTTTTTTAAATTTCTATACAAAATATAATAAACAATTTAACTTGTTCAAATTTCAATTTAACTTGTTCAAATCTTAAAAAAATATATTAAAAAAATATATTCTAACAATATTTTATCTCAACTCATCTCATCTTAAAAAAAAAGTAAGGGCGGGAAGCTGGAGGTTGCTTCCTTACCTAGCATGACCATAGTAGTATCTTACTCGGGAACTAGATAGTAAGGGCGTGTGGATGGTAAGAAGTTGCAAGCGTTCCCTCAAGTTTGATTTATGTCATAGTTTAGATGCCAATACCACTAGAGAATTTGTAATGAACTCTTAGGCGGCTGATATTAATAGTCTTAAGGTGAATTCATATTTAGATTTGAACCAACGACTTAGTACATGCCAAACCACTTGGGAGTAACCCGATGACCATTGAGCCACCATCCTTGGTAGTTATGCTCCAGTTAGATTGATTGCAAGGAGGACTGTAAATACATAAGACTACTTGACAAGTCACTCAAAATTGCTTTAGTTAAACTTGAGTTTGGCTCGATTTGCTTATTAAATGAATTGTTTGTGAACACAAAATTATGATCAATTATTGAACGATACAACTCGTATAAAGTTCAACTCAACTCATATAAATTTATGTAAACTCAAATAAAGTCGTATATATTATTTTTATAGTAATATCTCTATATTTATGATAATATTTTTAATATTTTAAAAAATTAGAGCATGTTTTTAATACTAAACATGTTATTCAAATCATTATAAATATAATCACTTATAAACGTATATATAAATTTTATAAGGATATTAGTAAAAAGTCAAAATTTGTTTGTTAAAATTTATAGATGAAGTTATAAGATACAAAATAAATAATCTACTTTATCAAAATGAAATAGCACGTGAATAATTTGGAACTCGCTCAAATATCAAATTAGGTATTTATGAACATAGAATTTAACTCCATGAAAGGCTCAAGCGCAACTCATTAACCACTTGTATTAGCAGGATAGAGGTTGCATGAAATTAAATGTTGATGGAGGATCCGGTGGAAACTCGGGAGAGTCAGGGGGAGCTGGGGAGGTGGAATTATTCAAAATCATAAGGTGAGGTTTTGGCGGGCTTTATTCATTCATATGGGCATGCTACTAATATTATTGCTAAACGTCGCGCTCTTTTGGATGGTCTCCGAATGTGCAAGCAAATGGGATTACGGGATTTAGTGGAGTTAGATTCTCAAGTGATAGTGGGGTGGTAGGCTTCGATAGTTTGTAAGTATTGGTTTTTATGAAATTTTTGGGAGGAAATTACAGACCTTGTTTTTGAGCTTAATGTTAGGTTCTACCATATATTTAGGGAAGCTAACATAGTCACCGATTTCCTAGCTAAACAAGGGACTCAAGGACTTAATAAGGATTTTTATGGCGAGAATTCGGTACCAGGAAAATTTAGAGGGCTTATTCGTCTCGACAAACTGGGTATGCCATATTTTAGACGTTAATGTTTGTGGGGTCTTTTGGTGTTCGTTTGGTTGGGGTGGGATTTTATTGGCATTTGAGTTTATTTTTTGGTTGATTTTGTAATTACTCAGGTGCTCTTTGAATTTTTTTACACAGTATTCATCCGCCATAAGTGAGGATTATTGAATAATATATGGGAGGAGATCACTCTTGAACATGTGATCTCGACTCTTTTAAAAAAAAGCTTCTTTAAAACATCTAGGAGGCTAAAATATAGCCAATAATTGTTAAAATGGGTGTGCATCGATTCATCTAAAAGTTGAAATATTACATCTAGTTATAGTACTATGATAAATTTATTTGTTATTGTATTCCAGCTATTTAATAAATTATTAGGACTGTTCATCTTAATCGGATTTTTTTCAGTCATATTCCAAGTTTCGGGCCGGAACCCATAACCCTTTTTTTTTTTTATCAATTTAAATGTTTTGATGTTTAAATGCTTTTTGGTTTGAAGCGCTGTCAATTTTTTGTTTTGACGAAACCAAGGCCTATCAATTACCTTCAAACTCTCCTTTGTTCTAGCGTCTACACTCGCGTATAACTGCACATGTCAAGAAGTTGAGCCAAATATGTTCGCAATTAGTTACAAAACTTGCGAAGGTCTTCGATGCTAGATTTTTTAAAATAACTAATTAAATTGGATGCATACCTGGGTAACAGGCTCAAGTGCTTCAATCTTTTCAGGAAACTTTGCATTTGTAACTAGAAAAGTAGATATTCGCCGCCGGTGCAGCTTGATGACAACACCACCTTGGTTTCAGATCAAAAAAGACAGGACTTCAAACCAAAAAGCATTCAAACATCAAAACATTCAAACTAATGAAAAAAGAAAAACAGAAATAAAAAAGAACCGAGTTTCGAGTTGTAAACCTGGGTTCCGTATTTAAAATTTGGTTTCATCTGGATTCCGGTTTGAATTTGACCTGGGCTGACCCAGTCTGGGTTTCGGTTCGGATTTGAAACTCGGGTTCAGTCCAGGTATATCCGGGTTCCCGAGCCAAAACCTGGATGAACAGTCCTAAAGATGATTGGTGAAGATCTCTTTAGGCAGACTTAAAGATAATGAATATTTTCAATATGTAGCTTTAAATAGAGTTAACGCCAATACAATATACGAATCATTGAACTGATTGAAGGCTCCGAAAGAGTTAATATCGTGTTACCAAAAGGAACAAAATTTTGAATTGTTGTTGCTTTATATTCTTCAAAATCTAAAAGAAATTTACTCAATTTGAAATATATTTATCGCATTGGTTATCATATTGAAATCTCTAATAAAGACAGTGATGAATATTTACATTACAATAATAAATTTGGGCAATAAGTTTATATTAGAAAAACTGTCAATTTTCTTTTTCATGTTATATTATACACCATTATAAATAATTAAATCACTTGTTATAATGCACTAGAAGTGTTCTGATCTAAAGATCTTTAATGATTGTTTTGGTCATCCGAAATCAATCATTATGTGTCAAATAATTAACAATTCATATGACATCCGTTAAGGAACCAGAAAATTCTTTCACTAATTAATTATCCATGTGTAGTATGTTCCAAAGGAATGCTAACTATCAAACCATCTCCTTCCAAAGTAATTATTGAATCTCCATCATTTTACAAAGAATCCATGAAGATATATGTGGACTTATGCATCTATCAAGTGGGTCAGTTAGATATTTTCTAGTTTTAATAGATCCATCAACTAGATAGTCACATGTTTGTCTACTCTCTATTTGAAATATTACATTTCTTAAATTTTTTGCACAAATTATTAGATTATGGACTCAATTTCCTAATTATCCAATTCAAAGTATTTGATTGGATAATGCAGTAGGATTTACATCTAAAACGTTTGATAATTATTTCCATAATGCTCTCGACCATGGGGGCATAGAGGGAGTAGATGATGGACTGTCTCATCGCAACCTCAAGCTGGGCCTTGCCGTCGGAGAAGGCAGAGGTGATCGAATCCAGGTTGGACATGGTCTGGTTGAGGCAGAACCCATCAATGGTTCGGCGCTTAGTGTATTCCCTGATGTTGTAATAGCTGAACTACCGAGCTGTGCGTAAAAGAAACCAAAACAGCCATAACACCTCCACCCTCATCGGGGCCTCTCTTGCTGCTAACACCAAAACAACTATGTTTGGTTGTTAAATCAAACTCAACGCATCTCAAGTCATTTTAAATCAATTATTGATATGACTCACTATTTTTTTAATTTTTTATAAAAAAATTAAACTCATCTAACTTAAAAAAGTTAAATCTATTTCAATAGAATCTATAAAATATTATTATTTATAAATTAATTTAACTTAACTCAATTTAACTTAACTTATTTTATTTGGAAAAAATGGGTCACATGTGAGTCCCAAGCCACCTGCCGACCAGTTGGGCAAATACGGGAAGCATGATATGGGGGAGTGGGAAGTAGGGGTGTAGGTGGCAAACCCACTAAAGAGCCAACTTTATAAAGAGCAGTATCTATACTAGTTTGGCTTTAAGGTCCGATTTGAATTATTTCATCTTATTTTATTTAATCTCATCATTAAAAATTTTTTAAATTCTTACATAAAATATAATAAATAATTCAATTTTTTTAAATTTTAAAATAATAATAATATTAAAAGATAATATTCTAACAATATTTTAATCAATTTTCAATTTTCATCTCAACTCAATATCCAAACCGTAGCTAAATCTTTCTATTAAGAAAGCTGTATATAGCTTATTAAATCAAAACAAGATTATTTGTCAAATATCGGTTGCCATAAGAAGTGTTAAACTAATTAAATTATTAGAATAATTTATTTTCATTGTTCATTTAGTATAGTATCAAAATAATGACCTCAAATTCAAATAATGGCTCCACTCTTTACTCCATCTTAATTGAATATTCCATAACGACTGGTTAAAAAAATCCAATTCCATACTGATAAACTTTCTGGGTTACAAGGTAATGATTGATAAAGTTAGTTTGGGTACTGAGGTAAGAATACCTCACTACTATTCATTATTTCATTATTATTCACTATTATTCAATATATATATATTTTTTTATTACTATTCACAGAATACCTGAAAATACATCACTATTTAAACGCAAAAAGGATCCAGGAAATGCAGAAATTTCATATGAGAAATATGTTCATTTAAATCATTGTGAAAATTGATGACTTTCATTGAAAAGAGTAGCAATATCAAATAGTAAAAATTAAAATGCATATTCTATCATAAATTTCTTGTTTTTATTCTCAGTACAAGATACTTCAACTTGCTGTAAATACATCACATCACAACATACAAATTACAATTGCCATAATCACTATGCCATGCAGTTATACACGACATAGTGAAATGAAGCTCCAGAGAGAGAGAGTGCAGAGAAGAATTATACACAAGCAGGAGCATCAAAGTTGGGAAATACTATGAAAGCAAGAGACAATGGTGCGATATATAATGGAGAATTCAAGCCATTATGAACAGGGTCCAACCTTGGGATTTCTCCTTCATCTGTAAGCTTTAATGGAATTCCATTTAGAAGGGAGATTTCACTGCGAATGTAGCCGTCTTTTGGCGTCAAGTGGTACTCCTCTCTGTATAATGGTCCATCTGAAGCTTTCCTTCCAACCCAAGAAACTGTTCTCTTAAGATTATGCATCAGTGATCCTTCACCTTGAGTTTTTTTCTCATTTGCATGAAAATTTACGTTCATACGATTCTCAACCTCGATTATGAAATCAGTCTGATTGCTTAAATTAATCAGCAGTAAAGTAATACCCGCCTGTAAAAATGTGATGACAATAGGCAAAAGTTAGCAGAAAGAAATAGGGGAATTTCAAAAATTAAAATAAATACATAAATCAGGAAATACAAGATATTATAGAGTGACAAGAAGCCATATTGCAGAAACAGCAATCTTCACATGTATATGAAAGTTTTAGGGACTTATGGAAGAGAGACCCTCATTCTAAATAAAATCTTCTTATAGTAAAAATTGAAGAGAAGGAGCCAGGTGGAGAGAGAAGTAGGGGGGGATAAGGTGAAATTAACTTTCAAAATCAAAACTTTGATCCAAAAAGTTGTGCTGAAGATATACCAAGCCACATGCCTCAATCGAGCGCCACAACTGAGTTGTGACCTTAGACCATAAAGCTAAAGTATTCGCAAATCAACTAAGTTGGCACAATAATGAAGCCTAAGAAGTGCACTTGCAATAATTGAGACTCAATGAAATCTGGATCTGCCAAGGAGAGAATATTGATTGCCAGAGATTCGGGTTCAGATGGTCAAAGGAGTAAGCAGAAATGACTAATGATAGAAAGTAATCATGAAAAGGATGGTTACGAAAACCTCACCACGAAAAGATATGACTTACACCTACTAATCCAAAAATTTCCTCGACACTCCTACAATGTTCCCACAATTATTTCCTTCTAAATAAGTCAAAATTGCGCCTTACCCTTCCTTTTGAACAATGGGCATAAGAGCGTAAATATGATGAAGCATCAGTATCAACAGCAAGAACGCCTTTCCCCATAAGTCGATGCCATAGAAGTGCACTACTCAAATCACGATATCAAACAAAAGGCAACGATATATAATTAGATAAGCCTGGGCAAAGAAAAATACTGACCAATGCACCCCCCCCCCAAAAAAAAAAAAGAAAAAAGAAACAAAAAACATAACAAAACAATAACTTATGCTCTTGCCTGTAATAGTCAGGTCTGGGAACAAATGTGGATGTGTTGAGGAGACCATAGTTCCCACCAACTAAAGACTGCCGGCAGTATACTGTTGTATTGTATTTTGATGCCATTCCAAGCTGATCTAAGTACCTAGAATTTAGGAAAAAGAGAAATCCTGAAAAATTGATGACGCAAATAATATAGAACAGTAGTAAATCATAAAATGCTTAAACTATATAAAAGTTATGGACAAAAAACAAGAAAATGGTGAAAGAGGCAACCAAAATTACCAGAAGCTGTTTACAAATGTGTCAGACACATGGCGACCGCCACTGTTATATGCACCACCAGATTCTCCAACCCATGCAGAAGCCCAAGGACCATGCTTTTGAAGAATTTGGTGAAGATTGCTGAATGTATCTGATATCTTGCTCAAGTGAGAGGGGTCCAATATCTTACTTTCAAGACTGGGGTCAACACCTGAAATGGAGAGAGGAATTGTAAAAGCAGAAGCATGAGGGCACAGATAAAAATAAGTGTGCCTTTGGGTGTGTCAAGGCATGCCAGATCTTAGGCATCATTACGAAACCAGAGGTCTTGAAGTGCAGTCTTTAGGAGTTGAAAGTAATCTACGTATGAAAGAAAAATTTACACTTGCCTATTTGTTTTGTCGGGTCTTAACCTTCGACAGACTCACACAGAAGATAAGAAGACAAAGAATTATGCCAATATTTTTGTTGTACAGCACACAAAAATGTAAGTTTCTTTTTAATTGGTTGGTATAACCTTTAGATATACTGTAAGCAGAAGCCATACTTTGTTTTTTTGTCAATGAGTAGTGCCTGCGGGAGGAGGGGGGGTGTAAGAGGAGTTTGAACAATTTCATAAGAAACAAAGAAGGTGTTTTATGCATTTTACTTATCAAGAAAATTACACATTTAACTATTTTTCATGGCCTTGTAACCATTCATTGTGGCTGATACACGACAGAGTTCCACTCCGGGGGGGAAAATGAATGTGCAAAGTAGGCACTGGAATAATTTGTCCTGAAATGCTCCCATCTATAAGAATTTCAAATTAAACCACTAGCAAATATAAGTCCTGGTTTCCAGGTAGAACAAGCATTTTGTATTGTCAAATAGCTCACCTGCACCTAAATTGTATATATGATGAGTCATGGCATTGATTACGCTTGGACCTGAAACCTTAAGAAGTTTAGTGTACCACTCCTGCTCAAAGAATCCTCCAGGTGCTACAAGTGAAGGTTTCAAGGAGGAATTCTTATACAACTCATTCATTACATCCTTAAGTTTGATCAAGTCCTTCCCGTACTGTTCAGCACCAACACTTGCACCAACGCCACTTCCACTCAACTCATTACCTACGATAGCAGAGGCAAAGATAATCATGAAGCAGAACAAGATAATGGCAAACAGTTAAGAGCTTTGTCTATCGGTCCATACCAAACTCCCATGAATCTATTTGGTATCCTTTAGAAATGGTATACGCCATCAAGTCCTTTGTGTTACTAGGGTCCCAATCTCCTCCCCAAACACCCCTCTTGATCTTGTGCCTTCCATAAAGTGCATTTAAGCCAAATGTCACAATTGCCCTACAAATGAAAGATTCAGGTAAGAATATGTGCAAAACCTCCGCCCCTCCGGGGGGGGGGGGGGGTGGTGGATGAGGTTTCCTTTCCTAAATACCGTAGACACAAATTGGAAGAATAAATTGCTCAAATGTCATAAAGCTTACCCCGTCTTGGTGAAAAAAAGGTTCAGCTCATCCCACCTCCTCATGTATAAACAACCCTTTGAAAATCCAAATAACCCATCTTTCATCTTTTGAAATGGATGGCAAGGAGACTTCAAATTTCCTATATTGTACAATACTTGATCTTGCAAAGATCCTCCAATTCTTATCCTCATATGCTTGAAAGCTATCAACCCACCAATATTGAAAGTGTAATACTATGTTGTTAGTCGGAAATTTCCACTAGATACTAATAAAAAAACAATTTTATCACTCCCAAAAGTATTCGCATGTTATGAACATTTATAAAAAGGAGCAAGCTTATTGAAGCAGACAGAGAAACCTTGGATTGCTTTGGCAAGTATCGGATGAGACAAGTCCTGAAAAAAACAAACTACACTGAGCCATGATTCAAATTGCTTCACTGCGTTCCAGCAATTTAATGAAAAGTGTGTGCTATTGTTCCTTCAATGCTAATATACACTTATTTGGTGGAAACTTCTAGATCCTCACCAATTTTGTAACAGATGCATTCCCCCATGGACATTGGTTGTAGTCGCACTTTGTTGGAGGCCACCAATCAAGAGTTGCACAGACGAAGTTATCGTCAGTTTCAGCTACTGTTGCAGTCCCATCTACTACAATTTTAGTAACTCTAATTTCTTGAGCCAAAATTGCAGGGATAGAAACCAGGATGAGAAAAAGATTGAGGTAGAATCCCATGATGTAAATACTCTCTAGACCACCTCAGCCTATACAAGTTAACTGCAACAAGAAGAGTATTTCCTTAACGACAGGCAGATCTTATACAATGTGTAGAGCTAGTACAGGTTTCTAGAAAAGAATTACATGACACTTGAGATTTTTCTACTTCATTGGGATGGGAGTTACAGAAGTTACAACTCTTATTTGCCCCAAACTACATTAATCATCTTTCATCTTTTCAGCCAACCAAGAATTTGAAAGAATTAAAGCTAAAATTCATTTCAATCTATAAAATACAGAAGAAATGTATAGAAAGAAAAAAAAATCCTAAAAAAAAGTGGGAGGAGAGAGAGAGAGTACAAGGCAAAATTAACATCAAGGAAACAAATATGCTTGTAATCAAGAACACGTATTGTGCTAGAAATTCTTGTTAGATCCACGAAGAGACGCAGAAAATGGCTGCTTTCATGCTTTTATTTTATTTTTGTTTTTAAATAAGACTTTTCACCCATACTATAATGGGTTGGTTCGGATATAAACACAAAGCTACCCAGAGAGGATGTAAGATGGTTACGGACAACCCAGATGAGAAATGCCTTCAATAAAATTAAACCAGATAAAGACCGCCATGGATGGTAATAATGGAGACGCTCAGTTCTAAAAGTAGCTTTCCTCGGCGGCATGCATCAGAATCAGTTTGTGGTGGATACATAAAGAACAAAACCGAAAGCAACCCAAATAGAATTCAATAAAATAAGGCCAACCCAGATGAAAACCAACCTCAAATGTCACAACTCACCACTAATGGCAACAGTGAAACTCAACTCGGAAGCAACTTATTTCGAAGTACTTCAAATAAAGTTGCTCTTTTCCGGTGCGGAACGTGCTCTCTGCCTTCCTATCTTGGCGTTTCTGACACCACAGTAAACAGATAATGTGAAATAGGTGGGAATCATACTTGTCGGTTTGGCTAAAAGTTAACAGCTAAAATTTAGCTAAGGTTTTCTAGTCATGGGTTAGGTTAGGTATGTGGAAACAGTTGAGAATCGGAAAGGTTGAGATTATTAGATAGATGATGCAGAATTATTTAAACAAAAGGAGGGGGAGGGGGGGCATATTTTGGGTGTGTAATTGATATTTGGCAGAGATTCCATGCTCAGCCATTACCTTAGCTTTGACTGCAAGTTATGCCTGCACCAAATCTTTCTCATGTATTTTGCATGTGTCGTGTTTTGTGGCTTTGAAGAATGTTTTCTGGCTTTGGGATTTTTTGATTATTTCTTAATTAAATGGGATTTAAACAGTACAATCTGACTATACAGGACCCATTGTATCTGTTTTTTATACCTCAAGGCATTTCCTTTTAATATATATTAATTACGTTTGGACAGTAAAATATTTTTAAATATTATGTGAATAGTAATAAAATAATAATAATAAAATATTAAATAATAATAAAAATTAATAATAAAATAATAAATAATAATGAGATATTATGAAAATACCATACACAAAGGAGGAACTCACATTAGCAATTTCTCATTAATTTTATTTTAATTATTTTTAAAAAATAGAAATACTTTAACCATAAAAATATTCTATAAAGATAAACTTATAAAGTAACGTAATTTGATTTGATATGTTAGATTGTAAAATTAATTTTATTAAAAAATAGATTGAACCTATAATAATTTATACCTTATAGATATAAGATATAATTTGGGCAATTTTTTTTTTACTATTTACTCGAAATAGATAATATTTATTTAATAAAATATCTCAGTCTTTTTACTTATGAATCAACTATTTTTAAAAAAAAATAAAAAAATAAAATAAAATTACCACAATACACTTATTTTATATTAAATATTGGTACATCAATTTATGACCCTTGAATATTAATTAATTTTGGTATCGGTACTGTCGGCAGCTTTTTTTTTTTTTTTTCTTTTAAAGTACTGTCGGCAGCTCTAAAATGCTTAATATCTATGAATAAATTCACAGGAGTTAGTAAGTTTCAACCCAACCTGGCCAAAGTTCTTGTATTTTATTTTATTTTTTACTGTAAGGCTGTGCTAGTTTTGTCATTTTACCCAAAAGAAAAGAGAAGTTGATGACGCATATAATTTACATAAAATTTTAATGAGTTATGATTTTGACCAATCACTTGTCACCAAATGGATAATTAGAGACGTTTGGATTCGAAGATGATTTGAGATGAGTTGAGATGAGTTGAGATGGATTGTGAATAGTAATGAGATGAGTTGTGAATAGTAGTGAGATTTATGAATTAAAGTTGCTGAATAGTAGTGAGATGAGTTGAGATGAGCTGAGATGAGCTGAGATCATTTACGAATCCAAACGAATCCGAGTTTTTCTCCTTATTGAATTGAAGAAATCTAAAATATTGACACGTGTTTCTTGATATGACAGATATTTGTTTTTCTTTTAATGAATAGACATATATATTTTAAGATATCTTTTTTAAAAATAATATTAAATAAAATCATGAATTATATAAGTGTCATATATTTAAAAAAAAATTAAATTTATTATTATAAAATAATTTTTTTTATATAAATTTTATATTTATTATTTTTTAAAAAATTTATACAATATTTACGGTATATCCTAAAAATTACTCTTTAAATTATTTTTCCTAAAAATTACTCTATAAATTATTTTTCTAAATATAATAATAAATGAAGGTTGAAAATATACATAAAGAAGTGAGCTGTTTCTTCGTCACCTCCTTGAGGGACTTTCTCAAATAGTAAAATAAATCAAATAAAATAAAAACAATCAGAGAAAAATATAATATATTATATAATCATTTTACTCACGTCTCTATATATTAATATGGTATTCATGACCATCAATCATTCAATTTATTATTATTTTTTTAAATAAAATATTGTCTAAGCATTGGTAGACAAGGTCACATTAGCATAAAAATGATATGGAGATGTAATATATGCCTATTTTAATACTAAAATGTCTTGGAAAGCTTGTTAAAAGATAAGTTTTCGTTCATCCACTATCATATCCTAATATGGTGTCATTATCGTCATTTATTTAGCTTATAATCATTTGATATCATATGAATGAATAATGAGAAAATAATGATTGAAATGACAATAAATAGCATTTTTCCTATTAAAAAAACTTATATTTCTTTGTACAATTCCTCTTCCCATAAGTTTTGATCTTCAAAAACTTGTCAATATGTTTGATAATGCCAAAGGCGCCGTTTCGATACAGAAACGGTTTCATCTCATATCATCTTATTATTGTAATTTTTTTAAATTTTCACACAAAATATGATAAATAATTCAACTTTTTCAAATCTCAAAATAATATTTTAACAATATTTTATTTAATTTTTATCTAAAATCATCTTATTTCATCTCACTATTTGAACGGGCCAAAATCTAAGAGTACACATATTTAAAATTGATTGATATAGATCAACCAATGTTTTTAAGGCTAGGTGGGGTTTGTGGTACCTATATATATATATATAAGTGATGTTAACCCAATTGATGACAAACCTAACCTCCTTTCATAACGTCAAAATACCAAACACATTGAAATTATTGTCACTTATCTTGGTCACTGACATCTTGTGAGCAAAATTCAAACTACTTATGTTGACGTGTGTGTGCATGTTTTTCTTTTTTACATCGAGGTTGTTCAACTATTCTTTTCACAAAATAAACTAAAAATTGCAAATCTAATCAAGCATGTAATTTACATACATTTTAATGGCCTGAGTAATTAGGATTAACATCCTCATGAACTCAATTAAGTTTTCTTAAGATCTCGTTTGTTTTTACATATAAGATGAGATGAGTTGAATTAATATAAAAGTTGAAAATTGAATTAAATATTGTTAAAATATATTTTTTTTAATATATTATTATTATTTTCAGATTTGAAAAATTTGAAAAATTTATTTTATTTTAAGTGAGAATTTGATAAAATTGTAATGATGAAATGAGATGAGATGAGATGAGATTTAGATCGAGTATTATCAAAGAAATATAATTTATGTTGATTTTTATCTTAGATTTGATCATTTATAATAATATTTTTTATGCCGACATATTTAAATGATTACCATTTAAGTGGTTGAAAAATCAAAATTGCATAAAATATATGAGATTAACCAGTATGATTGAAAATGATACATGTCGGACGTGGCTTGGCTTATATGTTCTCTCTAAAAGCTTTTTATTTTCTACCCTTTCTCACTATAAAAACCAAAAGAAACCTCTCATCTACTAGAGGGAGGAGTTGTTCCTTCTCTCTTATCTCTTGCCTTACCAACCACTTCTCTTTAAAACCCATGTGGAAGTGGGTGAAATTACTACTTTAGCAATTATAGTCTACATGAATCGTACAACTGAATTTACTTAAATATAATTGAAATATAATTTCTAGTTTGAGAAATATTTTAATTATAAAATAAATTTACAAACTGACGTGATTTAATATAATTTATTAGATTATAAAACTATTTTTATTGTAAAGTGTATCTAATATATCATATAAAATCATATCAGTTTGTAAGTTTACTGTTATAAAATCTCTTTGTGACTGTAACATTTATCCTCTAGTTTAGCAATCTTCTCCCTGGCTTAATTAATAAACAAGGATCCGAATCTAAATTATTACATGTTTTGCCCTTTTTATTTTATTTTATTGTGTGCACTGCATTCATTGTAATGAGATTTATATTGAGATTTCCTACAATTCTCCTTGTATTTTTAACCATAATTAAATACAATTATTGGATTAAAAAGAGAAAAATATTACAACCATATAGTGATTTTTTTAAAATAAATTTACAAATTGATAATTTCGTATGATACGTTAGATCTACTTTATAATAAAAATAAATTTATAATTTAATGTATTACATTAATCTATATCAATTTATGTGTTTATTTCTAAGAAATTGAGAGTTATTTTTATAAAATATTTTATAAAAATGATATAATTTTATAAAAATATTCTTATTTTATAATATTATTGTATAATATATTATGTATATATCATTATTGTAAAACTTAGGATAAAAAAGTAATTGAAAAAACCATAATAATTTTTCCACGATTGATACAGATCAACCAATTGCTTTAAAGCTAAGTGTGTGGTTGCAGTACCTACAACCTATGTGGTGATAGGTTAATGTGGTCAAATCTGTAGCACTTTTCAGACATATTGTAAACCCATTTAATATTTATTTTCTCCCCTTATTTTCTCTATTATCTTTTCTTTTCTTTTTTTATTTTTTATTTATAGACTATAATTACTATTATTAAAAAAAAGTTTCTCTGCCTAAATTTGAATATTTTTTAAATTTATTTTATATCAACTAATATAATTATGTCATTTCATTAAAAAATAATTAAAATTTTAAAAAATGCTTAATACACCGAGAAATATAACTGATTGTTTGTTTATTTTTTTATTTAATAATTAAAGAAGTGATTATTAGTGAATTGATATTTTTTATTATTTTAAAATATTTAAAATTGTATGAAAAATAATTGAAAAAAAAGTAGATTTACACATTAGGTTTGGATTGAGAAATACTCTCAATGTATCTCATCTTATCTCATCATTATAACTTTTACAAATTTTCACATAAAATAGAATAAATAATTTAATTTTTTCAAATTTTAAAATAATAATAATATTAAAAAATAATATACTAATAATATTTTATTCAACTTTTAACTTTCATCTCAACTCATGTCATCTCAACTCATTATAGATACAATAGCATTGTCCTTTCCATTTTACATGACTACCCTTCATCTTAAATAAAATTGTAAAATAGTTATAAATTAATTGTAAATTTATCATTTTCCGTCTCGTATTCATATATTTTTCATAGTTTTTTGTGGCAAGTAATCATTCATCTCTACTTTAATGTCATTTTAAATTACTATTTATTTTCAAAGTAATCGTTATAACCTAAGAAAAATTGAAAATATGATACCAATAGATTAGTTGAGTGACTCAGTTCAATGATTTCGTAGCAAAAAGATTAAAAGGATAATTATAATGTCGATTTTTGCGATAATCTAAAGCATTAGATTGTTGTGAATCTAATGTTCGGTGCTAGAAAGATCGAGAATGATTGCAAGATGGAAGATCTTAGATCACATTATTGCTTAGGACGTTGCTACATCCACATAGAATTACCGAAATTCTCCGTCGGAATACTTCAAATCTTTTATTTTTTTTACTTTTATTTTTACTATTTTTTAAAACTATTTAGATATTTTTTAAAAATAAAAAAATCACATATTTATTTAAAAATACTTACTTAATTATTAAGTAAACAAAAATTAAAAAATTCCGATGGAAGCCACCTTACATGGGAAAAGCATTTCCCTATCGCTTAAGAAGTTTATTTTTGAAAAATGAAAAAGTAATACAACTAAGTGACAACTCTTGCACAATTAACCATCAAGGTGGTAGTTCAGTCGGTACGAGCTAATATTACGTAGTCTCGAGGTCAGAAGTTCGAGTCGGACGTAAGTCGAAATCGCTTGCAGGAGTAGTGCCTAACTAAGGGTCTATGAGATGATATTTGGACTGGCTGACAGTTTGGTAGTACTGTGGTGATGGCTCAAACCGAATATTCTACAGCAGGGAGGGGCTCCTATGATCATGCCCAGGAAGGATAACTACGCTGATCGTCCCCTCCTCCCCTTATTGTTGAGAAAAAAAAAAAGCTCTTATACAACTATTTAATAAATTAATAATAACTACAAAATTTATTTAGATTTTTAAAAAAATAATATTTTATTAAGAAGTTGTGCATGCGTTGTAATTGAGTTGTTATTATGAAAAAATTTATCCTTATAACATATGAAAAAGACTTTTTAATCCGAACATATTTTCAATGAATCCCACAAATTTTCATAAAACAGCAAAAACAATCTATCTCCAAGAATTTTCTAAAAAAAAAAAAGAAAAAAAAAATAACATTCATGAATTCTCAATGATCATCATCATTTTGTTTTGCTTGATCCGCTTTCTACTCATAATTCCCATTCTTCTTTGTTTGAAGATGGTAAAGAAGTCATTGTGAAGTTAAAGTTACCACTTTTGGTACAAAATTTTATACCATTGAAGAGAAAAAAAATAAAAAAAGAACAACAAAGGACAGATCTGTAAAATCACTTTAGTACTCTGTCACCAACTCACAATCTTCTTCATTCTTTTCGCATGTATAAACTCCCCTCCCTCTACACCCTTACCTCCTTTCCCTCCCATTTCCCCCCAAATCAAAAACCCTAGAAAAACCTTCTCTACCTCAAGATCCTTTTACAGCTTAAATCCCGCTCTCCCACTTAGCATTTCCCGTATTTTGTTTCTGTTCCAGTGGAATTCTATTATCTGGGACTTCCTTGTCTCACTATAGCGGTCATTTCAAGGAAAATTTTCTGCAACCCATTGTTTCCTCCCGATTCTTTAAATACAAATTCTAATATTGTTCCCGGATTCCCCCAGTCTACCACTAATTTTCCGAATACCCCTTTCGATCTCAATAATTGTGATCGTCTATCATTCGAAATTTTGCATTTTCTATTTTGTATATAAAACGAATTTTTTTTTTTCTATGTGGGTTTTTTTGGGAATAACTGATACTTTGTTGTAATTGACGTTTTTTGGGGGGGGGGAGTGAGAAATTTTTTTCATATTTGATCAAGTTGGGATGGAGAACAGTGGGGAAGCAGTAGATGATCAGGGCTCGGGATGGTTCCAAGTGAAAAAGGTGTTCTTTTGTATTCAATTTATTCCATGAATGTCATCAGCATTATTCTGATTTGGTGTGCTTTTTATTTTTATTTTTATTTTTATTTTCTTCCCTTGTAAAAAAGATATATTTAGCTGTTGTTTGGTTTTCTTAGAAAGCTGTGGGAAAGGAAAAGGAAACAGAAAGCTGAGATTTCTTAAGGCGTGCATATGGTTGAATAAATTTATTTTTTAGCTAGTTTTTTATTCGAAATTATAATTTTAATGTACTTTTCTTTGAAGCATTGTCCCGGTAACTACCGCAGATTTCATTATCCAAATCAGTGTGAATGATTGCGCTTGATAGTTATGAAAGTTGGGAAAGGGAAAAGTGAAAACACCTCAAGCGAAATTAGTGAGTGGGACTTGGATACGAAAGTGGTGACTTCCACTCGTAACTACGAATTGCTTCATTGCATCTCAAGTTTTTTATTTATCTGTTGGGCTTTTCATTTTCATTTTTGTTGTTAACTTTTTTTGACAAGTATTTTTGGTGTGAAATTTTTAGTTATGCATTGATTTATTTGAGCTTAAAGTCCTTGACATTGTCTACGTCATAGAGGAACAAAAATGGCCCGGATGTTATTTCTTCCTCCTTTACAAAACAGAGGGTTTTGCAAATGTGCCTTACCCTAAATATAGGAGTCTAACTCAAAATAGATTGTTGCATGCATGAAACACAATCGAACAATCTTTTTAACCTTGCCGGCAATGTGTTTGACTTGACGTGTATTTCCAAGGTACACAATTGCACTATCATTACCTGCTTTTTGGATGAGAAGTGCCTTTTTTTATCAGAAGTGTTTATTTTGTGTTCTATGCGTTTTCTATTACATTTTTCCTTGTTTACATTATTAAAGGTTTCACATTATATATGATTCTCATACTTTAGCTGCATATATATTATTATAATTTCTTCTTGTACAGAAGCATAGAAGTAGTTCAAAGTTCTCTCTACAGAGTTGGGTTGGGGGATTCTCAGGAAAGAATCCTTCTAATTTTTTGCATTCTCAGCCCTCATTGAATGAAAATAATGGAAATTCAAGAGGTAAGCGCAGATCCCAGCTTCCCAAGGCAGGGGGAAATAATGCTGTAGGTAGCCAAAGTAGTGTTATAAATTCTATTCCTGTCCTGGATGAAGACAAAAAAGGCGTGCTCTTTCTTGACAAATGTGTAGTCCAACAAGATAATGAGTCTCCTAATTTGCTTCCATTACCTGTTGCAAATTTGAATGGTGGAACTGGAGATATTGAGAAAACTACTCAAAAAGACAAGCCTGATGTTGTTCACAAAATCAAGTGGGGTGATCTAGAGGATGATGCTTTGCTCCTGCATCATGAAAACACTGATGGAGCAGGTATAAAGTTTGGTGATATTGGAAGTCATAAACTGGATGCCTGTAGGAAGAATGTGAATAATCATTATGTGGTTTCCTCTGTTGCTTCTTGTGCTAACCCCCAACACAACAACTTGGTGGCAACTGCAGATGCAGATATATGTGGAAATGAGGTTTCTGAAAAGAACTGTATATCTGTAGAAGATGCAGAAGTACCGATTGCGAATGATCAAAAGCTTGATCCAGATGATGAAGTTTCGAACTGCAAGGATATACACACTGAACACGTGAAATCTGTAAATGGTGATCTTTCTAGTACTGGATTTTCATGTGCTGAAGTGGTAGGTATAGAGTTCAAACTTCAGGCACCTGACATCATACCTGACGCAGATGACACAGATAGTTCTGAAATTCCGGTGACAAGCAGGGGTTCAAGCGCGGCAGCAATTGACCAAAATGCTGAGTTATTTCCACCCAAAAAGAGTGGATCTGAAATATCAGGAGACTCTACTGTCACATACCCTATTGAAGATCAAGGGGCTCCATCGGAAGATACAATACATGATGATAGTTCAAGCATGCAGATTGGGAATTCCCTTGGAGAATGTCAAACGGGTGAAAGCAAAGAAAGGTTTAGGCAGCGACTTTGGTGCTTTCTCTTTGAGAATCTTAATAGGGCTGTAGACGAACTTTATCTTCTGTGTGAACTAGAATGTGATGTAGAACAGATGAAAGAGGCCATTCTTGTTCTTGAAGAAGCTGCATCTGATTTTAAAGAACTAAATGCTAGAGTGGAGGAGTTTGAGAATGTGAAGAGGTCCTCTCCTCAGCTAATTGATGGGGCACCAATCACATTGAAGAGTGACCATCGCAGGCCACACGCCCTTTCATGGGAGGTAAGCATGCTCGTGTTTTCATTTCTATTGTTACATAACAGCATTGGATGCTCATGTCACTATGGATTCTGTTAATAAACAACATCGAGGTCTGTTATTGGGCATGATATATGCTGATGCTCTCACTCAAGGATTTTGTGAGAAAAAATCAACTTCTGGAATAAAAAAGAACAAGAGAAACTTATTAGAAGGTAAATCTAAAATTTTGATGCTATGATGGTGTTTTGCTAGTGCTTATGTTTAACGAATCTCTTTGAGTCTATTATGCCAAGTCCAAAATCCCAAGAAGGATCAGAAGAAAAAGTGATTTTTATAATTTTTTATACCGAGGAAAAAAGTTTTCTGACCATATATTCTTGTAATAATTCGGTGTCTTGTAATCTTTTTCCAATAAATTGAATCTATGAATGTGATGGAATGTTCTTTCAATTTCTGATTGAATTGTCTTTGCCTTTGCACCTGCTTGCTTGATCTGTAGTTTTGGACTAGAGCAAGTATTGGGTTCAAAGATCATACCAATTTTTTGGCATTTTAATTGGTGTAAGGTCCCTAATGCTTCCTAGTAAGCATTAAAAAGTCTCTATCCACCTGTTTCTGCAATACAATATGGCTAGCCACTTGATGTTGAGTGCAGGTACGAAGAATGACGACTTCAACACACAAAGCAGAGATACTGTCATCATCTCTTGAGGCTTTTAAGAAAATTCAAAAAGAAAGAGCTAGTATGTGTACATCTAATGATGCAAAAATCCTGGGGTCCGAGTGTTATTTTCAGTCTGATGATAATCTGAATAAATCATCTGAGAAAACTGATGCAACACCCAATGCTAGGGATTCGCAAATAAAGTCAAGAAGACAGAGTGCAAGTACAGATTTGATTCTAGGAAATATTACTGGGGAAAAGCGGAATATTGAGTCAGGCAGGTCTTGCAAAGTAAACTTAGTACAAAATGGACGTGTCCCTCCCCATAACTCATCCTTTTCCGAATTTAGTTCCTCTAGGCCACCTCCTAGGGATATTTCTGCTGCTTTTACTGCTGGAAAGAGTAAGAGAGAACAACCTGGATCTGATGCAGATAGGTTTCTTTCTAAAAAAGAAAAAAATTTGGCAGAAAGTGTTGTTGAAAAAAATTCCAAATCTACAGATCATTTTAAGAGACAAATTCCTCTTTCAGAGAAAGAAAAGGAGAAGGAAAGGAGGAATGCAGCTCCTTGGAAATCCATGGATGCTTGGAAAGAGAAGAGGAATTGGGAGGAAATACTTTCATCTCCTTTCCGTGTCTCTACACGTGTATCACATTCTCCTGGTATGAGCAGGAAAAGTGCGGAGCGTGCACGCATATTGCGGGATAAACTAATGTCTCCTGAGAAGAAGAAGAAGAAAGCTGCTATTGATCTGAAAAAAGAAGCAGAAGAAAAGCATGCCCGGGCAATGAGAATTAGAAGTGAGCTGGAGAATGAGAGAGTTCAAAAGCTTCAGCGTAACTCAGAAAAACTAAATCGGGTAAATGAATGGCAAGCTGTCCGCAATATGAAGTTAAGAGAGGGAATGTTTGCTCGCCACCAACGTGGTGAATCTCGGCATGAAGCTTTTCTAGCTCAAGTTGTGAAGAGAGCTGGTGATGAAAGCAGTAAAGTTAACGAGGTTCGTTTTATTACTTCCTTAAATGAAGAAAACAAAAAGCTTATATTGCGCCAGAAACTTCATGATTCAGAGTTGAGGAGAGCTGAAAAACTTCAAGTTATAAAAACTAAACAAAAAGAGGATATGGCTAGAGAAGAGGCTGTGTTAGAACGCAGGAAACTCATTGAAGCCGAGAAATTACAACGCCTTGCTGAAACACAGCGGAAGAAAGAAGAGGCTCAAATTAGGAGAGAAGAGGAGCGCAAAGCATCCAGTGCAGCACGTGAAGCAAGGGCCATGGAACAACTTCGGAGAAAGGAGGAAAGAGTGAAAGCCCAGCAAGAGGAAGCTGAACTTCTGGCGCAGAAACTTGCAGAGCGACTTAGTGAAAGTGAACAACGTCGCAAGTTTTACCTGGAGCAAATCCGAGAGAGAGCTTCTATGGATTTCAGGGATCAACCTTCACCTTTGTCGCGCCGATCTGTAATCAAGGATGGGCAGGGTAGAGTTAATGAAGACTATCAAGCAAACATCATTACAGGCTTAGGAGGTTCTGCTCTTGCAATGGGAAATGTTACAATGCAACATTCTTTGAAGCGAAGGATTAAAAGAATTAGACAAAGGCTTATGGCTCTTAAATATGAATTTCCTGAGCCTCCCGTTGGTGCTGAAAATGCTGGTATTGGATATAGAACGGCTGTGGGAACTGCAAGAATGAAAATTGGGAGGTGGCTTCAAGAACTTCAAAGACTTCGGCAAGCTAGAAAAGAAGGGGCTGCAAGTATAGGGTTAATAATTGCAGAAATGATCAAGGTACTAATTGAAATGATTTTGTTAACGTCTAAGAGTAGTGTTTCGCTCTATGCAGCCATACACATGATTATTTTGATGTTTCCAAGCTGGCCACGTAAAATTGCTGAGATCAGAGTTTTTTTTAGAGGAAATTATCTCATTTGCATTCATATAAAAAAGTTGACTCTTTAGCTGTCTAGTACGTCCTGAATAGCATTTGAAGACAAGGCTGTGTTTGCGAAGCGAGACTACTTCACTTCACAAACAGTTCACTATTTTTTCATTAATGTTCACTACTTTTTCACTACTATTCACAGATCATATGAGATCACCTCAGCATCCAAATATAGCCTTAATGGCTTTGTTACTAGGATTTTGGGCTGGAACCCTTATCTGCCATTCCCAATGTAATTTTTTTAATGAGTGTTGCTAGGGGTACAACTTATACTACATATCATTTACAAATTAACATCGCGTTGGCCCCCGTGGGATATATGACATGGGGAGAGTCCACATGTTTTTGATGCCATGTGAGCTTTTAAAATATATAAACAAATTATTTACAGAAATTTTAAAAAATTAAAGCAATAAAAAACCTAAAAGAAAAGGTAGGTGGCAGCCACACTCCTGTTTTAAGGATGGGATGGCAGCACAGCCATCCCCCTGTTTGGTGAGGGAGCGGCTGTGAGGCTTCTTTTTAGTTTGGGTAGGGGTGGCCACTCATACATCCCTCTGTTTTAAGTTTTTTTTTTTTTCCTTGAGTATTTTGTAAATTATTGGTTTATTGTTTTTAACTTTTAAGAGGTTACATGGTATCCAAGACAAGTGGACTCTCCATGTTAGATTAGTGGCTGACATGGTATTGCCACATGGGCTGCCATGCCAATTTGTAAAGGATATGTAGTAAAATTTCACCGAAACATTTTTCTTGTTATATATCTAATGTGAGGTTGATTGTGCCCTTGAGATACATATATTCCAAAGGCTCATATATTTGGTCAATGTGAAATTTAAAATGTCCCAAGTTGCTTGTGGCAGCTCCTTCTATTCCCTTCTGTGGTTATAGTTGACAACGCTGTCCTTCCATTGGACCTCGTTGAAAATTTGCAATCTGTTCATTGTATGCATTAATCCTGCGGAAGATAGTGGTGTAATAAATCTACATTACAGTTTTTTCCCTAACTTAACATGGTCACATTCTTTGTGATTAGTATTTGGAGGGAAAAGACCCTGAGCTGCAAGCTTCTCGACAAGCTGGTTTACTTGATTTTATTGCTTCTGCCTTGCCTGCTTCTCATACATCAAAACCTGAAGCTTGCCAGGTGACAATTCACCTTTTGAAGCTTCTCAGGGTGGTTCTATCTGTGGCTGCAAACAGGAGCTATTTTCTTGCACAGAACCTTTTACCCCCAATCATCCCAATGCTATCTGCTGCACTTGAGAACTATATAAAGATTGCAGCCTCTTTAAATGTGCCGGGTAATATTAACTTTCCATCGAGTAAAACATCAACTGAAAATTTTGAATCAATCTCTGAAGTACTAGATGGTTTTTTATGGACTGTTACGACAATAATTGGTCATATAAGCACTGATGAAAGACAACTCCAAATGCGGGATGGTTTGTTGGAGCTACTGGTTGCCTACCAAGTTGTTCACCGGCTGCGGGATCTCTTTGCACTTTATGATCGGCCACAGGTGGAAGGCTCACCTTTTCCTTCTTCTATTCTCTTAAGCATCTATATGTTGGTGGTTTTAACATCCCGACCTCAGACTGATAGTTCCATTGACTGGGAATCTTGTCCTGGTGAAGTGGCTTTAGGAAATAAGAGTGATGAGGCTACACTTTTAGAGTCTGTTGATTCTGGATATTTTTCTGTAACTAACTTTTGTGGGGATAATAGACCGCCATTATCAGTGCTAAATGGTAGCACGGTTGTATATCTTCCAGATGTACCAGAGGATAGACCATTAGATGAATTGTCTGAGATAACTAAAAAAAATGTGTCATCCATGGGCAAGGACGCTGAAAAGGAGCAGAATGACAGTTCGGTTGAGGTGTGTAAGACCAACACTAACAAGACAGATGCTGCAGATGAATCTCAAATTCACGAGATTGTGGAGCCTTTTGCAGGTCATAAGGATGAGAAACACTCGGTCACTACAGAACAGAAGAGTGAAAACATTTTGAGATTGGATCAACCATTGTCTTTTCTTCTTTCTGCTATATCTGAAACGGGTCTTGTCAGTCTCCCGTCTTTGTTAACAGCTGTGCTACTGCAGGCCAACAATAGATTGTCCAACGAACAGGTAACTTTGCTGACTTTGAAAAGTTGCTAGACTGCACATATTTTGCAGAATTATTTTTGCTCCCCTTTTTGGTGTTAGGTTTGTTTAAAATTTTTGGCCAGTTGATATATAGTAATTATTATCGACAACTCCAGTAGCCGTCGTTAGGATTAAGCTGTAATATACCATTCTGATATATTTTACCTCAATTTTGTGATAAATGGTGAGAAAATTCCCCAGCATTCATTTGCTGATTTAATGGTATGATAAGGCTCTCTACAATTCCCAGAGTTCCATTTTGTGGCCAATAAGGATTTTGAGAACTTTTTCAAGTTAAAATCTTATTACACAATACAGATCCCCTGGGGGGTGGGGGTGGCAGCTTTGGATACTGTCCTACCCTCCAGCAGTTTTGCATAAGTAGCTGTCCATTAACTTGCTGGGGACTTTTTCCATTGTACCTTACAATGGGCCCTAGAACTTCTTTCTGAAGTAATCTAAGAAAATTATGTAAAGGCAACTTCTATTCTGTTTCAGGCCTCATATGTCCTTCCGTCTAATTTTGAAGAAGTGGCAACTGGTGTGCTGAAGGTACTGAACAATTTGGCTATTTTGGACCTCAAATTTATGCAAAGAATGCTGGTAAGTTTGTTAATATTACTTACGACTTATGGACTTGTTTTAACATTGTGGCATTTCAAAGTTACGTTCATTATGATTTGCTAAAAAATTGTGCAATATTCATCCCTAAGAACTCTTTTACACCGAGCTGACTCTTATTTTCTCCTGCTTTGCTCACAGGCAAGGTCAGACCTGAAGATGGAATTCTTCCATTTGATGAGTTTCCTACTCTCCTATTGCACCAGCAAGTGGAAAATAGCCAGTGATAAGGTAATTTGATGTTTGGTGCTGTATTAAGGACACGGACGTTAATCATGCCTAAGACAGATGTGTCCGGATGTTTTTTTTCTTCACACTCACTTTTCACTGGCCACTTAATTGATCCATGAACACGCGTGTCCTAGTTAAATGTTTGTGTGGGACCCCCATGGTACCATATAAACAACCAAACAACCAAACAAATTTCTGAGGAAATAAGTTCACAAAAAAAAAAAAAAAAATCAGATTTAGCATCTTTTTGATGGTTATTATCATGACTGACAAATACTCGTGCATCAATACATGTAAAGAACATTTAAATTACAACTGCTGTGAAGAAGGCTCCATGTATTTTTTTTTTCGAATGGCCTGTATGGACATTTACAATTAATTTGTGGATTACCATGTTTTAGCAATGTATTATTCCATGCAACAACTTATTCCATGTATTGAACTCTGTTTATGGAATTTTGGCTGCATTAGGTATGCTAATTTAGGTTTTGAGCATTTAGGGAAGCCTTAAACTAATATACGTGCGCATTTGATTTAATGTGTCTCAGGTTGGTTTGCTTCTACTTGAATCTCTTTTGCTTCTTAGTCACTTTGCATTGTTCCACCTGGAGAATCAAGCTGTCTTGCGATGGGGAAAGAGTCCTACTGTCCTTCACAAGGTCAGTGAAACGTTTCACAGAACTTTTCTAGCATCGTTATATTATACTGATAAAACCTAATGATTGAGATGTGGACAGGTGTGCGATCTTCCTTTTGTGTTCTTCAGCGACCCCGATTTAATGCCTGTCTTGGCTGGAACACTTGTTGCTGCCTGTTACGGGTCTGAGCAGAACAAGGGTGTGGTTCAGCAAGAAATCAGTATAGATATGCTACTTTCGTTGTTAAGATCTTGCAGAAACATTTTGCCTTCTGTTCAGTCCAATTCAACTTTAGACAATTCAATGGGGGACGATTCTAGTGAAATTAATCTGCTGGGTCCTGAATGTAAAAAGCCTCAAGTGGAGAGTGCCCTAAGATTTAGCCGCAACAATGCCAGGAGTGCTAGAGCTTACCTGGGAAAAGCTGGCAGTTTGGTAAACAGCATTAGAAATGGCAAGATGAGGAACCAAAGAGATGGGAAAACAACGAAGGCGAGCGAAGAAATGGCTCTAAAGCAAAACCTACCGGCTTCAGAAACTAACACTGTTATGCTGTACAGTAGATTCCCTAGTAGTTTCATTGATAGAGCAGAGCGTTTCTTTTCAGTTGGCTGCCTCAATGTGGGTGATGAAGCATGAGTTCACCTGCAATCGAGCTCTATTTTTCTGCTGGACATATTCTTCAGTGCGCACCCAAAATTTTCTGAGGCGTGTTTAGAGATTATTCTAAATCTGAATTTCTCACACAGGAGCTTCCACTGAAGCTGGCTTGAGGCAGGTATACACTTTACCAGATTGAGTAATGAGCATCACTGATGGAGGACCATTTTTGGGACAACTCAATGACACAAGATATATATATATATATATAAAAGATGGATTTCGTTGGGTCTGTTTTGAGGACCGTGATAGAGCTCTGAAATATAGTGAGAATTCAGTGATCTGTATTATAAAGCTGGCATTGAATTCTAAAACTAATTTAACTTAATTTAAAATAACACAAGGTGTCCAAAAGAACACTTGTTGGGTGGAAAGGATATTACTCTCTGTCTCTTGTTCACGTCTCAATTTTAACACATGCTTGTATTGTATACGGTCATGATGCTTTTCCCCCCATACGTTATATGCACTTCCCTGCTTTATTTTTTTCTCTGAATGCGCGTAAGAGAACTCGAACAAAATTTGACCTTTCCCCAACTTGAGTGATATGCTGACTTTACATAACCAGCCGCTAATACCAGCAACACTGATTTGAATCTGTGGCCATATGTCTTCGATGCTACAGAAAATGAAAGCACATTTCACGTTGAGATTTAAAATTTTCCCAACAGCCGGGGGGGATCATATTTTCCTGTCATACCGAACACAAGATAAACCATGGCTAGTTGGCATTTTCCTTAAGTAGTCTTTTTTTATTCTAACTCAATCATCTCCAGGTTTTCTAAATCTGATATTTACAGCCTATCTTGAAACAAATAGGATGCAAGTTGAATGTCAAGACAGGACAGGACAACCCTATCTCCTTGAGTAGCAAGGAATGCTCAGTTTACAGATAATTCTATCAAAAAATTAATTACAACTATTTGTACAGCTGAACAACAGGTGGGATTGGTTGGATGACAACTGAACTGGATTCTGCTTGCAGATGCTTCACACTACGGGAAATCTTCAAAGCATCCATCCTCTGGGGATTTATTTTCACTTCCAGTAATCATCCTCCAGAGAAGCCACAAAAGAACTGCTAAAAGATGATGATAGACTAAAATGGCAAAATTCTTCTAAAAAACTTAGTCATAACTCTTCAAACATTATACCAAACTCATCTGGCATGAATGGAGCATATTCAAACTAGATGCTGCTAGCAGTTGCTTGTACAACGTAGGAATCTTCTTACTAAGCTTCGGGCTCGTCTAATATTTCATTTCCAGTACCTGTGGCTCTTCCTACAGAGTAGGCACTACCGGGAACTGTCACTAAAAGCTCACCCTCTAATATGTTCTGTTTCTCTGAATGCCCTTGGTCCTGAAATTGAATAGGCTGATCAGGTTGTAAGTTCAAGCACATTCACTAATATATTTACATCTCAAACCATTTACCAAAAGGTGCGGTCAGAATATATGGTCTTGCATTCTATAATATATGATCATCAGTGATATAACATTAATCTAGCATTAGCATGTCATCACTACCATTATTAATGGTCGGTTAGAACTTAGCAGCTACCAGATTTATGGTCAGATGTATATAAGGCATCCTGGCATACCAAAATGCATTAAGTTGCAAAGAATTTAGCTATATTTTGCCTAAATGGTAAACTTCATGAAAACAGGAATCTGTAGTCTAAGAAAAGACCTCAACATTATTCTCGGTCTCTTTAGTGTTCTGTCCATGTTTAAGGCCATGCATAATGGCTTTGAGTTGTTTCTTAGCTTTGGCCCTTGTCGTGCGTCGTTCTGCACATTGCGCTGTCGTAACATCATAATGACATGCCACACAGAGAGTTCTCATGTTCTCTAGCCTGCATTCGCCTACAGAAATTGAAGAAAAGTTTTTATGAAAGCTTATAAATGTAACCAGCCTATATGGTATAAGGGTAATCAAAACCAAAATCAAAAACAAAAAAACAGGCTGTGAAAGAATCGGATTGCTTAGCCAAAAAGAGGCTTTAAGAAAAGATACTAACCCTTTCCAAAATTATGGCAAGAGTAAAAAAGAAAAAAAAGTGATAGCAAGGCCACCACCAGAAACTGTTATTCTCTTCAGAATTCAGTTAAGAGACTTGATGATTATCACTGTCTATTGTATAGGCTGATATTATCCGAGACAAATCAGTATTATTTATGCTCCAATCAGATTGTAGTCCTGTAAACAAATGTAAGGGCTCCAGAACCATTATGAATGGCTTAGGAAAACTGATTTGCTCAGAAATGGACTAATGAGTACGTTGTTGGTTTTGCACGAGTGGCACAAGATTCTGATTGCTGTATATGGAGGTCAGTGCAACACAGTGGAGTGTGGCTATGCTTACTTCTGGCTGACCTCGTACTTGGACGTCCTTGGAAGCCCGTGAAAGAAAGGGAAAAAATGATGAAGTGACCCAAAGGCAAGTATTAGGAAGTAAAACCAATTCCACTACATTCAATTAATTAACGAGGAAACTCTATACATGGTTTTAGGGGAACACACTTTTCACCTCCCAAACTGTCATCCTTTCTGCAATGTAGACCTAAACTACAACTATTTTGACACATTGCACCCTCAGACTACTAAAGAGTATAAATGTACACGCTTTGTAAGAATCCAACTTTCAATGTTTTTCTTTTTTGATAAGTAAGAGATAAACTTTATTGATGTGAATGAAATAGGCATGTACCAAGTACACAGAATCCAACTTTCAATATTATGCAACACCACCTATTTTTCATCCATTTTAGTGGCCAGAATTGGATGATAGTGGGTGTTATGTGGGGAAAAGTGGAAGTTTGAAAATGCAGTTTGTCAAAAGCGGAAGTTTGGGTACCACATTCAAAAGGCGCAAATTTATTGGTGCAAAGGGAATTTCTCCAAGATTTTAGCTTGTATAATTATTCATAACACACATCAAGCTTCGGATTAAAGGGGAAATATCACCTTTTATCAAACGTTTTCTCATAATGTTATAGATAGTTACTAAAAACTATCACAGAAGGGATTATAATCATTATGATTCACCTTTTATTTTCTATAATGCTAATATTCACTTCAAAATTAACAGAAAGGGACTTATATTTCCTATAATGTTAACATGCACATCAACATTGGCAGAAAAAAATGAACTTTTGACACTAATCCCCCTTTTTTGTTTGGACCACCTTAGGATGGCTCCATAAATCTTAAACACTGTTTTGCATATTGACAAGATCAACTGTTATAGAATTGTATCTTCATCACAGAGTGATTATGATAATAAGTTATGTTGGAGTCCATATACCATGAACAAGATGATATTATCTGTGTTGAGTGATTTACAAATCTACAAATTCAAGGAAGACAATGGTGAGGCAGGAATCCCAACTGCAAACATAAAACGGTACAACAGACATAAAGTAGATGGGCCACCCTTCAGAAGAGAGGAAACCCTAAACAATAATTTCTGGACAAAATATATACCTCCACCTCGGTAGACAGGAACGATGTGATCTGCATGCCATGCATTGCCCTCAGTGGGATCATTAACAAGCTTATCAAGGCTGCAGGAAATCAAACAGATATTGTCAGGTTTTGGATGATCACTGCCATTTGGAATGAAGCAATATCAGTCTATCAAAACTTGTTCAATAATGGACAACATTATTTATTCTAAAGATGGAGTACATAATTTGTCACAATAAAAGAACATAAACTTAGAAAGGATTTCTTGCCCTATCTAAATGCAGCCAAACAAACACAACACTCAACTTGTAATGATAAATAAAATTAACACACTTTCCATCTATCAACTTACAAGTTCCTTCGCCTAGCCACATTTGGTGCAGCTTTCTCAATGTACTCTTGTCGTCTTGATAATGATAAAGGTCTTATGTCCTTCACAAGCTTATGACAGTCTAATTGGCAGACAGTGCAGATACCATGTTCTATTTGAAAAAGTTCCTGAAGATTCAAGGTTACTAGAGATAAATATAATTAAGCAAAAACCGAGTGAGATATATTGAGAAATCACCCAATATATTTAATTGAAAATGCCCCATGTAGGTGAAGATAAGATATCTTAGACGAAATTAAGCTCATTTTAATTGAAATGCATAATTCATCTTCTAACCTGACGCAAGGACCTGTTACTAGTTCTTATACGAAATTCTTCATAGCAGCCTAGATTACAGAAAAGATCCTCAAAATATTCTGGTGTCTTGGCATTGTTGCCCCTGAAAGTAATAAATATCAATCAAGTAATCCATATAGTTATAGCAAGATAATTTATCTGGACTTACTTGCACGGTGCCTGACAGAGTTTACAGAGAGGTTCATCTGTCAGGGTCCAACCCTGCATGTATTCTTTCTCCTTTTTGCCATAGCCTTTGCATAAATTAACCTTTTTCCACTCAGCATTTGATGGTAAAGGCTGACTAATCTCATATAAAGGTGTACTGCGTCTCTTGCTTCCACCTTTCAGCAGTCCCTGGGAAAGAAAAGTATAAAATTATTACCAAGTCATATAGATAATAATCTTCAACATAGAGTCAGCCTCCAAATTATCAATTAGACAGACCCCATTGTTGTGGTTACTGCTTTCGCTCAAGCAGCACAACTCAACAGTTAGAGGAAGTTGCAAAGGTTTCCCAAGTAACTTTCTTCGGTCAATGGGCCTTAATCTACTCCACTCATTCACAAACGCCACAAGAATGTGCCTATAAGCTGGGTTGTCCTTAAAAGATTTGACAATTGCCCCTTTGCCATCCTCTTCAACTGGAGAATTTAGTGACTCAAGTTCCTCTGGTCGGAAATTCTCAAAAAGTGGCCTTGGTCTCAAATCAGTCCCAGGAATGCAAGAATACAAGTGGATCCTCTCAGTATATTGGCTTACCTGAAGAGAAACTAAAGCAGATCACATTTATTAAACATTCAAAATGACGCTGTGTACTCAACCGACTTGTAGATTGTAACACAAATCAGATATAGCCCAGGGACAAGATGGCACAGGTGATGTTCTGCTATGGAGCAAACAGCCATCTTAGTAATAAATCCAAATTCTAGGTATCAAGATACAATATAGGCCTGAATACATAGAGCACCAGAGATTGAGCTTAGTTTGAAGCCCAGCTGACAGACCTTTAAGTTTCTTAAGAAGAAAAAGGCTCTAGTTCCTAGGTGTAAACAAACATTTCCTCCAAAGTTTAAAAGATCTCGAACGTCAACCAAAGAATGGTGATTAAATCCCGTACAATCATACTGAGTTTACATTTTGATGCCTAATACTAACTGTTTCAATTTTAGGACATTCTGAATCTGAGTACATAAATGAGAAACAAGTTACAATCAATCTCTGAATTTGCCTAATTTATCAGTTTATTACTCTACCACAAAGATCTTGTAGACAAAACTGCATTCAGGACAACAGCCATCAATTTTTAGCAACTTTATTGTGCGTTCCTTTAGAAAGATGAAGACAAACTACCACATCAAATTTGCGACACATAAAGACTACAACTTATCCTCATCATAATTGTTTAGGACAGGAAACAAATAGCTAGGTATCAATGCCTTGCCTCAAATCGCAAAGAATCTACTTGGTCAAAGTAACTTTCATCAGATTCAATTGGCTGAACAGGACCATTCGAATCTAGCGTTGGTGGGTGTAATGTCAGTTCCTGCATTTATAACAATATTCCACAATATGAATTAATTGGTTTAGTGAATCAGTCTGCGCACAAGAATTACTCCAGTAGTACCTTTTGAAGTCTATGGTTATCTTCACTGCCCTCATTCAATTTACAGGGTGAAATTTTGCCGGCACTTCCAATTTCAGCTTCAGAATCATTTCCTTCCAATATTCGGTTTAAAACAGAAGCCTTGGTGATAATTTCACAAGAAACTGCATGAGCCTATTCTTCCAATAAAAATTGTCTATAAGCAAACTAAAGAAGCAAATTTATAGCAGAAGGGAACAGGAAAAAGACAAGGAAAAAAATGGGTTCTTTTAGTATTTTCTTCAATGTCGAAGTTTTACATTGGCATGAAGATCATCTATATGGGTCAGAATGCCACCACTAGAGCTACAAGGTCTTTCAAATCCCCCATTTTTTTCAGTAGCTACTTCGGCAGATGCATCAAATGGATGCAAATTCTCAGCTAAGCCAGAATCTGGCAATTTATCTGTCCCTCTAGAAAATTTAGCAGATGCTGATTTTTCCATAATCTGATTTTTACAACTTCCATCAGTTTTATCAGATGTTTCCAAATAAGAGACACCATCAACCTGCCAACAAAAAGGAATATGTTGGTAGATAGAAGTTAGAAGACATTAGCAACAGCAACATAAATAAAGATTAATGAACCAGCTAAAGAAGTCCAGACCTCTTTCAAAACAAAAACAATGGCTAATACATTCGGAAAAGAATGAATAACTTCTATTCAAGGATAACAGCGTAAGCCAAAAAATATTATCGAATCAAAAAGGGAAACCTATTTCAATAAAACGACTATCATTAATCTCCTATCCACTTCATTTTTCCCAGAAGAGAGTCTAAAGAGCATGAGATTACTCATTTTCCATTGTACACTATGATTGTAAATCAAAGACAACTAGAGGACAACAGAGGCTCTCAAGACACTGGAAATCAGACAGCAAGAGAGAGGGAGGGAGGGAGGTAGAGTCAATGATATCATTTTTAAAGGGCAAACACTTTGTATCTGGATGTCAGCCCACAATTGTTCTAGTCAATTTTATTCTTATTTAGATTTTTTGTTTGTCTATTTGCCTTATCTCCCTTGCTAGGTGCCCCTCCTGTATACACCATGTCTACTTGGATAGCACCCCATTGAGTGTTTTAATAAAAATGAATTACTTGTACAAAAAGCAAAATGATGAACCTTCTCCATCCGGCCCTGTCCAAGAAAAATAAAATGATAAGAGTGCTTTGGGAAAGCCCTACGAAAAATAAGTTATATAAAGAAGGCAACACATTGATTTAAAGTCCAATTTATACAACACATCACTTTCAGGCAAAGTCCAATTTCCAGAATTACACATCACCACGAGCATTTTATCCAACAAACAGACCACCACCATAATTATTAATGCAGGCAATGTTAGTCACTAAAGCTTCCAATTAGCCATAAAAACACTTACATTATCACAATATGTACAACAAGGACTGTAACCCAAGGATCCACACAAGTATCTCCTTTAACAATTGAATGCAGAACATTTAATTGAGAGAGGCAAAGACGGAGATCTGTAACCCAATGATCCACCACAAGTATCTCCTTTAATGATCAAATGCAGAACATTTAATTGAGAGAGAGAGAGAGACGGAGGTATGTTTCTTTTAACAGATAAAATAACGCTTTATTGAATCAAGTAAATACGCAAAACCCAGGTACACAGGAAGTATACAAAGAGAACACCTAGTTACCAGTTAAAAGCTAGATATGGGTACAAAGAAAATAATGAAGACCTGATAGCGAAAGTAATGAACACCTATTACTTCTAGTGAGTCTAGGAACCAGGCAACACATGTTATTTGCTGTCAAGTACATCAGAATAAATGAAATAAGCATATGCTGTACTTTTGAATAATTTCTACGGCATTTATCAAGACTGTAAGATCTGCAGATTCTTTGAAATGGTCATCTATGTAGCTTAAAAATAAAGTCAGGGAAGCGGGGTGGCCATACCTGTATCTCTTGTATGGCATCATATTTTCCATTTGTTGTAGATGAAACGTGACGTAAACTCCTGTTTAAATAGCTCCAATGCGACTCATCCAAGGTGCCCTGCAAGGTGACCATAGCATCAATTTTTGTGTAAAGGAGAAATTTCAACAAAATCTTATGACCAAAGAAATAAAGAACCTTTGCACAGAAAATGTAAATATTGACTGCACTTGTTTGCCCTCGCCTGTGAGCTCTATCCTCAGCCTTCAAATTAGTTCAAAGGAAGTTTATCAATCAGTCACTGATATACAATTGTGGAAAACATCAAACGATGTCACATCTGAGAACTAAGGAGACGTAGACAGAAGATTAGGAATGAAAAAGAACAAGAACAAAATAGAATAAAGGCACAAACTTGCTTCTTTCCATAACAAAATCCTGCATCGGTCCTTGAATTTCGTACTAATTACCAATTGGTCCTTGTGATAAAAAATTTTAAAGATGCAGGGATAACCATCGGGTAACATATTGAATTTTGACGGAAAATTATGACTAGACACGTCACATGTCAAAAATCCACAGCAAGTGCTTAAAAAATGCATCAGAACACGTCAAAACTATGTGGCAAGTACTTAAAAATGCCACATAATCACAAGAACAATTGAAAAGTAAAATAAAAAAAATTCTGCCAAGGTTAAAAACTAACGCTAACTAAATTAATCGAAAAATGGGCCCACAGGATCAAGGTTCCCTCCTGTGCATTGTACCTAAGGTTGAGGGGAAGACTCCCCATCCCAAAGTGGTTGCAGCCAACACATGAGTGGCACCCCACCCCATGAAAAGAGAGGAGTTCCCATCCTTCTCACAGGGTGGCTTACGGTCACCCAAAGAGGTTATCTTCCCGCCTTAGGGTGGACATGATCAACCCTGCAGCAACCCATGGAGAGTATTACCTTACAACAACAGTTTTTTATTTTTATTTTTATTTAGTGTAAGTTTTTAACCTATTTTGAATTCAATTTGTTTTTCTAGTTTTAGTTGATTCCTTCTAATTTAGTTTTTTTCAGATTCTTTTTCATTTAATTTATTTTTGCGAGTGGATTTTTCTTTCAAAAAACACAGGTCCTAAATTTGTTGTTTTGCATCTAGTTTTTCAAACGTGTCTCTTCCTTAACCTATCCAAAATAAGAATCTGCCTATAACGCCCTATGGGAGGCCACATCTGACCCCTACTCCAAAAGGACTAGTCAATAGTACAATTAGAGCCCCATTGGAATCATTATAAAGAGCAAGAACTTCATTTTAGTAGTATGAGCTTCCATACACCACCTACGCTCATCACTCAATATGAGGTATCACAATCTTGGGTCATTCCAACATAAATGGCACAGTTCAAATCCCACATTACTGGTTGTGATAGACTAATACCATTTGTAACTCCCCAAGGAAGGCCCAAGATACATTTGGGCCCTACCACAAAAGGACCAGTCAGGAGACCCATTGGAATTATTATAAAGGGAAAGAACTTCTCCTGCAATGTGGGATCCCGAACACCACCTACACTCATCAATCAGTATGGGGTATCACACTTCCCTAAAGCTGTAATCCAAGCAAGAAAGGCCACTCTTAGAGGAGCCTTAATCTGTCACATATTCTTACAAGGAGAATGAGTACTATCTTGGGGGAAATAAAGCGTTATAGAATGGCCTTGCTACAAACATGGCTCTTCTGGATGTGGCCAAACATAGTTTGGCCTTTGCCATCCTGTCTCAGCCTGATTGGATACAGCCAATTAAAACATGAACAAATCATGTGCCGCACAGAAAAATTAATGCACTGTAATGAAAGTAATTAAAAAACTGTGATTGGTCTGCCATGGACTCGTCCTTGAAATGTGCAACACTGAATATGGTGATGTTGAAATGCATCTTCTGAATATTCAGCCCATGATGGCGGCATATCTATAGACAAAAGTTACATTCTATAATGTTGGACCAACTGAATATGCATTGGATATGTTATAAGGCATATCGGATACTGACATGGCTCCTCTTATGTCCACACTACCCTATATGAAAGCATGGCACTCTCCGAAGTTCCCTCATGCACACTAAACCAAAATATTCTGCATCAAAGCAATTACTTGTGAATATAAAATCAGAGGAATAAACTTTCTGCAAATAACAACTAGAGGAATAATCATTTATGGAAAAAAAATAGAGGAATAATCCAATAAATACTAACTTCTTTTATTGAATAATAAGATTTGAATTCAGATAAAAAAGAGGAATAATCTAATAAATACTAACGTCTTCTATTGAATAATGAGTGTTTCAATTCGGAATAATTAATTCATTACTATCGGACCTGAAGCATCAAAGATGGGGACTTAGGCAACTCCAAGAACACAACATTCTGTGCTGATGAGAAATCAAGTCCAACGCCTCCAGCAGTTATACCAATTATTGCAACCTTAACCTGATGGACAGGACATGCATGCATTAAGCCAAATATTATTTTCTTCTAAATGTGTACAGCCAAATAATTATACGAGGAAGTGGGCTCAAAATTGTCATGTTTGATACAATATATAGTTCTAAAATGCCCTAAACTCTAGATGAGAATGAAGCTCAGATTGGGGTGTTAGCAATTATTACTTTGCGGAGAAGTTTATATGTGCTTAGATATATGTAGGAAAATCAGCAAGTAAAAATAAAGAAAGAATCAAATAATTTTAAGATTGTTCTCTAAAGGTATGAGCTGAAAAACAAGCTCTTATTTAAATTGTTGAAATTAAGAAAAACACTTCTGTACCAGCCAAATGCAATAGAGGACAAAAATAGACGAGTCACCATAGCAATACAAGCTCACATGATCGTATGCCTTTTCCATGTCAAGCTTGCAAAGAACTCCCGGGACATCCTCCCTCAACCGACTATCTAAGCATTCATTAGCAATCACCAGTGAATCAAGTATTGGTGCTGTTGCCTTATTTATGGGCTACTTGACTAACATGCATTCTTGGTGCTGTTGCCTTGGTATTGGGATTCGTCTTACTTATCAGATCATGTGAGTTGGGATTTCCTTTTCTAGATGTGGTTTCAGAGAGAGGTGGTGTGGGTGGATTAGACATTGTGTATTGACTGCTTGGTTTTCAGTGTTAGTTAATGGAAATCCTTGTGGTTTTTTTCAAAGCTCAAGGAGTTTGAGATAGGACAATCCGTTATCTCCTTTTCTCTTTGTTATTGTTATGAAGGCGTTGAGCTGCATGGTGGAGGCTGCTGGTGTTTTGGGGGGGGGTGGTGGTTCTTTCTAGGTGGGAAATGCTAATAATGTAACTATCTCAATTTCTCATCTTCTTTTTGCATATGACACTCTTATCTTTTGTGATGCTAATTGTGGGCAGATTCAAGCTTTAAGGGCTGTGTTATTATGTTTTGAAGCAGTCTCGGGCCTTAAGATGAATTTGGGAAAGTCGGAGATGGTTCCGGTGGGGGATGTGTGGAATATCAACTACTTAGCTCTTTTGGGCTGTAAAGTTGCTTCTCTTTATATGAAATATCTTGGTCTTCCGTTGGGGGCGTCTTTCAAGGCTAAGAATATTTGGGACGGGGTAGTAGAAAAGATTGAGAAAAGATTGACGGGTTGGAATCAATTATCAAAAGGGGGTAGAATCACTCTTATCAAAAGTACCATTTCCAACCTTCCGACTTATTTCCTTTCTTTATTCCCATTACCTGTAGGTGTGGCAAATCGGGTTGAGAAGTTATTTCGTGCATTTCTGTGGGGCGGAGCGGGAGAGGATAAAAAATTTCATGTTCTGAGCTGGAATAGAGTTTGCTGTCCTATTGTTAATGGAGGTTTGGGTGATGCCTAAGGAAGTTGTGGATCTTCTTGCATGTTGGCGTGGTTTTGAGGCAAGGAAATGTGTAGCTGCCAGATGGAGAATGATTCCTTTGTGTTTAATGTGGTGTCTATGGCTGGAAAGGAATGAGAGATGTTTTGAAGACAGAGCGTTCTTTTGAAGATCTTCGGAATTTTTTCTTTTCTACTTTGAGTTTGTGGGCTAAGATTTTTGTAAGGAATGATGATAATGTACTGAATCTGTTTCTGTTTTAGTTTTCCTGTTTTCTAGAGTGTAGTAGGTATTTCCTTTATATAGATCTTATGTAGTTGGGCTGTGCCTATTCTTGGTAATAACATTTCTCATTAATTATCCAAAAAAAAAAAAAAATTTGATGTTGGAGAGGGTTCAAGGATTCGTTTTTTATTTGATGTTTGGTGTGGTGAACATGCTCTTTTTAGAGTGTTTCCAGCTATTTTTTGTATGGTAGCTAATCAGCAGGTATCCGTTTCAGATTTGTTGATTCGCTCTATTGGAGCTGTGCAGTGGGATGTTCATTTTATTAGAGCTGTTCAGGATTGGGAACTTGAGGAGGTTGCGGATTTTTTCATTTTTTTGTATTCTCTAGATATTAGAGGAAATGAGGGGGATAGAATGTTATGGAAGCATACAAGGAGTAAAAAGTTTTCGGTTCGGTCATATTATAAGGTGTTGACTGTTCAGCAATCGCATTTCTTTTCAGTGGAACTGTGGAAGAGCATTTGGAGGGCTCACATGCCGTCCAAAGTTACTTTTTTTATTTGGACAGCATCATTGGGGAATATATTGACAATTGATAATTTGAGGAAGCGTGGCTTGATTGTTGCAGTGGTGCTTCATGTGTAAGAAATATGGTGAATCAGTGGCTCATTCACTTCTACATTGTAAGGTGGCTAGGGCTTTATGGGATGGTGTGCTTTGTAGAGCTGGGCTGGTTTGGGTAATGTCTAAAAGAGTAGTGGATTTACTTGAGTATTGGAATGGGCTTCATTATTATCCTCAAGTGGCTGCTGCATGGAAGATAATTCCTTTGTGTATTATGTGGTGTATTTGGTTTGAAAGGAATGAGCAGTGCTTTAACAATAAGGAGCGTACTGTAGAGAAAATCTGGAATTTTTTTGTGTTCTCCTTAACTTCAATGGTTTTCTTCTTTTGTACTTAATGGAGGGTCTGTTGATGAGTTTTTGTTTTTGTTTTATGCTTCTAGAATGTAATTAGGTGTTTCTTTTGTATACTTCCTGTGTACATGGGCTTCACCTATTTCATTGAATAAGAAATATTTTTTTGATCAGTAAAAATCTTATTAATATCTACAGGCATAACCCAAGTACACTAGATGTATGCATAAGAAGAAAATATTTAGTAGAAGAAAATTAGAAGCCTGGATCCAAAGAAAATGGAATGTAAAAAAATCCACTAGAGCAATCTTTTTAGCAAGATAAGTTTTATTACTGATAGAGAGGGATATTGCCCAGTACACAAGGAGTATACATGGATCCACTAAACAAACAAAAGGGAACTTGCGCATAAACTAATAAAAAACAAAATAGGATTGAAGAGCTCCAAGAGTTAACCATTTCCCTTTCATTCCTGATGTTCAAAAAAGCTCACACTATCAAATTTTTTATACACTTCAAATGATATAACTTGATGTGCTTGACAGGATCAAACCTTTCAAAGTGTTAGCACTTTATTTAAATATCAATCCTAGACAACATTTAATACCAACAAGCAACCAAAAGGGTGACAAAAGGACGGTAACATTATCAAGTAAAAAAAATGAAGCCGAGAAAGAGAAGAGGATAAGAACCTCAGTTGATGATTTGAAGGATAGTACAGCAGACTGCCTATCTCTGGCAAGTGTGTTTCCATCAATGCGTACAAAACTAATCCCTTTCTCACATACAAACTCCTGATAATTCAGAAATTACAAATTTCAAAATGTTCTGACATCCAAATCTTGATGGAAACTATGGAGTCAAAAGATGCCAAGACAAAGATAAAAATCAAACGATGTGAGCCAAGAGAAAGGAAAATATAATATTACTATAATCATGCAGCGACCAATAGATGCTAAAAATCATAGTAGTAAAAGTTATTTTCCAAACAATTCTTTTAATGAGATGTTTAATTTATTTTTTTCACCTATCAAAAGCATCCTGTTTTCTTGCTTCTTTTTCAATTCCTTAATTGTTGCTTGCCTTTTGGAGAAATTTTAACAACATAAAAGAACAGCATTGGAAAAAATGCTTTTGGGTACTTGGCTGTGGTTATCAAATTAGAGTTGTATTTATTCTATTCCTGCATTTTTTTTTCTTGCAATGATCCAGAGCCCACTGAGAAATTGTCACTTTCAATGCAGTTACATGACAATCATGTTGCGTATGTGTTTCACTGTTGTTTTCACATTTTATATTGCTAGTAGAGAAAATGCTCTTATGAATAAAACTTATTAATTACCTATCAAAAAAAATATTTCTCATAGAGAAAATCGCTATTTTCTAAGGTTCTAATTAAATTTAAGTTTTACTCCCTTTGTCTAGTAAGTCAAATGATCCCAAACACATATTTTAATTTTCACTAACTCTCTGCTTGAGAATGACTTCTCTCAAAGTAAGAAGTAATCTGGAGATCTGAAAACACTTAACTTGAGAAGATATAAGCTATACATCTCCAAAATACGCACCTCCAGTTCAAAATCTAGGAAATCCACTCCATCGCAGATTTGATAATAATAAGACTCAATGAGAGATTGAGTACCTAGCAATGTATCTTCACAGACCAAGAACTACGAGATCGCCCCTTTCATTCTAGGGTGATGGAGGGATCGTTATCCGAGCCCTTTTTTTTATGCTTTTCCCGGAGGTTGAGTTTCATTTTTAAGACATCACCAGTCAAATATAGTCTGACTTGGAGAGAAGATTTCTTTTTAGTTTTTTACCTATAAAAAAAAAGATTTCTTTTTAGTTTTCACATTTTTTTTTGGAAGGAAAAAAATGCATGCAGGTTTGGATCTACACTCTCACCCTCCATTCCCTGTCCTAAATATGATACACAGCACCATCTTCACCGATGTGGATCCATTTGGAATAAGCATAGTTCAAGGATAGGGTTCCTTTTGTGCTTTCTAATGAAGATTTCTTACTTACCAAAAGGAAAAAAAAAAGGATAGGGTATTAACAGTCCTCCTTGGTTCTTGTCTAATTTTAAATTAACTTTCCCATGTTAACAGTTGTAGTCAGAAGTCACATCCCAATAAGAAGTCATGTCTGAAGCTAAGATTAGAAAAAAATGTTAGCTAGATTTTTTTTTTTTTTATCAGTAATCAAGGTATTTTATTCATAAGCTAGATTTTATATTGGTTTGGATAGAGTTTCACCTATTTGAGCATATTTTCATTACTGATAGAGAAAATTTATATTCAGTTCTGAAAGAAATGACAGGAGACCGAACCTGAACTCACTCAATTTATTCTTTGGAAGAGGCGAGTCGACCACTAGAACTACTCTTCCCAAAAATAATTTTTTTTTTTTTTTATCGGTACTCTTCCCAAAAATATAAATATAGGCAGTACATTAAATCCTCAAAATGAGAAATAAACATACAGAAAAGGTTAATATGTAGGACATAAGGAACAAGTCAATCTAGATTCATGATGTCATGTGTTCAATAAACAGAGTCTTTGAATTAAAATCAGCTGGAAATAACTAGGAAACTGTATCTGTCTCGTCCATCTCTCACCATCCACTCTCTATATTTTATTAGAGTATTGTAATGAAGCCAAAACTAATCATTTATTAGAGTATCCTTCATTGAATCTCAAACAAGACATTGCAGGACTATGAGCCTTTATTAGTTCTTTAATAAAGTTCCGAGTGAGCATACTCCTACTTTGGGAGTAAATGGTCGAAGAAGTGGTGATGGGGAGAGGATAAAAGCATATGAGATCTGGTAATCTCCAAGCTTAAGCAACATACTCAATTAACTTCCAAAGGGGCGGTTACCAAATGTGGATTCAGACAAATTTCAAAGTTAACAGAACACCCCGACCGAGAAAGAACCTCACCTGTATTCCATCAAGGACCTTATGATGATGTGCAAAAATTATCATCTTACGAGAACTGAAGTGCAAATCCAAAACTTCTGTACTATCTGACTCTGCAACAAGTGGATGAATGGAAAGCCATTCACGAAACCCAGAGAGCTTTGCAATTCCAAGTTCTTGGTAGGAGAGCTTGCCTGATCTGCAGAAATCCCCAGAGTCTGAAAGCAGAGGCAAAAAGGATGGCCATGAAAACACAGTATTTACATTCTAAACTCTCAAATAGCTTCTTCACCCAACAATCAAGAGTTACTTATAAAGCACTTTTACCGAGTAACAATCCATAATTACTTGCAACATTAGCATCTTTTCACCTTTTTCTATACATGAGGGTAAAATCTATTATAAGGGCTCGTTTGGATACAGAAACCATCTCAACTCATCTCATCTCATTATTACAACTTTCCCAAATTCCCACACAAAATATAATAAACAATCCAACTTTTTCAAATCTCAAAATAATAATAATATTAAAAAATAATATTCTAACAATAATATTCTAATAATATTAAATCAAGGAAAGAAACAGCTCAAATCACGCATCCAGTGCGATGCATATTTAGAATTTTAGACTATCGATTCAAGTAATAAATCAGTGTTTACTTCTTAAATCGATAATTAGACAGTGGATCATGCTTTACCAAGGAAAAACTGGAGGCACTATGTGACTACAAGTTAAAGGACCTGACTAGAATTGTTAGATATTTTTTTTTTTATAAATAAAAGTTTTATTCATCAAATGCAATAAGTGAAGCCCATGTACACAGGATGTATACAAAAGAAACGCCTAAAAACATTCTAATACTAGAAAAATGAGGACAAAAACTCATGGACAGCCCCTCCATTAAGTACAATAGCTAAAAACCAACTAAACAAGGAACACAAAAAATTTCTATAGTTCTTCTCCATTGCGTTCCCTATTATTAAAACACCTCTCATTCCTTTCCAACCAAATGCACCACATAATGCAGAAAGGAATCATCTTCCACGCAACTGCCACTCGAGAGCAAGAATGAAGTCTAGTCCAACATGCGAGTAAATCTACCATGATTTTGGCATAACCCAGGTCAGTCCAGATCTTCTAAACACACCATCCCATAACACTTTAGCCACATCACAATGTAGAAGTAGATGATCCACTGACTCCGCAGCTTTCTTGCACATGAAGCGCCACTCCATAACAATCATTCCACGCTTTCCCAAATTGTCAATTGTCTGAATATTCCCAACTGCTGCTGTCCATACGAAAAAAGCAACCTTTGACGGAACATGAGCCTTCCAAATACTCTTCCAAGGAAAATAAATGTAATGCTGATCGGCCAACATCTTATAATATGATCTAACAGAAAACTTTTTAGACGCTGTATATATCCAGTACCTCTCATGTCGTCTAATATCCACTGAATACAACAATCTGAAAAAAACAGTAACCTCCTCTGAAAAATCCTGGACAGGTCTGAAAAATCTAACATCCCATTGCACCTCTCCATTAGAGTAACTCATCAACTCTGAGATTGAGGCCTGCTGATTAACAGCCAACCTGAAAACAGCCGGAAAAGCTCTAAACAGTGCATTCTCACTACACCAAACATCAAACCAGAATCGAACTCTTGAACCATCACCTACCTCAAATTTGACTTGATTCACAAAATTATCCCATCCTTTTCTAATAAATTTCCATAAACTCACACCATAAATCCCCCTACTCTCCTTAGTGCACCATCCCCCCAATCACTCCCATACTTTATACAGCATGCACACAATCTCAAAAAGTCCTCATCTACTAGAATTATTCCATTTGAGATTGCAACTGGACAATGACCCCCCCCTGCCTGTCGGCTTGCAAAAAAAAAAAGCAAGAGTTATTGCAGGTTGCACAAGACAGCCTAGCAAAGGCCCAACAGAAGGGCCAGGAATATTAAGTAGGGGATAAGGTTATGCTTAAACTTATTTCCCAAATATGGAAAACGTTCAGAAAGGGTATCGTGCACCGTGGTTTCATTCCAAGCTATGGTGGTCATTTTGAAGTTATGAAGAAAGTTGGGAAGGTAGCTTATAAGCTAAGGCTGCCCCAAAGAGTAAAGATTCACCCAATCCAATAAGTGGAATGACCTGAAACTCATAGTAAGAAGTGGAATAGTAAACTTGAAATTAATATGAAACACCCCAGCCCATTGGGAATATGGATAACCAACAAAGAGTGCATAGGTTATAAAGGTAGTTACATATGGTATCAAGCCACCTAGTAAGGTCAACCGTGTGATATTGGAGCACTGCATAGCATAACCCTGATGAGAACGCCATTAATTTAAGAGGGGAAGTATGTAACATGTGTAAGGAAATCCTCTTAGATTCCAAATGTCCTAGTCAAGGCCATGTCATTCATTGCTTCAATATTACGTATCTGGTCTTAATAGGTGGCTTTGATACCATACGTAATGACCCAGGGAAAGCGCTAACCACATCTCCGCTATAACCCCAAAAGGACTAGTCAATTTGACACTTCTCCAGAGTCACTTAAAAAACCTAGTTTCACTTAATATGTATCCAATGTGGGATTTAGCTGTTACAGAATATATAGTCAAATGATGGGATACAGTAAATGGATATGGTACTATCCATAGCCCAATTGTTGTGTCATGAAATAGGACTCCTTGACATATGATGATGTCAAAAAAAGAACTCAAAAATCAAGTTTTATTTGGGATAGGGAGACATGATGTTCACAAGTTATCTGCTTCAAACTTCACCCAAAAATACTTGAAGTGTGAGGTTCTAGAGGTTTGGGAAACTAATATAGGGCTTTTGGCATAGATTTATTTGAAAAATACCAAGAGTTGATTTCAATGCCAACCTTAATCCTCCAAATAATGAGTTGAGTTTACGGAGAGATTGATGGCTTTTAAAGTGGCTGAAAGTATAAAGCAATGTGCAGGTCAGATTGCAAGATTTATTCACAGCATGTTTATCATAGGATTTAAAATGAGCAGTGGTGGTGGAAAAGTATGGAAGATAATATGAATTTAAGATTTTAGTATGGTGAGAAAAGGAATTAGGTTTAGAGGGCAAATAAAGTGGAAGAGTGCGTTGGAGTGCTAGTCATGTGGGATGGTAGAGTTGTCGAGATGGTAGAACAGTGCATTGGAGATTACTTGGTGGCATGTGCATTAAGAAACGTGGAAGATGGGTGGTCATGGGCATTAGCAAGTGTATATGGTCCCAATAAGGATCGGGATAGGAACTTGTTGTGGGATGAAGTATCAGGGTTGTATTTTGTGTGGGATCTTCCTTGGTGCATATGTGGGGATTTCAATATAGTTCGATTCCCAAGTGAGCGGGAGGGTCTATCTTCGATGATTACAGCTATGGAGGTTTTCTCACAGCTGATTTTTGACTTGGAACTACTGGATTTGCCGTTGGTGGGGGGTGAGTATACGTGGTCCAATTCTAGAGGCGGTTCAAGATTAGACAGATTTTTAGTATCATCGTCGTGGGAAGCTCATTATCCGAAGTTGTGCCAAAAACGATTTCCAAGGGTAGGATCGGACCACTTTCCCATTATTCTTGAGTGTGGGGGTATTCATGAGGGCAAACGGTACTTTAAGTTTGAGAATATGTGGCTAGAAGTGGAGGGCTTTGTTGATAAGGTAAAAAGTTGGTGGCTGTCCTACCAGTTTGAGGGGACTCCTAGTTTTTTTTTGGCTAGTAAACTCAAAGCTTTAAAAGCTGATTTGAAGATATGAAATAAGGAGGTTTTTGGGAATGTTGAGCTGCAGAAAAAAGCCCTTTGGGAAGAGCTTCAATCCTTGGAAGTTGATGGGGATAACGATGAGAGTTTGTCTAGGAAGAACGAAGTAAAAATAGAACTTGAGAGGGTTTTTTTGAGGGAAGAAATATCATGGAGGCAAAAGTCGAGAGTTCTTTGGCTTAAAGAGGGAGATAAGTGCACTAGCTTCTTACATAAAATGGCTAATTCTCATAGATGTAACAATGCTATTGAGATGTTAAGAACTGAAAATAATCTACTATCCTTACCTGCCGAGATCCAAGAGCATGTTGTGCAGTTTTTTAGTTCCCTCCTAAGTGAGACGGAAGCTTGGAGACCTACGATTGATGGATTGAACTTTGCAGCGGTGGATAATTTTTCAGCAAGTTGGCCGGAGAGGCCGTTTGAAGAGCTTGAGGTGCATCAGGTGGTGTGTGGAATGAGGAGAGACAAAGCTCCTGGGCCGGATAGGTTTTCTATGGCATTCTTTCAGGATTGTTGGGAGATTGTGCGGGAGGATGTGATGAAGGTATTTCATGAATTTTATGAGTTTCAAAAGTTTGAGAAGACTTTGAATGCCACTTTTATTGCCTTGATTCCAAAGAGAGTGGGTGCTTCGGAGTAGAATGAGTTTCACCCAATTAGTTTGGTAAGTAGTGTCTATAAGATTATTTCAAAGGTGTAGCAAATAGAATGAGCAAAGTGTTGGAGAAGATCATTTCTAAATCTCAAAATGCATTTGTTAGAGCACGACAAATTATAGATTCGGTGTTGATTGCAAATGAATGTGTAGATAGCTGCATGCGGGAAGGGGCAGGTGGTGTGTGGAATGAGGAGAGACAAAGCTCCTGGGCCGGATGGGTTTTCTATGGCATTCTTTTAGGATTGTTGGGAGATTGTGCGGAAGGATGTGATGAAGATATTTCATGAATTTTATGAGTTTCAAAAGTTTGAGAAGACTTTGAATGCCACTTTTATTGCCTTGATTCCAAAGAGAGTGGGTGCTTCGGAGTAGAATGAGTTTCACCCAATTAGTTTGGTAAGTAGTGTTTATAAGATTATTTCAAAGGTGTAGCAAATAGAATGAGCAAAGTGTTGGAGAAGATCATTTCTAAATCTCAAAATGCATTTGTTAGAGCACGACAAATTATAGATTCGATGTTGATTGCAAATGATGTGTAGATAGCTGCATGCGGGAAGGGGCACCGGGGGTCCTTTGTAAGTTGGACATGGAAAAAGTATATGATCATGTAAACTAGAATTTTCTTTTGTATATGCTTAGAAGATGCGACTTTGGAGATAAGTGATGTGGCTGGATAAGCCATTGTATTTCACTTGTCCACTTTTCTGTGCTTGTTAATGGGCAGCCTTGTGGATATTTTCCGAGTTCTAGAGGTTTGAGGCAGGGGGATCCCTTATCTCCCTTCCTATTTGATATTGTTATGGAGGCCTTGAGTTGCATGGTGGAGGTAGTGGTAGGAGCAGGATTTATCTCGGGTTTTTCAGTAGGAACCAATTCTAATGGCCCTTCTACAATATCACACTTGCTTTTCTATGATGATACCCTCATTTTTTGCGAGGCTGTTGGGGAACAAATTCAAGTTTTGAGGGTTGTCCTGCTGTGTTTTCAAGCCATCTCGGGATTAAAAGTGAATTTAAGTAAATCGGAGTTGGTACCGGTGGGAGAGGTCCACAACATTCATCACTTAGCAAAATTTCTGGGGTGCAAAGTTGCTTTTCTGCCCATAAAATATTTGGGACAACCGCTAGGGGCATCTTTGAAGGCCAAACACATTTGGGACCGGGTGGTAGAGAAGATAGAGAGGAAGTTGGCAGCTTGGAAAATGACATATTTATCCAAAGGAAGTAAGATTACTCTTATAAAGAGTACTCTCTTTAATATCCCTACCTACTTCCTTTATTCCCTTTACCAGTTGGTGTGGCCAACCATATTGAAAAATTGTATAGAGATTTTTTATGGAGAGACCTGGGAGAGGAGACTAAAACTCCCTTAGTGAGTTGGAAAAAAGTTTGTTGCCTGATTGCTGATGGAGGTTTGGGTATTCATAGTTTATGTAGTTTTAATAAGGCGTTGGGGAAGTGGCTATGGAGATACCATGGGGAAGAGGAAGCATTGTGGAAGGGGGTGATCGATCGAAAGTATGGTAGTGATTGGGGAGGATGGTGTACCAAGGAGTGTAGGGATTCGTATGGAGTGAGTCTATGGAAGTTTAGTAGGAAAGGTTGGGGTTGCTTCCGGAAACAAGTTAACTTCTCGGTTGGTGATGGTTCAAAAATCAGATTTTGGTCTGATGTTTGGTGTGGGGATATTGAATTGTCTAGAGCATTTCCGATTGTTTTCAGATTGGCGACTAAAAGCAAGCTTCAGTTTCTGAGGTGATTGGTTTCCAATGGAGTGGTGCTTTGGGATGTAGGCTTCTCCAGATCTACCCAGGATTGGGAAGTAGAGGAGGTTACTGATTTTTTTAGACTGTTGTATTCAGTGGAGATAAGAAGATAGGGCAGGGACCAACTATGCTGGAGACAAACAACCTCTAAAAAGTTTACAGTTCGGTCATATTATAAGGTGATACTAAATCAGCACCATATTGGCTTTCCTTGGAAGAGGATTTGGAGGGCTCATGTTCCGTCAAGGGTGGCTTTTTTCGTATGGACAGCAGCAATAGGGAATATTCAGACTATAGATAACTTGAGGAAGCGCGGAATGATTGTTTTGGATTGGTGCTTTATGTGCAAGAAAGAAGCGGAATTAGTGAACCATCTACTACTTCATTGTGAAATGACAAAAGTGTTGTGGGATGGAGTGTTTGGAAGGGTTGGGCTGAGCTGGGTTATGCCAGAAGCAGTGGTTGATTTTCTAGCAAGCTGTTTCAACTTTCAAATGCATACTTGTTCCCAAGTGGCAGCTGCATGGAAAATGATGCCTCTGTGTATTATGTGGTGTATTTGGTTGGAGAGAATTGAGAGGTGCTTTAATGATCGGGAACGCAATAGAGATGCATTTTGGAAGTTTTTTATAAGCACTCTACTTAGTTGGTTCTCTGCTATTGTACTCAAGGGTGGGGCTGTAAATGAGTTATTGTCTTCGTTTTTCTAGTTTTAGAATGTAACTAGGTGTTTCTTTTGTATATTTCCTGTGTACCTGGGCTTCTTCGCCTATTACATTGTGCTTAATGAAATTTTTAACTTACAAAAAAAAAAAAAGTGGAAAACTCATAAGTTTTGGCAACTGTTTTGTGGTCATGAAAAGTAATCTAGTAATAGAAATTTTAGGATTTTGATGACTAGCTGAGGTTTCAGGTTCTTATGGCCAGGAATTTATGAGAAGTATGGGGGCAAAATCAGATCTAGTCTTGGTTGGGGTTTGGTTTGAATTAGACAGAAAATGATAAGAAAATAACAGGAAGACGATAAGCTTCTAGGCATCACAACCAAACTTCTTATGTACCCCACATTGTTTCTTCGGCACCCAAAAAAGGATTGCATCACAAACTTTACAAAAAGCTTCACAGCTTTTAAAACTCTATTCAAACATAGTCACCATTGAATAGAAACAATTATATCTGCATAGACAGGCATCAAATACCTAAATTTTATAGGACTCAAACTATATGGACCTTAACTACTAAACTGAAACTGGATAACTGCTAGAAACACAGAAATGATCGAATAGCATAATGAAAACCATAATACAACCCAATGGACCAGAACTACATCCCATTCTATAAATCAGGAAGTTCCTGAAATAAAATTGACTTTTAAAATTAAATAAAATCAATAAAAAAAAAACTCTTCCTAACTACAAGCCACATGAATTTTTACAGAGTATTATCTTAAAATTAAAAACAATGTACAAATTACCATCGTATTCATCTAAATTTTGTGAATTCATGTCGTCAGCAACACTCGTTTCAGATGAATCACCACTGACCACCCTTATAGCAGCCTTGGCAGAAACTATATCTGACCTTTTCAATAATAATCTTATAATTTGCCGACGTTTTGGTGGTAACTGTTTTAGCACACGCTCCTTCAAACGTCTAATCTACAACAGTGAAACAAACATCAAAGAACAATAAATGTCCCCAAAAGAAGGGTGAGATATCTCAATTTTTCACATTATATAATTATATTCAGTCTCAAACAGCGGTGATCCAATAGCACAAAAGAGTATGCAATAGATACACCAAAACATTAAAGGAAAATCATGATATAAAAGATTAGCATCACAATTATGAGTGACCACCAAAATGAAAAAAAGAGTTTTGATGAAAAAACTTTGAGCCCGTCCACTGATTTCTCAGTCTTCAAAGAACTGATCCTATCATTCTCGCCATAGATAGCACATTGGGTAAGAAGGAATCAATTTCCATAAAACTTCACAATGATGGACCAGAGTGTCCTTTCTAATACGCAAGAAAATCCAACACACTTACTAGGCGTTACCCAAACCACTAGAAGTAGACTGAGTGATTCATTGAAGCATCTGCCACTTCAAAATGAAGCAATAAATGGTCAACAAATTCTCCACTTGTTCAGCGCATACAAACCAATCAACACCAGTACAAACAAGACCATAATGAATGTATATGAAGTAAAACAATATTTAAAACCCATATATATGAAAATTTGCTCCTAATAACTTTGTTTTGACAAGTAAACTTGCTCTTAACTAATGGATTTGGAATAACCCATAAAATTAGAGAAAATTAAACTACATACAATGCTCTTTCATGCAGGTAACAAATTGTGGTCCTTCAACAGTCACAGACCTAGATCCTTACTCGGACTTCTCAATTGTTACAATGGCCTTATTGTGATACCCCATATGACATGGATAATGGTAGGTAGTGTATGAGATCCCACATTGCTTGGGAAGGAGAAGTTCTTGCTCTTTATAAGGTTCCAATGGGGCTCTAATTGTATCATTGACTAGTCATTTTGGAGTATAGGCCATGTGGTTTGGGCTTTCCATTGGGACGTTACAAATGGTATCAGAGCCTATCCCAACCAGAAATGTGGGACTTGAGCCGTGCTACCTACAATGGACAGGCCCGACGAGGACGTTGGGAATTTAAGGGGGGTAGATTGTGATACCCCATATGATATGGATAAGGGTAGGTGGTGTATGGGATCCCACATTGCTTGGGAAGGAGAAGTTCTTGCTCTTTATAAGGTTCCAATGGGGCTCTAATTGTATCATTGACTAGTCCTTTTGGAGTATAGGCCATGTGGTTTGGGCCTTCCATTGGGGCGTTACACTTATACATGTGAATATCTTTCCAAAAACATATTATTTTGTGGTATTCAATAAAATGAAACATATTCTGCTCCATGATTAGATTGATGAAAAAAAAAATTATATTGAGATAGTTAATAAGCCTTTACATTGCTGCGCTCAATTGTTGGCGAAAACCTAAAGAAGTCTAAAATGGGTCAGAGTTTATAAATGGTTATTTTCTCCACAAGAATCAGGGCCAAGTGCTACTTAAGTTTCCACTTAGCCATTGCCATTGAGACCCTGACAGTGGCTGGGCTTTTTGAGTAAAAAATTATTTGAACAACCCATCATACAATGTATAGATATAACGAGCATCATACTGAGCATATTGAGAGAAAGAACACAGACCATAACAGTTTGCGTAAGTAACACGTTCAACTCTTCTAAGCGAATTCCCTTTGAGAAATCCTGCAGTAACATTATAAAGTCTTGTAAAACCCTTTTTTATAAGATAAAGGGTTGTAAAACTTTCAATCGCCAGAGCAGAATATGTGAAAAAAGCTGATGTTCATAACAGGGGTAGATCTTCATCCACAATTTTCTGGATAAGAAGTGTATTGAATCAATAGCCAACCACATGGGTTATCTACTAGAATTTTTTTTTTTCTTTTTTTTTTTTTTCAAAGAGCCGAGATCACATGTACGAGAGTGATCCCTTCCCATATATTATTAAAAACCCTCACTTTAGGCGGAGGAATACCATGTAAAAAAAAATCTGAATGTTTACAAAAATAAACTCAGATGCTAATAAGCCTCACCCCAGCCAATCAAGCACCAAAAAAAAACCCCAACCATTAACATCTAATATAAGGAATTCCTAGTTTATCAAGACGAATAATCCCTCTAAACTTTCCATGTATTGAATTCTCGCCAAAAAAATCCTCATTAATACCTTGAGTCCCTTGTTTAGCCAAGAAATCAGCGACCATATTTGTTTCCCTAAAAATATGTTGGAACCTAACATTTAACTCAGAAACAAGGCCTATAATTTCCTCCCAAAAATCCCATAGAAACCAATACTTACATACCCCCGAAGCCAACCACCCCACTATCACTTGAGAATCAGACTCCACCACTAAGTCCCGCAAACCCATATGCTTACACAATCTGAGACCATCCAGAAGAACACAACATTCAGCAATGGTATTAGTAGTATGCCCATGAGAATGAACAAATCCTGCCAAAACCTCCCCTTTATGATTTCGAATAATTCCACCTCCCCCTGACTCTCCTGGATTTCCACATGATCCTCGATCTACATTTAATTTCACGCACCCTCTATCCGGCGGCCTCCAAGCAATTAGAATGAATTTCTTAAATACCACAGGAACGAGCGGACAGGATAGCTTCTCCATTACCTCCCCGTCATGCTTCCCGAACACTTTGAATATCTGGATCTTGCTCAAAATATCACGAATTAAAACCTTCACCAACCGAATAACAACATCATGATTAAATTGGACCCCTTCCATTCTTGCCTCACATCGAGCTCGACATAAAGACCAAGAAATTACAATGGGCAAAATGCCCCTAAGCCAACCAACCTGAGACGGAGTTGCTACTCTTTGCCACCAATAATTCATCATTCCCTCCCAATTACAAATCTGAGAGATCCTAATCCGACAAGCTTCAGCGAAAAAACTACAAACTTTTTGGGCTCCTTCTCCCTCACACAGAATATGATTAATAGTTTCTATACGAGGATGATCACAACATTCACATTTAGAAGCTAAAGGAATGCCTAAATTCTGTACTTCATCATCAACTGGGATAGCTTTTCTTTTTGCCTTCCAAACAAAAAATGACATCTTCTTTGGTAGCCAATTCTTCCATAGCCACTTTTTCCATATACATAACTCACCCCGTTGACGAATCACTTGCCACTCAGATTTAGTTGTAAACTCCCCATCTATAGAGGGCTGCCAAACACAGCAATCAATCCCCTGCCGTAAGGAAATTCCAGCTGCACAAATTCTCCGCACAACCTCATATGGAGCAAGCCCCTGCAAAACATCAGCATTAAATCCCGATACGGAACATACTTCCACTAGCGTCAACGTAGGACTCCCAATAACAGGCACCGAAACACAAAGTGCCCCATCTCCTAGCCAATTGTCAAACCAGAAGCTCGATTGTCCTCCCCGTATCAACCATTTCGTCTGCCTTAAAACCTTTGGCACAAGAGCCATTAATCCCCTCCAGAAACGAGTGCCTTTACTGAGCTGCATAACTGTATAAAGATGATCATTTCTAACATATTTTTGTGCAAAAAAAACTCAACCACATCGACCCCCCTTTCACAATCTTCCATACAAATTTCATAAGCAATGACTGTTGAACTTCTTGTAAATCCTGAATTCCAAGCCCTCCCTCTTCTATTGGCAAGCAAATTTGCCTCCAAGAGACCCATTTCCTTTTTTTTATTCTCCGTCGATGAGCCCCATAAAAAATTAGAAAAAATTTTCTGGAGAGCTGAATACACTCCTTTCGGCATATTTAACACAGACAACATATGTATAGGCATGCTATTCAAGACATGCTTTACCAAAACAATTTTTCCCCCAAAAGAAAGGAGTTTACACTTCCACGCGGCAAGTTTCTTTTGACATGATAAAACAACATGGTCAGAGAACGAATCCACGAAGTGGCTAACTCTATCACCAAGAAAGAGTTTAAGCCTCATGGTATTTTATCTCTTCACGACCCAGCATGCATCAGTATGAATTTTTTATGGATTCTTAAAACAAAATTTGATAACAAGGCAGTGCAAAAAGTAATTTCCGGAATCACATAGTGCCCTTCTAACTGTACTCTCAATAGTACCTGATAAAACTTCCCTTGAGACCTCTGGACAACTTTGACAGCACAATAAGTTTTAGCAAACTCATATTTGTTCTTTCCCAGTAGACCAGGCCTATCAACAGCAGAATATTCACAAGAAAAATAAAATAAATCAACAAGCCACAGGAAGAGAATCAATCATGTAACATGTAAGGGTGTGCAGAAAACTTGCCATAGAATATGTATCTGATGAAAAATGTCGTATGGCCTATGATCACCTAGGAAATATACGACCAAGATGTTAGAATGCATTAGACACAAATTGAAAATAAACCAATGCAAAACATTAGAAAGTTAAGCAGGATCGAAGCTCAGCAGAAAATGAACGATAATATTTTTCAAATGTGCCACAACCTCGACAAAGATGGTGTCCCAGACAGCAGAACTATGCGCTTGACCTTCATAGCCACGTCAAGGACAGCTTTTATCTGTCACGCATACCAAACAATAACGTGGTAATGGGTCACTATAAAGGGCCGCATAATCAACCAACCACAATAAGCATCGGTTTAACAAAGGCATATATTATACAGCATCATAGGGCGCTAGTTCTTATTACTCTTTAGGATAAAATCAACCCTCATACTGGCGAATTCTAAAGAAGTCATTAACAGGTTGCTTAGGAAAACCCAAAATCACTCCTATTAAGTAATTCTCATTCATTTTCTTTTCTTTTTGATAAGTACCTTCATTTTCAAAATTGACATAATTTGATTGAGCAAGAAACTTTTTATGGCAAACATATCTGTCAAAAATTCCATTTATAAATGCAGACTCTCATGCTTCTGTCATCCTAGATACTTTCCTCTTTAGAAATTGAGTGCCCATAAAATCCCCATATGGCAGTAAAGAACAATGGAGGTTGTAATCCTTTTCTGATTCAGTAAGTATTGTCTTTGAAAACATTATACTCCTACATCCACTAAAATTATTTTCTCATTTAAATAAAAAGTTCATTTTTTGCCTTCTTACTTGACACAATTAGCTATCATGTATCAGGCAGTAAAGAACATGGAGGCTGCTTTTGATGACTACACTAATACTACTTTCCTTTCTACCACTGGTCAGTGCTTGGTAAACATATTGGTCAGTCCTTTTTGTCATTGTTATGGATGCCCTCAGTCGTTTGTTGGGTACAGCTGTTAATGGAGGTTTTCTTTCTCGCTTTTCAGTGGGAGGTGTTAATATTTCTCACCTCTTTGCTGATGATACCTTACTTTTTTGTGAGCTGAATCGTGGTCATATTCAATATTTGAGGGCTCTATTGCTATGTGTTGAAGCTGCTCAGGACTGAAGGTGAGCCTATCGAAGTTTGAAATGGTTCCTGTGGGTTCAGTGAATAACGTTCAATGCTTGGCAAATATTTTGGGCTCTAAGGTTTCTTCACTTCCCTTGAAATATCTTGGTCTTCCATTGGGGGCTGCTTTCAAGGCGAAATCTATTTGGGAGGATGTGTTAGGAAAAAAAAAAAAATTGATAGAAGGTTGGTAGGTTGGAAAATAATTTACTCGTCAAAGAGTGGAAGAATCACTCTAATCAAAAGTACTTTATCTAACCTCCCTAGACTCTTTCTTTATTTCCATTACCTACAAGTGTGGCCTCTTGTATTGAGAAAACCTTCTGCAATTTTCTTTGTGGAGGTATTGGAGTGAGGAAGCCAAATTTCATCTTGTTGGTTGGGATAAAGTTTGTTCTCCAGTGCCTTGTGGTGGTTTGGGGGTGCATAACTTGAGGAACTTCAATAAAACACTCTTGGGAAAGTGGTTGTGGAGATATCACTGGGAAGGGAGGCTCTGTGAAGAGTAGTTTTAGATTCAAAATACGGGAGTACTTGTGGTGGGGGGTGTTGGTGTTCTAATGAAGTCAGGGGGGCATATAATGTGGGGTTGTGGAAAAATATTCATTCGATGGGAGAGCTTCTCCAACTTTTTCAGATTTACAGTTAGGAGAGGTCATGGTATTTATTTTTGGCATAATGTTTGGTGTGGTGCAAGGTAGGGCTGTACACAAACCGGCCGGCCGGACCGCCACCGACTCAAACCGACTGCCGGATTTAGGAATCGGCAGAGAATCGGTCGGCCGGCGGTAGCAAATTAACGAAACCGACATCGGCCGGTTCGGTCTGCTGTTCAAACCCGGTCTAAACCGAAGAACCGACTAACGTCTTATATATATTTTTTTAAAATATATTTCTTATACAAAACGACGCCGTTTCATGTGACGTCGGTCGGTTCTTCGGTTTAGACCGGGTTTGAACCGCAGACCGAACCGGCCGACATCGGTTTCGTTAATTTGATACCGCCGGCCGACTGGTTCTCTGCCGGTTTTGGTCGGTTCCTGAATCCGGAGGTCGGTCTGAGTCGGCGGCGGTCGGTCCGGCCGGTTTGTGTACAGCCCTAGTAAATAATAGTGAAATTGTTTGAATTAAGATATTTTATTGAATTTTGGAAAAAGAGAGAAAAAATTGAGAAAAAATATTATAAAGTTAAAAATTTGTTTGAATATAATTTTTGTTTTGAAATTTGAAAAATAGTATTGTTTTTTGCGTTTTGATGGGAATTTGAAAAAGTTGTAATGATTAGATGAAAAAGTTGAAAATTTGAATAGACTTTAATGGCATGAATGTACATGATTTTCTTGTATCCTTAGAGAGTCATACATATGTTTGGTTCTTGTATATGTCCCGTGTACTTGGCTTTGCCTATTTTTAATAAAATTCCGATTTAGTGATAAAAAAAGGTTAAAAATTTGAAATTGAAAAGTGTTTTGTGTTTGAGTGATATTTTGGAAGGAAATAGCTAAGAATAGTTTAGAACACTTGTGTTCCCAAACTAGCCCTTACATTCAACTACAATACGAAATGTTCTCCATCAGTCCCAAAAATTATTTTGATCATCTTTGGCTATCATGTCAAGTATGAAAATTAATTGTTTTTAGGAAAAAGAGACTTTGCACCCTACTAAAACTAACACATTACACTCTCCTACTGCCAGAACATTACATATTGCACCTTCATATGGTTTTAACTGTTAAGAATAAATAGGTGATTTAGCACAATCTTGATAATCGATCTTAATGTGAGTGCAAGTGTCAATTTTTGGTATTTTGAAATTGCCAAATGTTAGCTTTGATATTTTGGGATATAAAGGGCAAAATAGCTTGTAGTTTCAGGGTTATTTATCCTTTCTTTTTTAAGATGTGATGTAATCTCATTAAAAAGCGTAGAGGGGCAAAACCCTAGTACACATGAAGAATACAAGAGAACCCCTATCAGAATTAAAGAAAAACAACAATTCAAAAATTTGCAGAGCTAGAAAAAAGACAATTTCATAACCTACTATCCATGTACAAAGGCTTTTATTAAACAGGGATGAAGAAGAGACAAAAACTACCCATAAACATTCCCATATGCCAAGAAATAGGAGACATTTTGTACCTCTTCTGGTTCTGATGCTTTCTTAGAACAACGTACATGGTGAGATTCATCAACTATCAAGAAAGCCCATTCTTGCTCAAGCATGCTCTTTCGCAAACGATGAAGCATTGTATAAGAAATAACCACAACTCTTGGGCATGTCTTTACATAGGCAGGATTATCTCGATGACCAAAAACTGGGGTCAGAAGGAACATGTCAGCAACTAGGATAACACAATATTCCTGTTTGAAGATCTGACATCTTAGAGAAATGATACCATCTAAACTTTTTTTTCTTTTTTTTTTTTGGTAGTTAATAACAGATTTTATTCCAAGTAAATAGGCATAGCCCAAGTATACAAGATGTATACAAGTGAGTACACATAAATTCAAGCTAAAGCAAAAACAGTACTAAAATAAAACATGACAAATGTTCCCATCCTTTACAAGATTCTTCACCCAAAAACTTAGGCCCCGTTTGGATGTTGAGTTGAGTTGAGTTGAGTTGAGTTTTATTTTTTTATGAATAATAGTGAGTTGAGATGGTGAAATGAGTTTTGTGGGGCCCACCTAAGATGAGTTTAGATGTATTTATTGGAAGTTGAAAAAGGTTGTGGGTCCCACGTGTAAAGAAGTGTTGAGTTGAAAAAGGTTGTGGGTCCCATGTGTAAAAAGGTTTTGAGTTGAGTGATGTTTAATGATTTAAGAGTTGGGTGTTTGTATGTTAGACTCAGCTTAAAATTAGGCTTCGTTTGGATGCACAGAGCAACTGAGTTCACTTCACTTTTAGGCTGCTTTGAACATCCAAACACATGTGAGTCGTCAAGTGAGAGCAGTTCAAGTTTGAACCCATTGGTTGGGCCCCACAACTGACAAACCCACTTTCACCTAAACCCATGAATTGTGAATAGCGTCGGCAACTTAAACCAAAAGAAATTGTATGGGTTCCTTACACCAAAACTGACAATTGAAATTGGCTGGACCCCACAAGTGAGTGCAGTTCAAGTTTACACATGTTGGCTGGGCCCCACAACTCAAACCCACGATTGACATTTGTTCCTTGCGCCAGAATGAAGTGCAATCTTGTAGAAACTTTTTTTTCTTTTGCAGGTTTGGCGCGCTCGAAGGGAGATAACAATGTCAGGTGAATAGTGAGGATTTAGGGTGGGACCCAATTATTTTACAACTTCTCATAAATATGTGGAGAGATTAGACAAAGTACTCTTAATCAAAGTAACTCTTCCCCCTTTTGACAAATAGAGTTTTTTCCAACCAGCTAGCCGCCTCCCAATCTTCTCAATAACCCCATCCCATATAGAAAGTGATTTGTGGGGAGCATCCAAAGGTAATCTAAGATATTTCAAAGGTAAAGAAGCTACCTTACATCCCAAGATATTAGCCAAATCAAAAATATTGCTGACCGTACCCACTAGAACAATTTCAGACTTAGATAAGTTAATTCTAAGTCCTGAAACAGCTTCAAAGCATAGCAATAAGGATCTCAAAGCACAGAGATGATCTTGACTTGAATCACTAAGTATTAAAGTATCGTCTGCAAAAAGTAAATGTGAAACAGTAATGCTGCCCCGTAAGTCATCTCCCACCATAAATCCGGACAAAAAATTCCTCTTCAAAGCCACTTCGATCATACGACTCAAAGCATCCATAACTAATACAAAAAGATAAAGAGATAAAGGGTCTCCTTGCCTTAGTCTATGGGAGCTATTAAAAAACCCACCGGAGTGCCATTCACCAAGGAAGAAAATATGGCCGTCGAAATACAATGTTTTATCCACGAACACCACTTCTCTCCAAAACCAAATCTCCCAAGTAAATAAAGAAGAAAATCCCAATTGACACGGTCAAAAGCCTTTTCCATGTCCAATTTAACTAAGATTCCAGACTTACCCATTCTAATTCTGCTTTCCAAACATTCATTAGCAACTAAAACCGAATCTAGGATTTGTCTTCCCCTCACAAATGCTTTCTAAGACTTCGAAACAATCTTGTCCATGACCACACTCATGCAACTAGCTACTACCTTAGAAATGATCTTATACATCTCATTCACCAAGCTAATAGGGCGAAAATCCTTCATATCTACAGCACCCACCTTTTTAAGAATAAGAGCAGTGAATGTAGCATTAAAACTCTTCTCAAATTTTAAGAAAGAATAAAATTATCCAAAAACTTTCATAATGTCTTCCTTCACAATATCCCAACATGCTTGAAAAAATGCCATAGAAAAGCCATCCGGACCTGGTGCCTTATCTTTAGACATACCTTTAACAACATCAAGAACTTCCTCTTCCTCTCCTCTCCAACCAATCTGCACTAAACTGATCAATGGACTCAAAAGACAGCCCATCTAACTTGGGTCTCCAAGAATATTCTTTGAAAAAACTTCTCATAATAATTCACAAAAAGATCTCCAATCTCCCCATTATTGGTAATAACATTATCACCTACATGAAGAACCTCAATAGCATTATGTCTACGGTGTGAATTAGCCATTTTGTAAAAAAATTTCGTACATTTGTCACCTACCTTCAGCCAAAGAATTCTTGATTTTGGCCTCCACGAAATTTCTTCCATAAGAGTGAGCTTCTCAATTTCTGCCATTACCCTAATCTTCTTCTCCTTTTCCTCATAGGATATTTCACCCTTCATCTCCTTTTCCTCCAAGATCTGCAGCTGCTCCATAAGCTGTTTTCTTTTATTATTATCGTTGCCAAGAACCTCCACATTCCATCTTTTCAAATCTTGTTTTAACGCCTTAAGCTTACCAGCCAAAACAAAGCTTGGAGTACAAGAAAACTGGTATGAAACCCACCACCTCCTTACCCTTTCAATAAAACCCTCATCCTCCAACCTCATAGTTTCAAATTTAAAATATCTCTTTCCACTAACAATACCCCCACAATCCAACAAGATAGGATAATGGTCTGAAACAATTCGCTGCAGTCTTTTCTGTCTTAATTCTGGAAAGAGTGCTTCCCAAGAAGCCAAAACCAAGAGCCTGTCCAGCCGGGACTATGCTCTCCCATTTGACCACATATAGTCCCCTCCCACCATTGGTAAATCAACCAGCTGCAGCTCAGAAATGAAATCAGAAAACTCGGACATTGCTCTAGAAATCATGGAAACCCCTACTCGCTCACAAGGATAATGAGTAATATTAAAGTCCCCTCCTATAAACCATGGAAGTTCCCGCCAGCTGCAGATTCCCGCGATTTCATCCCACAAAATACTTCTACTAGCATCAGAATTAGGCCCATATACACCAGCAAAAGCCCATTCTACCTCATCATCCACATTCTTAAAGTGCCTTGCAACCAAAAATTCACCCACATAATAGTCTACTAATTCCACAGCCCTCCTATCCCACATTACAATAATACCTCCCGAAGCTCCATTTGAACCTAATTCAACCGATCCCACACATTGGCAGCTCCATAAACTATTAATCAACGATTTATTGACTATCTTCAATTTAGTTTCTTGAAAACAAATAACTTCAGCCTTCCATTGACAAACCGTATTTTCTTTTATAAGTGACATAACTGATAATAAAGAAATAATCTTCATTTCTATTAAAAATATGTACTTAGTTGGTTTCATAGCTGTATATCTGCAAAATAGGGTGCAGCATAACAGATGCTGAAATATCAACCCCCTATCATCTTTAGTTACAATTACCATTACACTAAGAGAACTACTGTGTGGGACTAGTTTGATTCAATATGGATTAGGAGTCAACACAGGAAGGAAATAAACAAAGATTTTTGCATTCTCTATTCTCAACGGAGTGCCATAAATTTAAGCAATTATAAACCAGACAGACAGAAACACTAGAGTTTGTCACGTGATCACAATATATTCTCTGAGCTCAAAATATAGCACTCCCTGACTTCCATGGACCCTGAACTTCAACTTCCTACCATCCACAAAAAAGAAAAAAAAAAGAAATATATGGTGAGAAAGTATTACCAAGATGGATATCAGCAGGCAAACAAAAGGGTAGCCAACGTTCCAATTCCTCTGCCCATGAATAGCGCAAAACGGCTGGGCAAACAACCAGTATGGAACCTTCATTCATGAAACAGCCTGCAATAGCAATAGCCTGAAAAGAAATCAAGCATATAAAGGAGTTAATCGTATCATGCCATTTTCAAAGAAATCTTCACGAAGTAGGCCTTTCAATCTGAATAAACTGTTAGAATAATAAGATTTCTCCGAATCGCATGTCATTTCTAAATTATTTGAGCATTGGTTTATTTCTAAATTATTCGAACATTGATAAATCATGTTAAAAAGAAATGAGGTGATTCTATCTCCAAAATCCTTCATATTCATGAAAAGTGACATCATAATGACATATAAATAAAGGTAAATTGCCTATTTGATATACCTGCAGTGTCTTCCCAAGGCCCATTTCATCTGCAATAAGGCAACGACCACCCCTACGCAAACCAAATCTCACCCCTTCAAGTTGAAAGGGCAAGAGTGCGTCCACCAATGTCTTTGGTAGCTTCCCAACCAACTCATCAACCTTCTCATCAGACAAGTGTTCTGGCCTGCAAGGTATCCAACGCCCCGCAATAAATGAATGAGATAGCCTCTCAATGACATTGAGCGTCGCCCAAGGTATCTCTTCAACCTCAATGCTTTTCCAGGTCTTTAAACATCTCAAAACAGAATTATAATCCCTCAGCTTATAAACACATGCCTTCCTGCCCCCATGATTTTGTGTGTAGTGTGATGGCATGACCTAAGAGATTCCAGAAAACAGAAACTTAAGAGCACATCACCCCCCACACAGTTAAGGTATGTAAGCTGAGATCACATTCTTTCCCATGTCTTCAGCATTAAATGATTAATTTTGTTTATTGATAAACAAAATTTTATTGAGCATGAAATAGACAAAGGCCCGAGTATATGGGGCATATACAAGAGTGTCGCCTATGCATGCTAGATTAAAATTATATACGATGCAAATAAAATCATCTAACATCAGATAAAGTGCTACTTTCGAGAATCCCAGAAGGCAATTTAAACCATAAGGGTAGAGTGTTATTCATCATAAAAGCAAGAATAATTAGAAAATTGCACAGGTAGAAGTATAACCTAAATAAATGAGATTCAGTGCCGAGGACCAGTGTGAAACTTATCTCAACATTGGTTCAAATTACAGTTAATACTGGTTTCTAAGAAAATTGGGAATTTTTTTTCATTGACCCAAAAAGGATATTACAGTCCCGAAGCATTTGGTTGCGAAGGAAATGAACTGAAAGAAAACAGGAGTTTAATTCTGCATCATATATTCCGGTCAAACAGAAAAAATTGCAAACTATACAACTTACAACTCCATTTCCTTTCTTTCCCACCATTTTCTCACCACTCAAATGAGAAATGTTCACATCAACACTTACATCGGATAAACAATTGCTCAGCCCCCGCAAGCACTCTTCCTCTCCTGGGTATGCTAACCCCGGGACGGCCCCCGGCGCGACGGAGAAAGAGTCGGGCGAACATATCTCAAGCCTGACCCGGAAATTTTCCGGCGAAGGGGTCTTGGAAATCGGAGGTTGTTCGGAAGAGAGCTTTCGGCACTTGTAGAGCTTCCAGGGGTCTTGTGGCAGCCTCTGTTGCTGCTGTTGTTGAAGTTCGGAGGATTCGAGAATAGCCTTGCGCTTTGCTAAGGCAGCGAGGCGATTCGCCTCCGCTCGCTTTCGTTGCTCTTCCGTGACATCCATTGCTTAGGGCTTCTTTCATACACAGAGAGAGAGAGATTTTGAACGAATGAAGAGGCTGGGCGGGATTTCTGCTCGTGGAGCTACGCGCCAATCATTTTGGTCTGGGCTATTGAAGCTTGGCAAAGTTTCGGTGGGTCAGGCCCAATATTGCGAGGTCATTTTGGGCCCGCCCCAATCCTTACGAATTTTCATATAGAGTAATGATATACACCACAATATAATTTTACTTTTATCTCATACAGTAAGATTTGACACATTTATTACTATTGAATGATAAATAATTATTTAATATTAATAAATATAACACATTTTATATAGTAAAATGAAAGTGAGATTACAATGTTGTGTATAGGGTTTAATTTTCTCGAACTACCTCTAATATATATATGTACTTAAATTAAAAGTAATCTCATAAACTGATATGTTTTATGTAATCTATCAAATTTATTTTACAATCCGACGAACCACATAAAACCACATCAGTTTATAAGATTACTTTTATGTAATCTTTTTATGGCTAAAGTATTTATAAAAAAGTATATCAATAACGCTAGTTATCTAATCTCTTTTATCCCTAAAAAGCCCCTTGAATAAAGGTGGAAATAAATAATTCTAGGTAGACCAACTATTCAAAGGTGCAGCCAATTTATAAATAAAAAGGTAAAAAAGTACCCCCATGTTCAAGCAACACAGGATGCTTCAAATTAAACAATGAGCTCTCCAGTTTTCCCACCTTGATAAGCAAAAGGGAGTAGGAGTGAGACTAGGGTTTGGTTTTTTGGTCACATTGAATTTGCTTGCTCAGGTGGGCCATCAGAATCCATCTTTTTGCAAGACAAGGTTTGCAAGATTATACCCAATTCCACTCAGTTGGAATAACTGCATGAAATATTATAGAATCCTTTTCTAGGTTCCATTTACATTAGGTGCAAGCTTCAGCAATACTGAACATATAGAAGAATATGGCTTTGGAATTCAAGCCTTTAGTTCTCTAGTACGGTTATGTGATATTCTCAGCATATCATTTAAAAGTAGCATTTATGTAGGTAATTTTAATGGCATGTCATCGTTTGATTGGATTGGAGTACTATGTCTCCATATTCTCGGAGTACCATAATTTTTCCTACTGATACGAAAGCTTGTCGTATCAGCTAACATAAAAAAGTACAGAAATTTCATAAAAGTAAACTTGCAACGTAGTTTAGTATAAAGCATCAAATATACTTTACACTCTAAAGAAATTTTGTAAGTTTATTTTGTTAGAATTTCTTTGGACAGCAAGCATTTCTCAAAAAAGTATTGTCTTTGTAAGAATAAGAACTCTTGTCCAAAGCCACTTTCAACAAAGAGGGAGCAAGAAAGAGTTTGAAAATGGAAACAACTTGCAATATGATATGCATATGGAGAAAGAAAATTCTTTGCTTCCCTGTGTACTTGAATGCAAAGCATATTTTGCCTTGCTTTTCCCCCTTCTCCTGTTCAAGCATTGACATCAATCCATGTTTCTGGTCTTCTTCACAAACATATACTACTCTCTCCCCCATTGAATAATCGAGGAAATCAGCAACAGAGCTTTTGGACAATGGACATTTTGGTCAAGCAAAAGAGGTACCTCTAACCCAACTAAAAATCTGTAATTTCTTGGAAAGTCTTGATTCAAGTTTTGTTTTATACTTAGAAAACTTATTCAGAACCAACAAATCAATATATTTGTCTTGCAAACGAATACATCATCATACCAGAAAGAAGACATCAAAGTTAGAATTCATTGATAAATACTTGGGATAACTTGGAATCTGTTGCCTACTGATCTCCCATATTTCCAATATTTGTTAAAGAATTATTGACCTCCTTAATTTTTGTTAGAGTGAGATTTTCAAGCCCAGAAATAGAAAAGCAGGAAGAGATACATGGCACTAGAGAAAGATCCTTTGATGAAGGTACTAGTTTTGTTTTGTTTTTTTTTTCTCAGCATCAAAGATTCAAAATACACGTATATCCGCACATTTTGCATAACTTTCCTCCATAATTATGGAGCATAGAGAATTATAAGTAGAAAAACTTCTGCTCTATCTGACACTCTTACAATTTCTGGTCAAGATCCTTTTTTTTTTTTTTTTCTGTCAATTACTTTGGCTAAAGCAGATTTTGGTTTTTCTTTTCTGGGGTCAATCAATGAATCACAGGCAAAAGAAAATGCTAGATGAGTTACAAAAAAAAAAAAAAGCTGATTGACTAGCCGCTTTTCCAGATAACAGGGTGCATGGCTGGTTCAAGAGCCATTTCTCAGGCCATGTGAATGAGGACTATGATTCCAAAGACATTGAGTTTGCAGCTGCTGTTGGAGCAGCTGTTGTTGCCATTCATTCACTTGAAGAAGCTGAATTTGCATCTCAGATGAAGATGAGAGAGGACCTTGAACCCTCAAGAACTAAGCTCACAATTGACCAGCCAAGTTCTAGTAGAGCAACTAGGAGTTTCTCAAGCATGCAGAATGCAGGTAAATTTTACTGTTTTCAATCTTTTTTCCATGATAAATGTTGTCAAAGAATTAACTGGGTATACATAACAGAGAAACTTTTGATAAATAACTCAATGGAGCAGAAGGAGGCACTGGAGAGGGCTTTCCCAACTAGGCTTCCAAGTCATACATCCTCCTTGAGACCTACATCCTCAGCTGATGGATACCAGCCCCAGTCGGAAAGCTCATCACGACAGTATTTTGTGGGAACCAAAGCAGATGCTTGGGAGAGAGCTAAGATGGAAAAGATTAGGAAGCGGTAAATGTTTTATTAGAGAATATAATTCAAATGATTAACAGATTTTTCTAGTATTCCAAAATTTTTAGAACAAGTGGTGATTTAACTAGTGCTTGAGCAGCAATTTTCCAACTTTACTCTACCTCCCAATTAAAATATCAAATTCCTTTCTTAATAGGTGGATCCGCATGCTCTCTGGTCTTGCATGTGAGGGCTAGTCTTCGATAGTATGATTCATATGACTAAATTCACCTTTCCTGTCAGCTTAAGTTTTTGGGCCAAGTGGTGATTTAACATGTTTAAATCATCACTTGTTCTAAAAGCTGAAAATCACCACGGGTGATGGTTGGGTTTCTTGAAACCCAACCAAGCTGAAAATTGCTATCATTTTCAAATCTTAAAACCATAGAGCCTTTGCATGCATAGTCCACAATGTGCTTAAACTTCTGCAGTGATAAATTATGGTTAGTGCAAATTATTTCAGGTATGAGAAAAAGAATTCCAGAATACTTGCTTGGGAGAATGAGAAGAAGATGCAGGCCCAACTTAAGATGGAAAAGAGAAGGGTTTTGCCTCAACTTATGATGTTGGCTTGCTAAATTTTTGAATGGTGACCAAAACAAGATACTGGATTCACTCCCGGACTGTTGAAATTGCAGGGCGAATCGGAGGAGAAAAGGGCTTCAAACCTACATCACTACCAAAGCAAGATAGAAAGGATAAATCAGATAGCAGGAGTAGCAAGAGGAGAGATGGAAGAGAAAAGGAGAAATGAAGAGAATGGGGTGAGAGAAAAGGCAGAGAAGATCAGGTTAACAGGCAGGGTTCCTATCAGATGTCTCTGCTTCTATTGTCACTAGAAATGCAATGCAGTTGGACTCAAAGAGCTTTCACACTGGTGGCACCAAAGCATGCAGCTTATGAAATCTTGAAACTCCATACTTGATACAGGAATTTTTAACTGTAAACTGTCAGGCTAAATGGAATCATATATTACTGTTATCCATGTGCGTTTCTGCTCATGGCAGGCAGGAAACTGTATGACATGTTTATAAAATCACTCAAAGCCTTCATTGATATTATTGTATAGGCATACCACTATCAAGATTACACAGTGGGGGTGATGCAATTTTTCTTACAGATACCTTCTTTTCTCTAAAGAGTATGGTATCCCGTAATTTTATTAGAAAATTCTAGCCTGCGGTGACGAAAAATTATGGTTACTACTAACACCTTGGGGATAAAACCAAAAATCCAACCCAATGTGTGAAAGATCTACATGTAGGATTCTTGATGGCAATCATATTCCTAGTGCAAGCTGTACGAAATTTATAAATCAAATATAACTTGGATTGTGAGTTTCACATTGGTTGGATGGTTTTTCAATTGCATGTGTAAAATCACCTATTGATGTATTATGAGAGAACCAAGCATGAGTAAGCTCAGAAAGCTCCAATGATAGTTTTCCATAGTCATTTGGGTATTTTTTTTATAAGTGATAAAACTTTATTGATAAGCGCAAAAGACAACTGAAGCACACAATGAATATACGAGAGAGACATCTATCTGGAAGATGAGAAAGATACCAAAAACTCGTGCAAATTGAATCCATTAAAATTTATGGATACAGTGCAAAGTGAAAGAGTGTTAATAACGAATTTCTTGAGATCTTCCATCGTTCATTCATGATCCAGGAAAATTCTATTATTTCTCTCATTTTGGTATATATATAGCAGTAATATAATTGATATTTTCTATGGGAAAATTGTGAAGGCCTATGATTGCCAACATCCATCATGTAGAATGCTATTTAGGAGATAGAAACTGGGCTTCAAACTTCCAAAAAAAAAAAAAAATCTTCCAGAGGACCATTACATCACAATCCCACCCTATCCTTGGAGCCACACTACTGAGCTAGTAGGGGTTTGGAATTTTGTTCTTCATCTTAATTACTAATAAGATGTTGATTGAAATGGATAACTGTGTGAACTAGAGGAAAAATAAGCACTAAAGCAGGCTAGAGCATATCTTTATCAGGATTTGTTAAAAAGGACACGCTACTTCATAAATTCCTCACAAGGGAATTCTAGATTAATTAACTGGGCCAGATTGCTGCAACCAGATACCCCCCAACAGTTTTGGCCACCCTTGCAAATGCCAACTTCTCCAGCCACTATCCAGTTTAGATATTACCCTATCCTCTCCTCTCCTCTAGCTGTGTTATGATGTCTCCCTCATGCCTATCCATATTCATCCATACAGAAAAAAGGATAGATAAAGCAGCAACTTCTAATAACTGTCGGACCATGAGTTAGTAATCTACTTAAAGTCATTGGGTATCAGGAAAGACGTACTCAAGTGACTCGAATTTATGATCTCTGGCCTTAATATTACTTTTCTGATCATAAGCTGCAAATCTACCTAAAATCAATTGGTGTTAGGGAAGACACACTCAACATATTTATATCATTCAACATCGCACCCTTTAGACTTGGATTTAGATCGGTTGCATTGAGTGGTATTGTGGATACACCCCAACAATAACTAAACCAGTCGGCATGCTTCTTTTTTCAGTAAGAACATAATTAATGATAGAAAGCATTATATCGAGCTTAGTCTCACAAGATAAGATTGAATTTTGTTCCATATTTGGAGACTAAACTAATAAAAATTCAAAGTAGCAAGACAACTGTCCAAAGCTTCCAAGAATGGTGGCTCTTCTGAATTAACAGACAGGAATAGAACCAGACAGTACTCTTAGTTTCCCAGCATCAAGGTAGAAACTAATTTTGTTTTTGAATTATCTTAACTAAAATTAAAAACTGATTAAAATAAAGAACTTGTCAAAATAGCAACTCAATTAGATTTTCTGAAACTACCACATATATATATATATATATATATATATGTTTATGTATGTAATATCATGAGTACCACAAAAGTCAATGTTAACCCAATGTTGAAGGGAGCCCACATGAGCCAATAAGTAATTGAGGTGCCCACCCAACTCAGCATCATCAGACCAGTTTCAAACCCCAGCTGCATGCCATATTAGACACCTATATCTTGGTGTTGGAGCCACTACAATTTTTTAAAAAAATTTAAAAGAGTAAGAGTTTTTTATGATAGTTGATGTGGAAGAGTTTTACATCGATACTGTGTTAGATATATTAATAAACAAACTTGTAAATAGATTGTTTTACGAAAGTGTGAGTCTGATTGCATTAAAACATGCAGTCAAATCCACATAGACATTTTAGCAGATACCAATCATGCATGGAGTCTGGACAACAGAAAAAGATAAGAAAAGTGAAATTTTTATTTTTTGCTTTTCTCAATCCACACTTTAAAGAAAAACAAGCACTTTTGACTGACAAGTCTTGAACATGATCACCAGCCATTCCCAAGCAGGCCTCTTAAGTTGTCAGAGGGCATCAGCCATTCATTTATCCAACAAGTATTGTGGCATTGTGTCTTTAAAGGCCAGCATGAATGAAAGTTGAAAACCCAATTGTCCTTGGTTTCTGTTTACTTTCAACGACAGAATCTCTAGCAAGTGTACCATTGTATCCTGAAAATTTATCTTATATAAGCTAAGATTTCCTTAATGGAGAGTTTGGATGTGCATGGATTTTTTGGGGGGAAATTGGGATTTGAGTCTTTAAAATCCAAATTCCTAATTCGGATCATATTTAAAACTTGGATTTTAATTTGAACTTAAATAAACTTTTAAACTTTACAAAATCTTGGATTTGAAACCTAAATTCAAATGAATAATTACATTTGAAAACCTTTACACTCCATACCATCCACGTGGTATAATTTAATTTAAAAGATAAATTTTAAAATTGAATCTTATAAATCAAATCATACCATGTAGATAATTATATGCAGTGTAAAGACCTTCAAATAACATTACTCAATTCAAATTCTTCTATCCAAATGCAACCTTAACTCGTCTTTAGTATTTTTTAGCTTGAATGATCAAACAAAAATCTTGCAGCAAGACAACCCATGTGTGTGTGTATATATATATACAAAAATTTTTCTTATCAATCACTATTCACCACCCCACATCTTATAAAAATGTTATAGGTGTGAGGTGTAAAAGTGAATAATGATTGATGCATAGCATTCCTATATATATATATATAGAACTGGAAATTAATTCAATGAATTCAATCTTTTATAAAAAGTAGGGTTGTAATGATAATCATTCACTTGGGGGGCATAGCCAGGGGACCAGACTAGCAGGAAAGATAGAGGAAGGAGGAGTGCCATATAATATCCATGGTCTCTCAAAAAATCTAAAAAATAAAAAATAAAACCTATTTAATATATGGTCCCAGATAAAGAAGCAAAAAAATCATAAACCTATTTAATAATTTTTTCTCAGCAATCATAATCTCTATAATAAAAATAATTTTTGTGAGTTTTATTTAATTTGAAAAATTATATGCATCAGCTACTATTTACATTCACATTTCAAATTTATAATTTTTTTTCATAAAATATGTGAACATTTTTCATAGGGTATGTGATATTTTTTATAAGGTGTGAAGTGTGAAATAATTAATAGTAATCGATGAGAATAATTTTTCTTTTTATATAATATCTTCATGACCATTATCAATCTATTTCTAACTTCAAAGGCTTAACCCAAGTTGAAACCAAGCTGTGAGAGTTGCTACAGAAGAAGAGAAGGAAAAACAAAAAACAAAAAAAACCCCAAAACGACATAAACATGGAAATGATTCTATCTGAAGGAATTAGGTGACAAGAATTGATTGGGAGGTGACACGTATGTACATGGGGACATAGAGGACCATGTACAGCTCTATGGCCACATGGCAAGAGCTGAGTGTTAATACGTGTGCACTGCTGATGCAGGAATTCCATTCTCTAATGTCTGGCTCACATCTGATCTGGACGTAACATTTAAATGATTGGAGACTTTATATCTTCCAATTAGGATATTATAGTCATTTTCCTATTTCTTATCTGGACTATCTAGAACCATCTATATATTATGATTTATCCGAGGAGTGATACAATCATACAACTTGTCTATTCTTCGGAAAAAAATATTTCAATTTTTTAAAGTTAAATTCATAAATTAATGTGATTTTATATGATATAATATTATACTTATTTTATAATAAAGATAATTTTATAATTTAAAATATATACCGTATCATATCACGTCAATTTATAAAATTATTTTTATGATTATATATGCAACACTTATCTTCTTTAAATATTAGTTTCACAAAGAGACCTTATAAAATAAAATGAGTCACAAGTTGACGTGAATTGATATTGTAAATTTAAACTTTGTGCGAGCGAGATCTCTTCCTGAATCAAACATTTCTCTATACAAAAACTTAATTAGAAATTAAGAAGCCAATTGGTAGCTCTCTTCCTGATCATACGTATAATATACCCATGACGTATATATATGTTAATTGTTATGCATGCATCAGAGCATTATTTAAAGACATAAATAACCCTGGCATAAGTGCATATATGGCCGGGGATGAAGATGGATCAGAGGTCGACATTATAAGAAAATTATTGTTTATTTGTGATCAATTATTTTTTGTAAAAATGATTATTTCTTATTAAAATGTGTCTGTTTTCATTGTATATAATAATTATCGTCTCAAATAATCTGTCACAATTGTTCATTTTTCTTATAATGAGAAAGCCAGGCAAGGTCAAAAAAAGCATAGATATCGGCCGATTCCCCCGTGATCATATACATTTCTATGTGTATATAAATATATATATATATATATATATATATATATATATATATATTAAGTAGACACCACATGATGTGTTGTGTTAGATCTCTATCAAACCAGCTTGACATTACAATCGAAAAGAAAGGGACCCAACAAAGTCCTCGATCCTCTTCCTAATTAATTATAAGAGATAGCGTATAGGCCAAAATCCGTCGATCCGAAGCTCCTGTTCATTCTGATAGAGATTCATCATGGGTTATTATGATAAGTAGTACTCAGCTGTGTGGAGTACTATATATCTTACATATATATATATATATATATATATATATATATATATATATGACTGGATGATCAATCTAAGGCACCAAAGACAAGAACAAGTCCAAGCTAGAGACGAGAGAAACACATCTTCGATCGATCTCACGTGCAGTACAACCGGCCATAATCGAAATACTAGTACTACTACTGCTGCTGCTGCTGCTTCTCTTCTGGTGCACATGATATATGTATAATCTCTGCCTAGATCTATCTTATCATGCATATATATATATATATATATATACTTCTAATTCCTTTGAACTTGTAATTCTTTCTTTCTAGTTGTGTTTGTTTTCATTATTCTTTCTGCTTATGGCATATTGAGAGAGGTTTTCATCAACTGAGAATTGGGAACCTTATAAGGAGTGTTGCATGTCTTGTACTACTTTCAAAAGAAGAAAAAACAGTAGAATAATATAGAGGGCAGCATGCAGCATATATAAGAGACCCACATTTTTTAAACTTGTCGATGATCTTCAGTTTCTTCTGGTTATTTGCATACAAGATAGCTAATTCTTTGATTCTTTTCCAATGTAAAACAACATATCTAGCCTTAGTACTGTAGTATATATAGTCTCATGTCTTCTTTTTTGGTCGAGGAGGCGTATCAGTATCATATTTTCCTTCTCATCATGTTTCTTTCTCGTATGTTTCATTCTTCATTTTAGAATCGGTTGTTCCATTACTCCGGCCTCTCTCTCTCTCTCTCTCTCCCTCCGTGGCTGCACAATTATTGGCTGTCCCTCATTTTGACCATTTCTGTATTTATTTATTTTTTAATTTTTTTTCTTTTACTTATTGATTAAAAAAATGACTATTAGTATATTAATATATATTTTTTTAATTTCTTAAAAATATTTAAATAGGTTAAAAAAATGTAAAAAAGAAAAAAAAAGTGGGAGTTCATGTACTAGGTGAGCATTTTTTATATTCAATTCATCATTCCTCCATAAATTTTGTTTTGTTTTTGCTTTTTGGAAGTCACGTTGAGTAATGCGTTTTGGACTTTGTTGTAACTCTATATGCCATATATGTAGTTCTGAAGCTCGATCGAGCTGATAGCTACCCTTAAGAAACCAAAATTAATTTTTATAGAATTTCCTTTATAATAAATAAAACCTCGAACAAATAACTGTTCATGTTTTTTCTTTGTTTTTTGGTTTTTTTTAAAAAAAAAAAATCCTAAGGTCATATGTTGCTTTGACTACGGAACCATGCTAGTCTGTTGGAGCGAATTAGACATTGATCGGCCGATCGAGGCCGGCAGCATGCCCCCTCTTCGCCTGACTGATCTAGCTCCTTCCTCAATCTGATCTTTGAGCATCGAAACCAGCTAATTTCTGACTCAACCTCACCCGATTGCCCAATATCAGCACTGATCTTCAACAAAATCTATTACTTTAAATTGTTCTACCACAAAAGATTTTGCCATAAAAGAAGTAAACAACTACATATAATATAAATATATATATATATATATATATATACCTTACCAATAATCACGAGATTGCAAATAAATCTCGAGTAAAGAATGCTTTTGCTAGGGTTAAATCTCGCCGGAAATGGTGATAATTATTTACTACAAATTATAATCGCTGCAAATAATCATATATATAATTTTACATGAGTTTATCTCTTTAATTTGATCGCTTATATATTTTATTTTATTTTTTTATATATATTTTTTTAATAGTTAGGAAAGTGACTATAAACATGCTTAAAAAATGTTTGAAATTAAAAAAAAAGTTGTATAATTTTTGCAGTAGTAGGGGCACACCAAAGTGCATGGGCAAACTTGGGTGCCATATAGCACTATCCTATAGATCTGGCCACCGTCGATCGATCGATGGTGTAAAGGCAATCTTCTTGCCTTAATAAAAGATTTTGTTAATTATAAAGGTGCATATATGGCAGTTGAAAAAGTTTGAGAGTTGATCTTTCTTTGATCTTGTCCTTGACAAGGTATTCTCAGAAATCAAAATATTTTATGGTTTGTTTTAATTTCATCTTAGAATTTCTCTAATTCATGGCTATATATATATATATATATATTTGAAATGCAGGGCTAATAATTATCAAGTTGCAGAGCTAACATGGGAAAATGGCCAACTAGCCATGCATGGGCTTGGTGGGCTCCTCTCCAGTACCTCTCCTGCAAAACCCAGGTGGGGTAAAGCCGACGGCGATACACTAGAATCAATAGTCCAGCAGGCCACATGCAACAAACAAGACTATAGTACTCCTGATCCACCCAAGACATCCTCCATTAATGGTGTTGCTTCCTCCGGCAAGAAATCGGTGGCCTTGACGAGGAAAAGAACACAATCCGATTCAGAACAATGGGATGGCAGTACTCATGTATATGAAGATCATCACATTGTGGATCGTAGTGCATGTGCTAGTGCTAGTGATGTCAGTGCCACCTTTTGCAGGAACTCTGACGCAACTATGATGACATGGGCTTCCCTTGAATCTACTCGGAGCTTGAAGACCAAAACTACTACTGATGAAGACTATTCGTCTTCTCACGGTGGCTCGGTATAAATTCATATATAATAGTGTTTTGGTTTATTAATAGCTAAGAACCTTTGATTGGTAGATAGTAGAAGTATTAATGTCTTGTTTTCAAGCTTCAAGTAGAAAAACGTCACTACATGATTAATGCCATGGATGAAAAGCATTTCAATTCAGACGGTACCAGTATATATGTAGGTCTATAAAAAGAATAAACTAAAAACTGACGTGTCTTGATGATATATATAATAACCAGAACGTCATAGTCTAACATATATGTATGCAAATAAATGTTATTGTTGCAAATAATCTATCACAAATACTTGTTTTTCTTGTAGTGATGCCTTGCTATTGAACTCTAGTTTATAGAGTAATTTTTTCGTGAGTCAAACATTTCCCTTTATATCTATTAATAATTTTAGTTCGAACACTAGCAATTAATTTCTTGAAGTACTGATCATATTGGATGGAGTAAAGTTTAGGTTTACTTTTGTATAGGGAAACCGAGATGAAGAGCGTGAGACGAATAACAAAACAGAACGCTCCCACTCAACAAAGAGAAGTAGAGCTGCTGTCGTGCATAATCAGTCTGAAAGGGTGACAATTTTAAACTCTTCCTCCTAGATCTAGTGATATTGTTAATTAATTATCATGATCATCATGATTAATTGCTTTCAAGAACATGTAAAAGCTAGCTAGCTAGGCAATAATTAATCTTATAATTAACAGGGTTAGCAAAACCACATGCATATATGAAATGATATTCATTTGTATTGCAAGCAAATTATAGCTAATGACTGAAATATGATTGGTATTGTTGCTGTAGAGACGAAGAGATAGGATTAATGAGAAAATGAAAGCCCTACAGAGGTTGGTTCCAAATGCCAGTAAGGTTAGAGTACCATAAATCTTGAAGCTGCTACATACATGCATGCCTTTTTCTGCATAAATAGTACGTATTGATCTGATAAGGTATAGGTTTGAATTAATTTGGGCATCAAAATTAATGCAGACTGATAAGGCTTCAATGCTTGATGAGGTGATTGAGTATATGAAACAACTTCAAGCACAAATTCAAATGATGAGTACTGTAAGAAATAATATGCCTCAAATGATGATGCCTTTGGGAATGCAGCAACACCTGCAAATGTCTCTCCTAGCACGTATGGGCATGGGCGTTGGGCTAGGGATGGGTATGGGGATGCTTGACCTCAGTACTGTTGCACGAAATTCACCTCAAACTGGTCAGCTTCCACCATCGCTCATCCATCCAGCTGCTTCAGTCGCTGCCACAGCTCCAACATTTGTTTCCCCTCCATTTGTGGTGCCATCTTTGATTCCAACACATGCTCTAGCTCAGGCGGCAAAGCCCAACCCACCTGGCAACATGAATACTACTCCTGTATCTTTCCCACATCCATATTGCACATTTTATGCACAAGTACGTTGAATATATAGTTTATAACTGATCAATTTGCTTGACTGAATTGCATGGAGGTGGTTCAATATAGCTAGAGAGATGCATGGACATATATAGTATTAATTCGATGCTCATGTAGGGTCCATTATATGCAGTATATATATGAATTTGGTGATCAGAAATTAATTGGCGAGGATCTAATTTATTCATAACTGATCACACATTACTTTAAAATTGTGATAAAATCTTGGCTCGGAGATCAGGGCAGGCTGCATCATGATCCCGATGATCATGACAAGAACATTCCGTTATACCTCTTTGCAATGCCGTTATCTCTACTAATCCTACTTGAGATTCTAAAGTCCCATGCACTTATGTTTGTTGTTTAATTTCCACACATGATCATGAGTACGCGCGTATATATGCATGCATGATTGTATTAATTAATCAGGAAAATATTTTGATGCAGCCAGTGAATATGGACCTTTACAACAAGATGTCAGCCCTCTACCACCAACAAGTCAGTCATACCACACAGGCAATGAGCAACCCATTACAATCACACCAAGTTCAAGGTGATCATTGACATGAGGAGAACAAGCGCACACATAAATATATTAGCAGTGCAAATTAAGGAAAAGAAAAATGTTTGGTCTAGACTGAGATTTACAAAAGTAAATTTATAAACTGATATAATTAAATTTGATGTGGCATATAATATGCTAGATAAAAGTAAATTTAACATATCATATCAAATTACATTATTGAGTAAGTTTGTTTTTGTAAGATCTGGATGATCTGCATGTGCAAGTCTACTAGCACTTCTCTTTTTAAAAACTTTTTGTGACAGTACTAGTCTTTTATGTACAGCTTTTTGTGTGTAGAAAAACAGCAATAGTATTTACGGTGAAAGCACAAACATGCATATTGCCTAGTATATGTAGTGGCTGACAGTATCGATCGACGCTGGTTATAAAACCATACCATTGGAAGGGTTAAACTCAGGCTATCCATACGATGATAAAGAATCTATATTAATTACCAGTATTGGATTATGTATAGTACTATTGGATTCTTTCACACTAAAGCAGCTGCCACAAAGTGCTTGGATGAATTTTGGTATGCAATGATCTATTTTGCTTGTAATGTTTATTTATAGGATCATGTTAAAGCTTTTATTAATGCTCATGTTTTATAATATATTGCAACGTGTAATTATTTATAAATTACATAAATATTATATCGTTATTTAATTAACCTAAAACATTATGTCCTTATTAATAAAAAAAATAATTCTTAACAAAAAATACATTAATGCATGTTGAGTACGAATTAACGACATTTATGATTTTACGTACAGTATATACTCTTTAATACCGAAGTACTAATTAAGCTGATCACTACAAGAAAATTATTTATTTGTAGCCGTTTCAATAATGTGGGAAATTAATTTGCGAATAAGTACTTCAAATCTTGGCACTCAAGTTCAAAGGTCATTGGCCGGCCCGAACTTAACAACATTAATTTTTGTCTTTTAATGTTGGTCACTGGGCAACGGGCATAGTTCATATATCCCTCACAGACCTTTCAACAAACATGCAGATGGTCAACAAGGAATATGAAACCAACACCTTCATTTCCAGCTTTTCGCCAGCTGCAATATTGACAAGAACAAAGTCATTGCCCTCGCTACATATAAAGTCAAATGATCCATTTATCTCCAATTGTCGTTTAATCCCTTTTCCACATAACTCCCTCCTTCAACTCAATACATTGAAGATTCGCACATGAACTATTTCAATCTATTTAGATTCAAGACTTTTTGGACCCGATCGAGAAGAGTTTAATAATCCCATTTAGATTTGATGTACGTATTGGCAACTGTATGAGAGTCTCCTTGACTTCATATATATATAGTATCTTCTCATGAATTGATCATCTTAGAGAATTTAGATGATCATCGCACTTTGAAGAACATAATTATCTCAAATGATCGATATTCTTATCATGTCGTCATGTATGAAAGATGAAGATCGATCATGATGAAATCAAGTAACTTATAATTATCATAGTGGTTCAACTAAAACCCCAAGCCAAGATGGCATCACATGAACTTCCTTCTTGAAACACTATTAAAGTATTCATCATTAAACATCATGCACCAAGATGATATAAGAGATCTTCATATTCTATGGATGGTAATTATAAGTAACTTAGAAACCTAAGATTAACCTTTGGAGGTTAGTAATTGGATCATTATATGGAACTTAAAATGCAAACCCTAGTTTTTGTTTATGGTCCGGTCACTAAGGCAAAAGTACTGATCATTTTGGAGAGTACTGAATATTTCAATACATGATTTGGTTTCGATCAGTACTTTCCTGATGATCATTAACTTGGTTGCTTGTTAGATATGAAAATTAGGTTCAATTTTCTTGCTCGAGGATGGCATGATCGCATGGTATATTGCTTGCAATTTTTTGACTCTTTCGACTTGACTAGTCGATTATATTTTGGCAGGTGCCAAAATTACACTACAAGAAATACAACTATATATTTGTAGCATTCCATATCGCCGCAAAAAGTCGACAATTTCGCTGCAAACTAGTATTTTAGTCCATTTAGGAATGTTAGGAATGAAGATTTGAGAGTGATAGCTAGCAACAAGTTCTTTGTAGAGAATGATTATGAATATTTGCTTAATGTGGTGAATATAACGAATTAGACTCTCAAATTAGACTCTATCAAATTAGAGTCTATCAAAGTCTATCAAATTAGACTCTCCATGAATTGGATGGGTTCCCACTTTTGTTGCTTTAGCTTTAATTTTCAGAAATTTCTTATCTTCTCTACTTTCTATACTTGGGTGAATCTAATATATTTTCTCTATAGATCTACTAATTGGATAGTGCATTTTTATTATTAATAAAATATTTTTGTTGTGAAAAAAAAAACCTAGAAAAATGAGAGAGATATTAATGTTACATCTATGGGAAGAGATGAGCTTTATGTGATCATGATCCAAGAGGGGGAAAAAAGTTAAAATTCAGTCATCGCTTACAATGCACTCTAGAAATTATTTAGGCTCATTTAATTTTCTTCTATAATTAGTGGCAGTCCAAAGAAAAGGGGCCTACTTGCTTCAGCTGATCACTTTGGCCAGCTGGAAAGGTTATTATTTATAATTCCTCTGCCAATTAGTTATATTCCATTTTATTTGGTAAAGATAGGTGTGTTTATATATACTAGCAGTGGGTAACGTCCAAGGGACGTTTGCCCAATTTTTTTTTTTTACCTAGTGATTAAAGAAATATTTTTTAATGATATTGTAAATTTTTTATTTTTTTAAAAAATGTTTATGATGATTAAAAATATACATGAAAAAAAAAAGAAAAATAAAAAAAGTGAAATATACATTCAGGACATATTTTCAGATTATAAACTAAATTTGATAGTTTATGTATCATATGCTATTTAATATCTGAAAAATATTTAATAATGACTTAAAATATTTATCTAAGGACTTAAAAGGAGGGGTTTAGATTAATTTCTTAAAAATATTTAATAAAATTTGATTATTTATTTATTAAAATAAATAATAAATAAATAAATTATTATTTTATATATGATTAAAAATAAATAAATAATAATTTCTAATATTATTTTATTATTTTAATTTCTAATTAAAAATAAATAAATAATAATTTCTAATATTAAAATAATCTAATATATATGATTAAAATTATTATTTATTCATATTCATTATTTATTATAGAATTTAAATTATATTAAAAGTTTAAAATAATTATATAGTTTTTTTCTATTAAAAATATTCAGTAAAACTTCATCATTTATTTAATGATGAAAAAATAATATTTTATAAATTAAAGTTGATTTTAAGTGTATGATATAATATTATTATCTTAAAAATGTTCAGTAAAACTTTATATTTTACTTAATGATGAAAAATTAATATTTTATAAATTAAAGTTAATTTTAAGTGTATGGTAGAATATTTATATTTTAGTTATTTGTTTTATGTTAGTTTAAATCAATATTTAAACTTCTATCGTTAGATTAAATCTGAAGATTAAATCTGAAGGGTTGTAATTTAAAACTTAAAAACTAACATTTTTCCATGCACGTTTGCCTAATTTAGTTAATTAAGAATATTATCATATTTAATAAATTAAATTTGATAGTTTATGTATAATATAATATTTATATATTAATTATTTAAATTTTAAAATAATTTAAATCAATGTTTAAATTTCTATTGTTAGATCAAATCTAAGAATTTAAAATGAAAAATTGAGATTAATTTCTTAAAAATATTTAATAAAATTTTATTGTTTATTTAATTTATTTCAATATTTTTAATTAAATTAATATTTATGTATATTTAAATCAATATTTTTATCTTTTGTTGTTAAATCATTTTGAAGATCCCAAAACGAAAAGACTGGATAAATCCCTATATTTTTTCTTTTCTCTCTCACTTTTCCCTCCCCTCTCTCTCTCCTCCCTCGGCTCACGCGTACGCGGTACGCTGCCTCTCCTCCCAGTCGAATCTTCCTCTGCCCAGCCCGACGCCGCCGTGCGTCGGTGAGCCTCACCGCCTCTTCCACCGGCATCACCTCACTCCGGCGAGTCCCCCCACACCGGTCTCCCTCTCTCACGCTCTCTCTTCCTCTCTCTCGGCTGTGCACAGCCCGAATGGGTTTGATGCTGCTGCGCCGCCGTACGCCATCCTCCGGCGCCACCACCTCCACGGTAGCCTCCTCTCCCACCGGCCATCCCCCTCCAGCGAGCTCGGCCTCCATCTCCATGCCGTTTGCTCCCACGAAATCTACCTCTCTCTTGCACGGGTTCTCCACACCCACGGCGGAGCTCCACCTCCTCTGGCCACCGCACCACCACCGGGACCTCCTTTCGCCACCGACCACCTCTCGTAGCCGTCCTCACGCCCAGCCGAGCCACCATGGATGTTCACCTTCCCTCACGGACGCCCACTTCCCCTTAGGCCACCTCCACCACCGTAATTTGTGGTGATTTTTTTTATTTTATGGTATTTTTGTTGTGATTTTATAGTGATTTTGTGGTGATTTTGTAAATTTGTGGTATTTTTGTGAAGATTTTATGATGATTTTGTGATTTTACCGTGTATTTTTGCTCTGCGGATTTTCGGTTTTGTGATTTTTTGTGATGATTTTATGGTGGATTTGCTTCGGTTGCCTCTGTGGATTTGCGGTTTTGTGATTTTTTGTGATGATTTAATGGTGGATTTGCTTCGGTTGCCTCTCGTGATTTGCGGTTGCCTCTCGTGATTTTGTGATTTGCGGTTGCTTCGGTTTTGTGATTTTGCCGTTGATGTTACTGTTCATTGGGCGATAGACGCTTTTAAGTATAAGGAGATATATATATATATGTGTGTGTGTGTGTGTGTGTTGTGAATGCATGGGGTCCAGAGAAAGGTTATAATTGATCAGCTTTATCAGCAAGAGAAGGCAGTTCACTATATTATATATAGTACTCAAATTCCCATGGAAAGATGTCTTGAGTACTTTGCTGTCAAATTAAAATAAAAGTTTCCATGCATGCACTACATTGTCTTTTTTAAGTTCTATGTTCTAGTTACTCAAAAGATGGTCAAAAGGACTAATAGTAATCTTTATATTAAATCGTCATTTATAGAAGAGATAGATTTAATTATTTAAATTATATTCTGACACTCTTATCATGTGTAGCTCAGACTCTCACTAATTAAATAAGCTCGACACATAGTATGGACTAGTTTATAAGATTCAAGCTCAAGACCTCTATGTATTTTGATACTATGTTAAATCATTACTAATTCCAAAAATTTAAGCTAGCTAGCTAGGTTATAAAAAGAAATTTCTAAGACTTTCTACCAAGTAGATGAAGTCTTAGCGTCCTTAATTTATTATCAATTTTGTACGTAGTTAGTACTTGATTAAGAAGGGATTAGCTCTATTGATCACATAATTATACAATAATGCACACAATAATCTCCGCCCATGCAGATAGATCATCATAGTGTGTATTACAAATATTATGGATGCCACTGATGAATCCGCTGCTGCACAGACCAACACCACAAGTCATGTGATTCCACCAAAATAAAGGACTCTAAAGTTGGAACCATATATTGCCAAGGAATTTATTCCTTGATTCTTGATGTATATTTATTTTCTATATAAACGACTTTCCTTTCTTGTACAAGCACTTACTCTATTAATATACAAGAGGTATACGTATTGTGTGTGACCGAAAATTCATCCAAGCACTCTGTTGCTGTTTTGTGGTACCAGAGCATTAGGCTTACGTCATTTTTTTTCCATAGCATTCTCAACCTCTTCAGTCTCCAACTCATCCACTTCTTTCATCTCCACAAACACCACCTTTGTTGCCAATAATGTCAACCATATCCCTATGAACATTCAAAACCTCGTGACGATTAAACTCACCAAGGATAATTATTTGCTTTGGAAGGCGCAGATTGTACCTTACTTGCACGATCATCAACTCTACAGCTATGTCGATGGAAGTATCCCCTATCCTCTGGTGTTGATCCAAGGGACATCTTCAAGTGATACTTCTCCAAGTCTCATCCCAAATTCGGCATTTGCACAATGATTCCAACGTGACTAAGCTCTTTTTGGTCTTTTGATGTCTTCACTTTCAAAAAGCATCATAACCAATCTGGTTGGTCTAACAAATTCCCGCGACGTATGAACGACCCTCGAAAGCATTTTTCAGACAAACTGTCGAGTTCAAGTTGTGCAAACAAGACTCAAACTTTCCACCATGAAGAAAGGTAATATCTCCATTTCTGATTATTTTCAGAAGGTCAAGTCGTTTGCAGATACTCTAGCTGTTGTTGGAGAGACTCTAAAAGAGACAGAAATTGTTTCCTATTTGCTGGTTGGCTTGGATTCTTCCTATGATTCAATTGTCACTTTCGTATCCACTAAAGTGGATCCCATGTCTCTTAAAGAAGTCTTTGGACATTTGCTGGCCTATGAACTCAGACTTGAACAACACTTTTCAGCTGAACTCTCTATTTGCTCAGTCAACATGGCCACTCACAACGATAATAATACTGGACGTGGTAGAAGTTTTGGCTCTCAAAATCGTCAATGAAATAGGAGCCGTGGCCGTGGAAAAGGCTACAACAACTATGGCCAATCAAGACACCAACATGTCAAGTGTGCAGCAAGACAGGTCATGTTGCTATCTCTTGCTATCACCATTTTGATCGTGCATATCAAGGTCAAATCAATCTGATCAAATTCAAGCTTTTCTCACCACTCCACCAGCTCATCCAAACCAAAATTGGTACCTCGGATTTCAGATCCACAAATCACATTACCCATGATTTTCAGAAGCTAAATATTCAAGCTGATCCCTACACAGGCACAGATCAAATCCAAGTAGGCGATGACACAGATTTGGAGATTGCTCACATTGAGAAATCTCATCCACAAACTCTATTTTTCTTTTGAATAATCTCTTACATGTTTCTGGGATTAAGAAGAACTTAGTTTCTATTCAACAGTGTACTGGTGATAACAATGTTTTTGTTGAGTTTCATAGTGATTATTTTTCTGTGAAGGACGAGCGCACAGGGAAGGAACTTTAGTGAGGCAGGACTAAAAATGGGATCTATCAATTTCCATCTTCACATTCCTCAGATGCCTACTCACAATCCTTGACTTTTCAATAGGCTCCTCTACCAGTTTGGTATGCAAGGCTTGGTCATCCCGCATATCGCACTGTTCGTCACATTGTTTCGAAATTTGATCTTCCTGTGTCTAAAAATAATGCTCCTACTGTAGAAGCCGCTAGAAATTCAATGGTGGAATTTTTTTAGATTTTAGGAATCTCATGAAAACCCCATAAGCTTTCAGTAATTAACTAATCGCGTATGTTTTAGTCTGTCTGCATAGTCAATGTTGTAACTCATTATGGTGTCAAAAGTACAATTTTATTTTTTTGAGATAGTTAGAAGTGTCAAAATACGATATGATCTGCGCCATTAGACTCAATTGGTTATTTAGGTTTTTATGGCGCAATAATCTCATTTTCAATTTTCAAATGAAACGTTTGTTCGAAAACACATTTTGATTATTTCGAAGCACTTCAGGATGAATTTCGATAAACGAATTTCACTATTAGTTTAGTATGTATATTTAGGATTTTGTAGAGAAAATTTTATTCTACACTTTCTCGAGTGAATAGTAATCTCAATAGTAGTACCTAGCGCAATGTTTTCAGAATCACAGTATAGAATGTCTAAATTAGGTTAGAGAAGTCTTATTTGGACACTTGGCAAGATTTTAGCCACACTTGATGAATAATATTGGACACTTGTCACTAAGAGAAACCATGAGATGGATTGTGAAGGAATCGAGATGTGAGATCACTAATCAAGCCACCTAAGCCAAACCCTAATTGATCCGATTTCTAGTATTGTATTTAATAACTTGATTAAATCACTTTTGCATGCTATTAATTTCTCAAATTCATGTTATGACATCATTATCCACTCATTTAAATCTTGAAAATTTAATTAGGCCAAGAAAAATTAGATTTGGGCTTAATAGCATCTCAAGCCCTAACCAAACCTTCTATAAACCCCAAATGAAGCACATTTGTTCAAGGCTCACGAATTTTGGCCACTTGGCAAAACTTCTTGAGCAAGTTTTTCCTCCCCCATGGCAGACCACCCTCTGCCCAATGCATGCCCCAAAGTCAAGCTTGATGTGAAGCCAAAGGTCACCTCACTACCACCCTACTCTTAGATATTTATTTGACTAAAAATCACTCACTATTCTTGCCTTTTTGTGACATAGCCACCCAACCTAAAGGTGTCATACAAGGCCATACTTCACTCTTCATAATGTGTAAGAGGCGTGCAGGCCATTTTCACATTCACTTCACCACTTTCCACTCACATTCTTGCAAAGAAACCCTTAGGAGCTCTCTCGGGCAGATTTCTGTAACTATTTATGTGTCAACAATTTCACTCTTAATTCAATCCACACTCCCTTAGTAAATAGCTCCCATTTTGGTGTCAATATAGTTAATGGTCAACCTTTGAAATTTATTTCTCATTTCTTATTTTTTGTTCATTGCTAAATCTTTTAGTTTAATGTTTTCTTATCCTTTCGAGATTTCTTGTCACCATAAACGGTAATATGTTGTCTAGCGAATATGAAATGTTTGCTTAATTCTCATTGTCCCTGTGAATTCGATCTTAGGATTTACCCTTGCATTACTTTGACAGCTTCTACACTTGAAAGTCGAAATTAAAAGCTGATCAGTAACAAATGAGTGTGCTGAGTTAAGAAGAAATCTTACAGTACTCCAAAACATCTTAAAGCTCATTTTATTGCCAAAGGCTATCATCAACAGGAAGGCCTTGATTATTACGAAACATTTAGTCCAATTATCAAACCGATGACTATTCGTTTGATTCTTAGTTATGCCATTTCAAAGGACTGGTCTTTTCATCATATTGATGTGCAAAATGCATTTTTTACACAGGTACATCACAGAGAAGGTCTACATGTTTCAACCCCAAGGTTATGTTCATCCTCAATTGCCGACCAATGTTTGTAAATTAAATAAGGCGTTATATGACCTTAAGCAAGCTCCTCAAGCGTGGTATTCTCGCCTAAGTGACAAACTTCTTACACTTGGCTTCCATAACTCTTAGACATGCACGTCTTTTTTTATTCATCATGCTTCGGATGTCACTCTCCTTATCCTTGTGTATGTGGATGATATTCTCATCACCAGCTCCACAGCTCAGGCTGTTTCTTTGGTTATTGAATCTCTTGGTCGTGAGTTCGTTGTAAAGAAAATGGGCAATTTGCATTATTTTTTAGGTGTTGAGAGCACACCCATTCCAAATGGGCTCTTCTTGTCCCAAAGAGGTTACATTTTGAAGCTTCTCTCTCGCACACATATGTTGGAAGCCAAACCTGTTACTTCACCAATGTCAACCTCTGCTCCATTATCTCTCTTTACTGGTTTTGCATGTTCGAACCCCTCTCTCTATAGAAGCACGGTTGGCACTCTCCAATACTTGTCTCTTACATGCCCAGATATTTCATTCTCGATGAATGTGGTATGTCATTTTATGCATAATCTCATCCATTGGAAGGAAGTTAAGCGTATATTACTCAAACAAACTATGAATTTTGGTCTCCTCCTTCAATGCAATTCCTCCTTTCAGCTTTCTGTATATTTGGATGCTAATTAGGCCGGTTGTCCCGAGGATCGAAAGTCCACTAGTGGTTATTGTGTTTATCTTGATCTGAATCTTATTTCTTGGAGTTCTAAGAAGCAACCTACGGTTTCCCATTCAAGCACTGAAGATGAATATCATGTCGTCACACATACCACTACCGAGGTCATATGGTTGAAATCTTTACTTCGAGAACTGGGGATTTTTCTTGCTCATAGTCCAATTTTATACTGTGATAATATTGGTGCCACCTATTTAACTAGCAATCCAGTCTTCCATGCTAGCACCAAACACGTTGAGATTGACTATCATTTCGTTCGTGAGACAGTTCAACAACGTGCTCTTAATGTACATTTATTATCCACTAATTAAGACCAAATTGCTGATCTGCTTACGAAGCCGTTGGTTTCTACTCGTTTTTCCATTTTGAGGTCCAAGCTCAATGTTGTTGCATCATCCATTGGCTTGACGGGGGTTATTACGAATATTATGGATGCCACTGATGAATCCATTGTTGCACGTACAAACCAACATTACAAGTCATGCGGTTCCACCAAAGTAAAGAACTCTAAAGTTGGACCCATATATTACCAAGGAATTTATTCCTTGATTGTTGTTGTATATTTATTTTCTATATAAATGACACTCCTTTCTTGTACAAGTACTTACTCTATTAATATACAAGATTATATCTATCTCTACAGTATTTCTGAAATATGCAGGAAAAAACAGAAAAAAAGGTGGTGCAGCCAGTAAAACCAAATGTGCATTATTTTGAAAATAAACTTGGGAGGGAAAATATTTTTGTACTTTCTCTAAACAAAATTGAAATATTGTTTCCAAGTAACAAATAATTAGAACATAAATTATTTGTGGAAACATCAAAGGATTCATATTTTGAACTAATGTTTTTATTGGATTTGTATTAATCTTATCGCAGACAACTTTGTTAAAACATTACGCTCAAATATTTGCTAGAAGAAAATAAATTTTTTTTGTTAAGAACTAATTTTTTTTATTAATAAGGACGTAATGTTTTTGGTTAATATAATAACGATGTAATGTTAATGTAATTTATAAATAATTACACACTTTGATATATTATAAAAGAATAGCATTAATAGAAGCTATAATATGGTCTTATAATTGGTAGATGTTCCTACAAAAAAAATTTTGAATAGCTTTTTAATTATTTATCCACAACGCTTTTTAATTTATTATTTATATATTAAATGAGGGTGAGGGCATGATTGGGCACTTCTAAGGCCTTGTTTGTATTCAGAACTCACCTCAATTCATTTCATCTTATTATTACAATTTTTTCAGATTCATTTACAAAATATAATAAACAATTCAATTTTTTCAAATCCTAAAACAAAAATAATATCCTAATAGTATTTTATTCAACTCATCTAAAACCATCTCAATTCGATTATTTTTTAATATAAACTGGACTAATTGTATATACATAAATTAAACAGTATATTTACATATATATGTAATAAAAGTGGCTGACATGATATGACATAATAGGCTTATAAAAATAATCATTAATTAGCAATTACGAGAAGGAGTCCACATGATGATCTTTTAGTAAATTACCCAATTACTCTAATTACTCCTGATCATGATCATCTGTTGTCTTTCTATAGTAAATTTGTAATAAATTTATAAGCTTGCATCGATCCATTTTTCGAAAGTTGTAGACTCCTTATATTAATATATTATTCTGTATCTAACTATTTAAGTTATCGACTTGGCCTAGCTATATTGTGATAAATTATTTAGAGATAGATCATGGGCTGCTCATCTTAAAGAAGTGCTAAATCTGTTAATTATCATTTTTTTAAAATATTATCATTTTATTACTCTTTAATATAGTCTCATATAATTAGAAAATTATTTATTTTTTTATACTTAATTATCAATTGTTTGGTGTCACATGCATTATATCTTGAACGTACACTTTCATCTATAACTGATTTGAAACACACATATATTTTCATGGTTGCATAATCCATGGCGGCTGGGGGCCTGATTCATGATCATCACGATCTTGGAGATAATCAGGTGCCGTACGTCAAGTTTATCTTCTTCTAATTTTTTTTTTCTTTTTGGTTGTTTTGGGAGACATGCATGCGTCATCTCTGAAGTCCAAAATTAATCACAACATTTATGACAAAATAAAAAGTCCCCAAAATTGACTATTTATGAATAGGAAATAGAATATTTTCATAAGAAATAATTAATAGTAAATTAACATATTTTTTTATAAAAAATTTGTTTCTTAATTGATCAACACATGGCTCCACAAAATTTTAGATTTAATAATAGAGTTAATAATATTGTAATAAAAAGATACATGCACTATATATCTATATAATATGAACCATATTTTTATTGTTAAAAAACACATGTACTATTTTTACTTTTCGATTTTTTATCCTCACAATAATTAATAATTCCCTCGTTTTGCCTCTATTCCTACCTTTTACCATTCTATATATATTCCCAATATATATCTTAAAAGCTATTGAAAGATAGCTTATTTGTAAATTATTATAATGCTTTCCTATTATAATGAATACAAAAAGATAAATCGACATAAATATATTTTTCTATTATAACGTATTTTCAAATTGGAAATTGAATTCATGATTTATCATTATAATAAATCTGCTTTATTAGCATATTTAAATATATTAATAGTAGAATAGAAACCAATAGAAATCATAAAAGTAGCCACAAATAGAATGTAAAGAAAAATACATTGTATTCCTGTGTTCTGTAATTATTACAAATGGAGGGAAAGTTAATGAAAACCAACATATTCCGTTAAAATAAGAAATTTCTGTTAAAACAAAAAAATTCTGTTTCATAGACTTTTTATATATAGAGAGAGATATATATCATGTCCATTGCTAGCTAGCTATAGGTAATTGCCATATATATATATATACTAGCAGTGTATGTACGTGCGATGCACGTTTGCCCTGTATTAGGTTATTCTAAAATATAAACATCTAGTGTAGAATAAGAGAATTTAATGATAAGGTCTATGAAGATAATATAATTAATTGTTTAAGTAAACTATAATTGTTTAAAGTCTCTGATAATAGATTTAGACAGACTATATGTTTAAGCAAGTCAGGAAAGTGAATATTACATAATTATTTTTTTGGTTACTGAAAGTAGAGTCTAAAACGACTAAATATTACATAATTGTTTCTTTTGCTACTGAAATGATTTTAGTTAATTAAAAATATTATGAGATTTAAATTATATTAAAAACTCTAATTATTTACATGATTTTAATTTTTTAAAATATTTAATAAAATTCTTTCATTTATTTTACTGTTTAGAACTGTTTATTACTGTAATTGTTTATTATTGTTCACGAGTAATGTTCAGTACTGTTTATTATTGTATCACATACTATAGCACTGTTAATTACTATTTATACTGGTTAGTAGTATTTATTATAAAAAAATCTTCACTGCCTTCTAACACTCTACACTCCATATTATTTTTAATTTTTATTATTTTTTTATCAAATATTTATTATATGTATAATAAATAGAAAATTTGAAATAATTTAAAAAGAATAAACTCACAAAAAAATTTTAAAAAAAATATTAAAAATTTAAGAAATTCAAAAAAATATAAAATGTAAAATGTGATAGAAGTTGTGTAGTAAAATTCATTTATTATTGTGGTACTGTTTATTATTGTTGTATATAGCCGAGATAATTTATCATTGAATATTCACAAAATTATTATTTTATTTTATTTTTCAAGCATCTTTTAGAGTATAAGTTTATATACAATATTATTTTTAATAAGTACGTACTCTATTTTATCAAAATCTTTAATTTAAATTTCAATTTTTGAAATTTTTAATATTTCAATAATTGATTCTATATAATTATATAGGTAAAACTATAAATATTGATATAAGTATTTACATATAGAAATAGATTTGTTGATAAAGTTTTCCTATATAAAAATTCTATATATAGCCACTTTTATGTTTTATTTGTACATTTCATTAATGTAATTGACTGTGTTACAATTTTTAATATAATTTTTGCTGTTAGTTATATTATCTTGAACACATAAGATTTAAATTTTAAAAATTTATTTTTTAAATTAAATTATGTCATATAAATAATATATAATGTAAAAAAGAATAAACTCACAAAAAAATTTAAAAAAAAATATTAAAAATTTAAAAAATTCAAAAAAATATAAAATGTAAAATTTGATAGAAGTTGTGTAGTAAAATTCATTTATTATTGCGGTACTGTTGATTATTGTTGTATATAGCCGAGATAATTTATCATTGAATATTCACAAAATTATTATTTTATTTTATTTTTCGAGCATCTTTTAGAGTATAAGTTTATATACAATATTATTTTTAATAAGTACGTACTTTATTTTATCAAAATCTTTAATTTAAATATTGATATAATTATATAAGTAAAACTATAAATATTGATATAAGTATTTACATATAGAAATAGATTTGTTGATAAAGTTTTCCTATATAAAAATTCTATATGTAGCCACTTTTTTGTTTTATTTGTACATTTTATTAATGTAATTGACTGTGTTACAATTTTTAATATTATTTTTGCTGCTAGTTATATTTTCTTGAATACATAAGATTTAAATTTTAAAAATTTATTTTTTAAATTAAATTATGTTATATAAATAATATATAATGTAAAAACCTTCAAATAATTTTTAAATTAATTCGAAATTATAATTTGAAACAGTTCAAAGTTCATGCAGAATAAATATTGAATAAATGACATTAAATAATTGACTTAAAAAATTCTAAAATCAATGAAGCAAAATAAATTATTTCAGTTATTAATTTACAGTATGAAATTAAGAAGTTAAAGGATCCATATTTTTGATACTTTTATGAGCAGCTTGTTGTTGGGATATCTTGTTTCCACTTTCAACTTCACGGAGTTCAACCTATGTAGAAAATTCAACAATATAATATTACAGTAAAAACAAAAGTATATTTGTAAAGGAAAGAAAAAAAAATTATTATTATTGAACATTAAATTGTAGGACATATAAATACTTAATAAATGTATTTAACACAATTATTTTTTCTTAAACTCTCTCTCTCTCGTAGGCGATTCCGCAGCACGGTGGTTCTCCTCCAGCGCTGCCCGGCGCCGCCGAGTCCCGGCTATCGTCACGGCCAACGTCGGCGTGTTCTCCTCACGCCGGCGAGCATCCCTGGCAGTTTCAATCTTCCCCACGCGCAGCCATGGTCTCCTCCGTGGAAGGAGAACCGAAATGGGTCTCTTTGATTTTTTTGAGTTTCCGCCGCCGTACGTCGACACCGACGGTCACGACCACGACGGAGGAGTCCCCCTCAAGGCGGCGACCATCCCAGCCGCCTTCGAAGTGGGCCACGCGCAGCCCTCCGTCTCCCCCACGGAGACCGAACGGAAATGGGTTTCACCCATTTGTTTCACGTTACGCCGCCGTACGTGGCCACCGAACCTCACGACCACCACCAACGAGTCCCCTTCAAGGCGCCGACCATGGCACCCACCTTCGGAATCCCCCACGCGCAGCCTCCGTGTCCCTCACCGAAACCCACACGGAGAAAGAAGAAAAAAATAAGCGAGAATTATTCTGTAAATTTGATATCTCATCTCTTATATGTAAAGATTAGATATTTATTTTACGTTTATCTGTATGTAACGATCAGATATTTTGAGTGTGGAAATCGGAGCTGGAAATCGGAACTGAACGAAGAAGAAAAACAAGATTAAAATCGGAACTGAGAAAAAGCAACTAAGAAAAAGGTTGCTACTATTCACTACTGTTCATGTTTTATACACGCTTTTAAGTATAAGGGTGATATATATATATATATATCGGGAATTAATTAGCTAGGCTGGCCTATATATCTAGCTACCTCTCGATCGGTCTACCAAATTAATCGACCTTGTCTTTTGATGAGGGAAAAGTAACGTAGTTACTCTTTATAAATATGATGGGGAAAAAAACTAAATGATTATGGCCAGCGGTCAGCCAGCTAGCCAGCCATTTAAACAACTTAATTTCTATATACATATCATGACTTTCAACCTCCCTTAAATCTCACCATCACCACCAATATCCTAGCGCGCAATTATATATAAAAAAAAACTGTTTATTTGTAATAAGTTAATTTTTATTAGAATGAATTTATTTTTATCGTAAATAATTATTATTATCGTAAATAATCAGTCACAAATATTTATTTTTCTTATAGCTGACTTTGTGATGCATGAATCGAAACTGAAAAAGGTACTGGTGTAGCTGCTTCCTTAATTTTATTAATTGGTATGTCTATATAATTAATATATATACCACAAGTTTTAACGCAAAGAGACTCGATCGAATTAATTTGCATGATTAAGCGTAAAGTACGTAGTACATAGATATATATATATATATAAAATAGTAGTACTAAGCGTAAAGTAAAAAAGTAATATTGCATGATTTGCTTGGAAGAATACTTTACTCAAATTAGAAGCAGTACTACTGCTTTATATATTATATATATACCTACGAACCTATATATGTATCCATTAAATGAGCTTGTCAGCTTCATCAGTATATGATGATGATCATCTTAATTATGATTTACGATACATCTATCCAATAATAAGAGAATAAATAAAAGGTATATATGATAATTAATTATGAGAAATTTTATTTGCAGTCTTCAAGTGAGAACTGTATGTACAAGCACATTATTAAATAAGAGAAAATATCATTTTAAGAAGGATAATTTTGTAATTTTAAAAAATTTTAAAATTAAAATAACTTAAACTTGTATTGCAGTCTCTATTTAGAGACTGTACCTAGTATTGTTCAGGTAATTCGTGGACTTTGATAGGCTAAACTTAATTCATTGGAAATATATCAAGATCTTATTGATTAATACCCTCCATTTATTATTATTAGTTTAAGTTAGGAGGGATCGAGTACTACTACTTTTGGATAAAGGATCAAGGCAGGCAGGCAGGCAGGCATGGCGGCAATGTTTGACCAAAATGTCATGATCCGCATGCAAACGTCGAATGCGGTTTAAAATTAGATCAAATGAGACAGATCAGAGATCAGGAGTATTATTTCATTAATGACTAAACAAATTTTAGGGTACATGATGATCAGATGGACTGTATTATATGAGACTATATATATATATATATATATATATATAGTATGTTTGGTAATTAAACAAACATGCATGATTGGGGATGCAACGCCTAGCTAGCTAGCTAGCTAATTCCATGAGGATCCACATCATCATGATCAATGTCCACCTAGCTAGCTAGCCCGCCCTCCCTCCCTCTCATGCCAGCTAGCTAGCTGCTTATAAATTCGATCATATAAACTCATGCATATTGCTTGATTCATACGTAATGCGTTTTTAATTATAATATATAATACATTAATTAGCAGCTAGCTAGCTAGCAAGGCCGATCGAACTTAATTAATTACTTAATCACAGATTAATGCTTGATCTTTTAATATATCATATATAATGAAGATGATCAAATCTTGGCTTGATATTATATCATATGATGCTGATCTTGATCTTATTTCATGCTGATATCATGAATTACGTACTACGATCGACCATGCTAGCTCTAGATTGATTCTGCATGTACGTCCATTAATGGGCCTGATTTTGAGAAACATATATATATTATAGTATAATCAATGAAGATATAAATAGGATTATTATACCCTGCATTAATATGCATGCTAGCTAGCTAGCTAGGCCCACTGTAAGGTTACAAATTTCCCACAAATCCATTCTCATGGCCATGCAAATTAACGATTTTAGTGGGCAGAAATATTGCACACGTACGTACGGATTCCCGAAGCTGGCCTTAATAATCTCTTCATCTGCCATTTTCTGCTAGCTAGCAGCTGGTAGTTAATTAATTAATTAGCAGGAAATATATACATAATTTATTAATTGTTTGAAGCCTGGACGTTGTATATATATATATATATATATTTATTAGAATAAGTGACTATCTAATTGTGAATAATTATTTTTGTTATTTTTTTGTTAATTTTTATTATTTTTCTGTTAAATCCGTTAAGTCATGTTTTATCAAAAGACCTTTAAAATCTTTGATCATTTGACTTTTATCTCCCTTGTAAAATTTAATGAAAGATACCGTTTTACTAAAAAATCTTTAAAATTCTTGACCATTTGATGTGTAGCTCTCTTGTAAAACTTTATGAAGGATCATATTTTATCAAAAGACCTTTAATAGTCCTGCGGCGCACATAAATTGACGTCTATTTTTTTATGTCCTTTTTGTTCTGACAATATAGTACTCATTGTCTTTTTTTTTCTCAATTTTTTTAAATAAAAAATTAATAATATTTTATTATTATATAGAGAGTAAATAGATAATTTAATATATATGCAAACCAATATTACTCATATTTTACTAAAGTTTAATTTCTTTTTAAATTTTAATTTTTATCTTTTTTTAATCTTTTTTTTTTTTTTTCAGATAAATAAATTACTGATTTTTTTATTTTATTTAAATCATTATGTCTGGTACTACATTAAGGGCGAATGCACCCGGGGCCGTTCCCCACTATATATTATATATATATATATATATATATATCTCTCTTTACGTGGCCGGCCAGCTAGCTAATTTAAATATCCTTTCCGATCTGCAAAAGCAGTAGTCTTGATTAATTAATGCATAAAGCGACGGATTAGATGAATTTTAATGCCACACCTAAAAAAGGATACTGTAATTAATTAAGTATATATCCATCATTAATTATTATAAATTGGGGTCTGAAATCTATATATACCAACTCCCAACCATATTCTAATTATATGATTGACCAACAAATCATAACTGCGAATACTAATTTATTAATTGAAAGTTGTTGGATTTATATATATATATATATATATATATACTAGTATGATGTTACGTGCTTGAAGTACGTATGCGTAGTTCAAAATATTAATATATTTTATTAAAATAAAAATAAAGTACATATATCTTATTATTTTATTACTAATATATATCTTAAAAGCTATTGAAAGATAGGCTATTTGTAAATTATTATAATACTTTCCTATTATAATGAATACGAAAAGATAAATCTACATCAATCTGTTTTCCTATTATAACGTATTTTTAAATTGAAAATTGAATCCATGATTATTATTATAATAAATTTACTTTATTAGCATATTTAAAGATATTAATAATGGAATAGAAACTAACAGAAATTATAAAAGTAGCCATAAACAGAAGGTAAAGGAAAATACAATTGTATCCCTGTGTTCCGTAATTATTACAAACGGATGAAAAGTTAATAAAAACCAGCATATTCTGTTAAAAAAAGAAATTTCTGTTAAAATAAGAAAATTTTGTTTCATAGGCTCTTTATATATATAGAGAGATATATAATCCATCAATATATTCAGAGAGATCTTCTTCAAAATATAATATAGTAATATTGATGGCCATCATGTACGATCTTCATCAATTTCATTTGTCGTGCAAGTTTACCATCCTAATATAATTAAAAAATGCATTTAATTAATTAATGGGCTATTGATCATCACAGAAAAAATAAACATGATTTTTCTCAAAACAATAAATTATAAGTAAGATATATATATTAATTAATTAATTCATTTTCCCAGCTTTGATTCTTTTTCACCCTTTTTTTGTTGTCCTCATGTGTTGTAATCAAGAAGCAACGTTGTGTCGGAAGAGAAAGGAAAAGGAGGCTAGGCATACTATTTGACAGGAAAATGTCGAGATGATAACAGGAAAAAGTATCATCATGTAGTGTTGAATGAATATGCAAACTGTTCCATGATTGCTCATGTTCCCTTGACTTGAAGAAGTGGCATTCTCCCACTGTTGGGATCCAAAAATTTAGCTAGCTGTGGGTATTATTATTATATATTCTTGATCGATGATCATATATCCCATCCCTTTTGGCATGCATATATATATATATATATATATATATATATAGGACATGATACAAAGTGCATTAACGATCTAATTATTATGGATTTGGTGTTTGTTTTCTTAAGACTTAATTATAAATTGTCTCTATTGAGCTTAAAGAGTACCCATATTTAAATTAACTCTTATTGCAAAAGAAATATTCAAGTGATCATCTATTAATATGACAGCTGATATCATATCATGCAAGCCTATTGATCTTATAGTGAGACTGATGATGGTAGAAAGAAATATTGTAAAACAGGCCGAAAATATTAATGAAAACATAATTCAAGAGAATTGATTTTTTTTTTTTTGTTAGATTCAAGATTTCTATTATGATATTATGTTAAATAATCGCTTGTTTAAACTAAGTTAATGAGATAATTTACTTAAGTTGATCTATTTTAAAAGTACTGTCCACTTTTATTCCGTGCATAGACATTTGCAAAGGAGTACCTATCAGGCAGGGCCACCTGATCTTTAGAATACTTCCACAACAACCTAACATCATGAAGGTGGTTCCCCAGCCCATGCATGCATGCAGATGATCAAACTTCTGCCATTAAGATCAAAACTCATAATATTTGGAATTAATCTTAAATCAAATTCAGCATTAGTTCCAAATGTCTAGTAATATAGTTCAACTTAGACAAATCCAAAAAAAAAAAAAATGATTTTAATCTGTCACGTGTGTCTCCAAGCCAGCAAACCATCTCTATTTCCAAAATTATTATTAATTTTGTTCTTTGCCTTGGTTTGCGTGAACAAAATCCTTCTATAAAATACCCCCATCACTCCCCACACATTTCCCACACCTCCAAAAACATCTTCAACAGAAGCTCGATCGATCTTTAACCCTCGCCAAACTACTCAAAATAATCCAACAACCTTCTCGATCGGACCACCATGGTTTCTGAGAGGAACCAATCCAAAAAAGTGTGCGTGATCGGAGCCGGACCGTCGGGGCTGGTCGCGGCCAGGGAGCTGAGAAAAGAAGGGCATGTTGTGGTGGTTTTGGAACAAAACCATGATGTTGGAGGGCAATGGCTGTATGAACCAAACGTGGAGGGCGAGGATCCTCTAGGAAGGAACACTTTTCTTAAGGTGCACAGCAGTATCTATGGATCTTTGAGGCTCGTATCTCCAAGGGAAATCATGGGCTTTACTGATTTTCCATTTTTGGTCAAGAAAGGTAGGGACATGAGAAGGTTCCCTGGCCATGGGGAACTTTATCTGTACCTAAAAGATTTCTGTGACTGGTTTGGGTTAAGGGAGATGATAAGGTTTAACACAAGGGTGGAGTATGTGGGGATGTTGGATTATTCTGGTGTTATTGGCAAAGATCTGAAATGGGTTGTTAAGAGTAAAGAGATCAAGAAGACAGAGAAGGTGGTGGAAGAGGTTTTTGATGCAGTGGTTGTGGCCACTGGCCATTACTCTAAGCCTAGGTTGCCTACCATAAAAGGTGTGTGCTTGCATGTGAGAAATCATTGAGTTTTCTCGTTCTGTCTCTTCTGCACAAAAAAGCACATTTACACATGCACAAACCAAAAGGATCAAAATGGTCAAAGCTGGGTCAGTTTTCATGGAAAGAAAATCTATTCATGGATTTGTTTCACGCTCATATGACATTTCATGTCAATATACAGTAAAAGAAATTCCAGAGACATATTAATATTACAGCTTCTTGTTATGTTCTTTTGTTTCTTTGTCTTTTTACGTGCCTTTATCGACATTAACAGGAATGGATGCGTGGAAAAGGAAGCAGATGCACAGTCACATCTACAGGACTCCCGAGCCATATCGCAATGAGGTAATGCAGCTTTTTTATCATAGATCATTGCTCGATCATTTAAAAGGCTTAAGAGTAGGAGATTTTAATTCATGTAGCTCACTTAAATGACCACAAAAAGCATATTATTTTCTACAGGTTGTGGTGGTGGTTGGAAATTCCCTAAGTGGACAAGATATATCAATGGAGCTTTTAGAAGTGGCAAAGGAAGTCCACCTCAGCTCCAGATCTCTTAAAATTTCAGAAGGTTTATCAAAAGTCATCTCCAAAAATGGCAATTTGCATCTTCATCCACAGGTATCCGTGCAGCTTGCCTTCCAAATTTTTCGTTTGGCGGCCTGGCTTAACTTGATCATCTTTCTCGACCATTAAGTTTTTTGTTTAACATGTTAACCAACAGCATCTAAAATTGTATTTTTCATATGCAGATAGACACTCTTCATGAAGATGGAAGGGTTCTATTTGTAGACGGCTCTTGGGTTATTGCCAATTCTATTTTATATTGCACAGGGTAAGAAACACCCACCATTAATTAATGGTGATCATGAGTTATATATGTACAATGACCAACCTACTTGAAAGTTTTTATATAGCCTTTTCTACTCAACCTCCATGTTAATGGTGATGAGTTATGTGGCATGACCAAACTACTGAAAATTTTGTGTGGTCCGGCCTTATCATATTCGTGGAAAAGAAAAGAAAAAAGCTTAATTGTTGCACTGTTTCTGTAATAATAAAAGCTCCGAATGGGCTGTGTGTGTAGGTATTCATACACGTTCCCATTTCTTGACTCCAAAGGGATAATCGTTGTAGATGATGACAGAGTGGGTCCTTTGTATGAGCACACCTTCCCTCCTTCTCTTGCTCCCTCTCTCTCTTTTATAGGTGTTCCTAGAAAGGTAAAGATCTGATACTTTAATATTTATATTTTGTAATCGATCATATGTTTCAAAAGCCTTCAAAAGAGTTATATATTATGGCTTTTGTGTGATGTGTGGTAATAGTGCAGATTATAGGATTCCCTTTCTTTGAATCACAAGCAAAATGGATATCTCAGCTGCTATCTGGGAAAAGAACATTGCCATCAAGGGATGAAATGATGCAGTCCATTAAGGAGTTCTATCACTCAAGGGATGCAGCTTGCATTCCAAAATATAATACACACGATATTGCCCAGTTTGAGGTAAAAAGTCTTCACCCGTCTCTTATAATAAGGTCATGATGAAGACTTCACTCAAGATAGAATCGTTTAAGACTTCATAGGATTTTTAGATCGTAATGGCTCTTTTATACACACAGACACACACACACTGATTCGTCTTTGCTCTCTCTTGCAGTATTGCGATAAATATGGAGATCATGTTGGATTCCCACACCTAGAAGAATGGAGAAAGCAGCTCTGCATTTCGGCTTTAATAAATGCCGATGCCAACTTAGAGACATATCGTGATTCGTGGGATGATCATGAGCTTCTTCAAGAGGCTCTTCAAAGTCCTCATTTCACTCAATTTCCTGCTGAATCTTTTACTCTCTGAGAGCCTATTGGTTTTGCTTGGACCACCACACAACTGATCACATCATATTAAAGTACTATTTGTCGTAAATGGGATTTTTATTTTGTTGATTTTATAATTTTTTCTATGTCTGTTGAGATGGGAGAGGATCAGGAAGGGGGATTAATTAGGAGGAATTACAGAAGTTGCAAAAGAAAAGGAGACTCTGAAACTTCCTTTTTTTTCTGGGTTATTTTTATCATTTTTTGGTCATGAAGTATAATTTAAATGATCAATCCATTCAATCAAACGATTTTATATGATTTCAATTGTTAAAAAAAATGTACGCTTGATGAGATGATGAAGCTGATTATATCTATATTCATCGGATTAGTACCCTTGCCTTCACTGATCTATTGCATAATAGATCATCTTAAAAAATGATTTCTGCTCTCTATTGCATAATAGATCGTAGAGACCTTTCTGACTGATGTGCTGTGTAAAGCTTAATTTTACACCTTCCAAAACCTAAAACTATTTTTATCATGAGCCACCACAAGCCACTACTACGGCCGGCTCTCGGAATGAACAAACCCTAAAATAAAAAGTTCTGGCCATCCCTCGGGTTGTGATCAGTGCTGGTAGGCGGTCAGAAACTCACTCCGGCGTGATTTTGGCAACCTTGGCATGGGGAGCAAAGCGATCTACCCTGCACCGGGGTGGTTCTGACAACATTGGGGGTGGACAACCAGTATTGAAAATCTCTTTGCATCCCATGATTCATGGACCAACCCAATATCCAACAAATCAAGATCAAAATCCAACAAAGAAGGACTACCCGTAAAAGGAAAATCCAATCTGTGCATTGAGCACGGGATAACACAAGATCATCTACATGAAGGGAATATTTGATACCATATTGTACATCATTTAATGCATATATATCCTACTTCTTGCCCAAATTGTACTTAGTTCACGTGTATATAAATTAGATGACAAGCATGTAAAACTTGGCAGTGAGATAATAATATTTGCATCACCTCTTCTATTCTCATTATGGTATCACAGAACCTATGACCAAAGTCTCCATGGCTTTCTCAAACAACTACAGCAATCCCTTATCTATTTCAAATATTAATACATGACACTCCACCATCTTTACGCCTTCCTCCTTCACTGCCCCATCCCAAATATCCATTCTTGTCAAGCTTGGTCGAGATAACTTTCTTCTATGGAAGGCTATCCTGATTCCTAGCCTACTTATGTGGTCAAGACATCCTTGGCTTTGTAAATGGTTCCACACCACCTCCTCCACAATTTATTTCAGCTTTCATGTCTGACAATGGTGAAATTTCCACAGTTCCCAATCCACCCCAATCCAACATTAATTCATCATTGGATTCAACAAGACCAAGTCTTGTTTGGCACTCAAATGTCCTCCCACACTAAAGGAGTGCTTTCCCAAATGGTTGGCTACTTGACCTTTAGACAGGTCTGGCTTCCTCTCGAGAAAATCTATACATCTTGATCTCGAGCTCAAACTTCAAGTTCGCACACAACTAGCTCCCTTGGGGAAAGTGAATTCTACTGTATTTGATTTTTTTTTTCCATTGTGTTAAAAGCCTTAGTGATACTCTCGCCGCTACTGGACATCCCTCACAGAGGATGAAGGCATTTCTTTCCTTCTTGCAGGTCACTCAGATTTGACTATGACCCTTTGCAACTTCTGTCACCACTCAACTTGATCCCTTTATTTTGGTGGAATTATTTAGCCATCTCCTTACTTACGAGATGCACATTGAGCAACAAAATCAGGTTGTTGACCTCTCACACTCCTCTGCAAATTTTACATCAAAGCATTCTATTTCTTGAGAAAGAACTCAATGCAATGACGTTGCCATCTCCAATAGGTCTGACCAAAGAGGAGGACAGATTGGCTAGAGAGGAAGTAATTCACATAGTGGAAAACAATCTTATGTCAAGTTTGTGGCAAGGTCGGTCATACCATACTTAAGTGTTATCATAGATTTGATCTAACATTTCATAGATTTGCTCATGACAATAATGTCTTTTTTAAATTTCATGCAAATCTTTTTGTCATCAAGAATTGCAACTCGAAGAAGCTTATTCATCCAAGACCTTTACATAATGGTCTTTACACCATGACTTGTTCCGCTCGCTCTTTCTCTCCATCTGCTTTTGTTGTCATTCGTGTGTCTATTATAGATTGGCATAAAAGGCTTAGGCATCCTACTTTTCAGATTGTCACCAACATCGTCTCTCGTCATAATCTACTGATGTCCTCAAATAAAGGCTTCCAATTTGTTTTGATTGTCAAAAGGCCAAAAGTCATTGCTTACCTTTCTTGTCTTCCAAGTCTCAATCTAAAGGTCATTTAGATTTTATTTTTTATTTTTTATTTTTATATATGGAGACCTTTTTATGTTGTTTCTTCAAGGGGACGTCGTTATTATCTTGTTTTTAATAATGATTTTATCAAATATATTTGGCTTTATTCTCTCACTTTAAAATCATATGTTGAAGCTACATTTCATTGGTTCCAAGCTCTTTCTGATTGTCAATTTAATCTTATGATCAAAGACAGCGAAATTGATTGGGGTGGCAAATACCATTGGTTGTACAACTGTTTTTTAAAACAATGGTATTCACCATTGTATCACTTGTCTCCATACCCATCAACAAAATGGGTTTGTTGAGAGACGTCACAAACACATTGTTGAAATAGGTCTCGTTCTTTATACTCAATCCTCATTGCCCCACACTTACTAGTACGAGGCTTTTCAAACTGCATGTTATCTTTTAAATTGACTACCTACCTCGGTGTTTCATAATAAGTGTCCCTATGAAATTCTCTTTAGGAAACACCCTAACCATCAATTCTTAAGACTTTTGGTTGTGTGAGTTGGCTATGTCTTTGTCCCTATAATAATCATAAATTTTTTTTTCCTCTAAAATTGTGTTTTCTTGGGGTACATTCCAGATCACCATGAGTATCGATGTCTTGATCCTTCCATGGGACGTTTTCACATCTCCTGCTGTTATATTTGATGAGCATAATTTTTCATTCACACTCATGTCTTCATCTCCTTCCATACCTTACTATTTAGCTAACCTATATTATGTAAGACCACTTTTTCCTTTTTTGCAGGTTCATGCACCAAGGCCATCTCCAATACACATGATGCCACCTATTCCTCAAGTCCAAAGTGAAGTTAACATGTAGTCTCCCTTTACTTGTGATGCTTCAACTCCTACGTTGCTACATGCTTCCACCATTTCCTCATTGCCAAATTCCACTTCAATGCCCAATTACACGTCATTCTCTCCATCTACATGCTCCATGGTGCCTCATACTCACAACTACTTAATGATGCTCCTTTAGACACCACTCATTCACATGCCAATCAACATGCTCAACTTGATGCAATGCAAATCCATACCGCTCCTGCCTCTCAGACACATACCATCCAGACTTGTCCTCGAAGTCACATCTTTAAGCCCAAGGTGCCGATGGATGACACTATTTGGTATCCACTCCCTCGGGCTCTTTGTAGCTGATCAGACCACCCACAAACCCACTTGCTACACAAAGACAGTAAATGATCTCAATTGACGGTTGGCTATGAATATGAAATTCAAGAACGAAGTTAGGATTTATGTAGAAGGGGGCTGAAGGATATATAAAAATCTATATATAAAAAAAAAATTAAAATATTATTTAAAAGCGTGCATAAGTATATAATAAGTTTCAAGTTTGAATGTAAAGAAATAACAAATAAAAACATTTAACATGCTAATTAATCTCAATGTTCTTTTAACAAATAAAGGTCATTAATTGTCAAATTTTTTCTCAATATAAACTAGTAAATAATTAATAAGAAAGTTATCATTTATTTTGTTTCAAAACCTTATCTCAACAATATTAAAAGCTAAAGCGTTAGTTCAATTTTTTTTTTTGAAACCTAATCTTAACAATGTTTATGATTTAAAGTTTTTGGCCTGTCCATATTATTCAATTTAAGTTTTCAAAATAAAAGGTATAGAAAATGACCCATGAAAAGCCATATTATGATATTCAAAACTAATTTTGGTGTACATATAACATAATAAGTTGAATTAAAAAATTTGGGTTTACATAATGAATCAATGAACATATATAATTGATGGAGAATAAAACATGTTTGTGATTAAAAGAATTCACATATAATACTATTTTATTACAAAAATCTCTTCATTCATTTTTCAAATAGGTTAAGAGTTTGCAAATTTCTTTGAAGAAAATTATTTTAATTTTTTTTATTTAAAAATCTTGAAATTTTTAAAAAGTTGGAAACAAAGAGATAGAAGAAACACGTCTCCACTACTTCTCTTTATTTTTTCGCATAGAAGAACTGTTGTAATGGGTCTACGACTTTACGAGATTGCTATGAGTTCTGAAGCCAACATTAGTCTCATGGTATATTATACATCTATTGTTTTCTATTTTTACATAACTTTTAATTAAATTAATGAAAAATGTCAGAATTTTTTGGGCAAAACCCCCTCGCCCCCCTAAATTTGTCCCTGATGGAATTTGATAATCTTCTTCGAAACGACACTTGGTTTAAAGTGCCTTCGTCTCCTCATCAAAATATAGTTTGCTGTAAGTGGGTCTATCGCACCAAACTTTGGGCAAATGGTTTGATTGAATGCTACAAGGCCCGCCTCATCATTAAAGGCTATCATCAACAACTTGGCTTAGACTTCTCTAAAACGTTCAGTCCAGTTGTCAAGTCAATGACTATCCAAAGTGTTTTATCAATTGCTATCTCCTCCAACTGGTGCTTACATCATATTGATATTCATAATACATTCCTTCATGGTTCTCTTGAAGAATATGTTTACATGGTTCAACCTCTTGTATTTTGGCATCCACAATTTCTTGATCATGTGTGTCGTTTACATAAATCGCTTTATGAGCTTAAGCAAGCACCTCGTGCATGGTTCTGAAGACTCAGCACTCGTCTAATGGAACATGGTTTTCATGGCTCCAAAGTAGTCATCTCTTTTCATTCTCCGTCAAGGCTCATTAGCAATATGTTTTCTAATTTACTTTGACGACATTCTTGTTACTAGATCAAATTCATTTGTGGTTGAATCCATTATCAAGCTTCTTCATTCTGACTTTGTTGTTAAGGACCTTGGTACACTTAATTATTTTCTTGGCGTCGAGGTTTTATTTCATCCCAAAGGCTTGTTTCTGACACAGAGAAAATACACTCTTGATCTATGCAAACGTAGCAAAATGGACCTTGCCAAGCCTACCTCCACACCCTTGGCCTCCACATGTTCCCTTTTTGCCCATGAAGGTGAGCCTTTTGATAATCCGACTTTATATAGTAGTATCGTTGGTTTGCAATACTTATCCTTCACATGTCCCAATACTTCTTTCTCCGTGAATCGTGTTTGGTAGTTTATGCATCGGTCATTACTTCCACATTGGAAAGTTTATAGAAGCTGTAGAAGTGCATATTGCATTTTTCTTGGCAATAATCTTGTATCATGGAGCTCGCGTAAGCAATAAATTGTTGTCCAAAATAGTACTGAAGCCGAATACAAGGCATCAGCCAATGCTGTCGTTGAACTTCACTGGTCAAAATCTCTACTCGCTGAACTTGGGTATTCTCTCTCTCATCTACCTACACTTTGGTGTGATAATATTGGTATCACTTATCTCTCATCCAATCTGATATGTTATGTCTAGACCAAACATATAGAAATTAGCTTTCATTTTGTACGTGATCGAGTTGCAATTAAAAAGCTGATGGTTAAATTTCTCTCGAGCACAGATAAAAAAGCTGACGAGTTAACCAAGCCATTATCCCATGTTTGTTTCACTACATTGTGTGCCAATCTCAAAGTCCATTCATTTCTGTTAGATTGTAGGGGAGTATTGAAGACCTCTTTGTATCCCAGGATTTACGGACCAGCCCAATATCCCACAAATCAAGAAAACCTAACAAGGAGCACTAGTACTAAAAGGAAATCCAATCTCTACACACGGAATAACCCAAGATCTGAAGGTAATATTTGACATGCAGCATATTCATGTATAGCGTTCAATGCATATCTTTCTAGCCCAAATTGTATGTAGTTCACATGTATAATATATAATAAATTAGATGACAAGCATGTAAAATTTGACAGTGAAATAATAATATTTTCATAACCTTTGTTATTCTCTTTAGCCACCATTTGTTTTTTGTTTAAATTCTCTTAATAAATTTGTATTTGGAGTATGTGTGGGTGAATATATTCGTAATAATTCATAGAAGTTGTAAAAAGTCTCATTTATGTAGAATAATATGAATGAAAATTGAACAAAATTTCGGCAATATAGTGAGACTCCTGTAAGGGTATTTGTTCCACAAGTTGGTGATGGACAAAGGGAACTGAGTACCTTCAATGTGTACCAATGACCCCTATTTATAGGTCATGAGACTCTGGCTGGCAAGGGTCACAACCATTGGTAATGTAATAGTTGGCAAAGGGCACAATCATTAACAAGTGATACAATCTTTTGACTAAATCAAAAAGTTGTGTCTCTTGACACTTCATCAACCATCACCTCTATGGGAACCATCACCATGGAGAGGGTGTCATTCTAAGGGGTACACCGTTCGTTTATCACACTCTTTAGAATTACATCTCCCAATTGATCACATAAAATATTGACGATTCAGTTGAGTATTTTACATTGGTACTAATATAAGCTTTCTACTGTTCAACTCTCATCTGCAAACTCTTGCAGATCGGCGTCAGAACATGACAAACCTCTACATGTGCATGCTTTTGTCATTATCTTATCTGACCGCACCCTCTACTATTTGTGCTCCCACTGACCACATATAAAGGGTGACTTCATTTCATTAAAAAAAATTTAATGAACGGCATCAGCTCTCCATGACTAGATCAATAATCAATATCCGTGTCACAATTGACAACTTCAACCAAATACATAACATATGTATTGACCTGCACCAAATTTTCGTTAAGTACTTCCTCTAGAGGCTCAGCGACTTTACAAATGATCAACCAATTATTTGGTTAATCAACATGCACTGAAATTTTATTAAGTACTCACCTTAAAGCCATTCTTGAGGTTTTCCTTAATCACCTCATCAGTGATTTTACAAATGACCAAACTTTTCATTTAAATATTATCATAATTCCAATTTTCTATGCGTCCCCAAAATTTTCTCAGTTATGCATGTCGACCATGAGGTTGCTCCACTTAAGTTTCTCTCAACTCTATTCTAGTCACATGTTATCTGAATTTCTCCAAAAATAATCCTTTGGTCATCGGATCTGTTACCATCACAGTCGAGGAAATAAAATTAACCTTAACCTTACATTTTTCCACTATGTCTAAAATATAGTAATAATGCATATCAATATGTTTTTACTTGAAACTCTATGTTCCACTTTTTATCAATGAGATGTCAGATTGATTATCACAAAACACATTGATTGGTTCTGTGGGTGTATCCAAATTTAAGTTTTCAATAAAACATTTCATTCACACTACATTACTCACTGCAGTAAGACAATCAATATATTCTTCTTTCATATTAGACTTAGCAACACATCCCTGTTTCTTACTCAATCAAGAAACTGATGTTCCACCAAATAGAAATTTATATCTAGTTGTAGATTTTCTATCATCTACATTACTTAAAAAATCAGTATCACTATAGTCAACTAATTCTAGATCATTAATCCCAAAGCACAATTTCAAAATTATGGTACCTTATAAATATCTTGATATACGCTTCACTGCTTGTCAATGTTCCTTACTTGGATTTGATTGATATTTGCTTACCAATCCAACTGCATGACAAATATATGGTCTTGTACTTGTCATTGCATACACGAGGCTTCCTACAGCTTGAGCATAGGGAACTTTAAACATTTCACTTATTTCCTCCTCAATTTTTGGGCACATACTGTCATTTAAAGCATGACCTTTGCAAACAGGTGTACTTACGGATTTACAATTTTTCATACCAAATCTTTTAAGTATTTTTTTAAAATATTTTTCTTAATCTAAATACAACATTTTTGAATTTCTATCTCTAAAAATTCTTATATCAAGAACATAGGTGGCTTCACCCATATTTTTTAGTTCAAAATTTTGTTTCATTCATCATATCTACACAATTACTTGCTAGTAATATATTGTCAACATATAATGATAATAATATTAATTTTTTTATTATTTTTTCATATGTATACACAATGATCTAGTGGACTCATTTCATATCTCATTTTCAAAATGGCTTGGTGAAACTTCAAGTACCATTGTCTTGAAGATTGCTCAAGTCCATACAGTGACTTTTACAACCTGTAGAATTTTTCTTCGTGACCTATAATTTGGAATCTTTCTGGTTCAATCATGAAGATATCCTCATTTAATTCACAATTAAGAAAATTTATTTTTACATCTAATTGATGTAATTCTAAACTCATCCTAACAACAATTGACATGATAATCCTTATGGAACATGTGAACTTCGCCACTAACCTTACTTTATACATTTCCAAACTACCATTAATTTTAGATTTTCTTCTGAGAACCCATTTACAATTAATAGCTTTTCTATCTTTTAGAAGATCTATTAACTCTCAAACATTATTTTTGTTTATTGATTCTATTTTATTTTTCATGGTCTCAAGTCATTTATCTGAATCGATACTATTAATTGTCTTAGAAAAATTTTCAGGATCATTTTCTAAAATTTTTAAACTGATATTTAGTGCATAATGATCTTGAAATAATATCGATGGTCGTCTGATTCTTTTACTCATGCTGTCTCCAATATCAATACCTGAAGATTCATTATCATGTAAATTTTTTATTATCATTCTGTATCTGAATAATATTGAAATTTTCATTTTCAGACTCTGTGGAGATCTGTTGATCCTCTAAATCATTTAATAAATCTATCTAATCAATTAGAGTAATAATGTTTGTATTTTCTAAGAAAATGACATATCTACTTTCTATCAATCCTCTTTCAGAATAATAAAATATGTAGCTACTTCTGTTTTCTACATACCCAATAAAGTTGCATTCCTAGGTTTTAAGTTTCAATTTATCCTTTAGTAGCCTTTGAATAAGCACTAGTGCCTTACAATCTCACACTTTGAGTTTACTTAAGTCTGGTTTATGTCTTATCCATATCTCGTAAGGTGTAAGAGGTTTTACTTTTGTTTTAACTTTATTTAATACATATGCTGCAGTCGATAATGCTTCATCCCAAAATTATGTTGGTAGATCAGCATATGTCATAATTAATCTCGTCATATCCGATAGAGTTCTATTTATTCTTCCTGCAATGTCATTTTGTTGAGATTTATACGACATAGTATAAAAATGTCTTATACCATTCAATTTACATAAATCATCCAAAACTTCAAATTCACCTCTTCTATCACTATTCAAACCTTTAATGAGCCTACCCAACTGAGTTTCTAATTCTACTTTATATTCATTAAATTTCTCAATTACCTCAGATTTATATTTGAGTAAATAGATATGCTTATATCTTGAATAGTCATAAGTGAAAGTAATAAAATATTCCATTCCTCTATGAGTTTTAGTTCTAAAAGGTCCACAAACATCAAAATATATAATTTCAAGTAAATCTGTAGATTTTCAACTTTTTGAAAAATTTGAAAAAGATTTACTACTCATTTTTCCTTTGATACATAGTTCACGTATATCAAAATTATCTCAGTTTATTTGTGATATTAATCAAATTTTACACATTCTGATCATCTTATTTTTATTTATATGGCCTAATCTTAAATGTCATAAATATGCATAAACAGTAGACACATTCAAATAATTAGAAATAAATACTTTATTAATATCAATATTTAGTACATACATATCGTGATATGTCGCGCATTTTAGTAATACATTATCTTTACTTATTACAACTGTTCCAGACTTAAACTCAACTGTGTAGCCTTTCTAATCTCATTTAGGTACGGATACTAAATTCTTATAAATACTAGGTAAATATAATACATCACTAAGTAAAATAATGGAACCATTCATTTTAAATTTTCATGTACCTTACCCCAAGATTTCGCAATATGTATTGTTGCTCATATACACTTTGTGCTCTCCTGTTTGTTTATCTTCAAGTTTTACAAACAAATCTTTGTTTCTACATACATGTCTTGTTGTTGCAAAGTCAACCCACCATGAATTTGACTCTGGTTCTACGAGCATTACTTCTGAGATTGTCATTATAACGTCTTTGTTTTCCTGTATTTTTCCCTTATTAGGACATTTTGATTTATAAATGATTTACTTTGTTTCTTTTTCAACTATTTCTTTTTCTTAAACTGTTTTGATTTTATCTTGTTCTGTGTAGAAAGTTTATCCTAAGCCATCAATAAATTGAATGGTTCACTATCACTATTCCTCTTCTTCATCATTTCTCATTCAAGTACTAAAAGTACAAGAAGCGATGTCATTATTATTGCATTTTCACTATGTATTAACGAAGTAACAATGTGATCTTAAGATGAATGAAGACTATTTAGTATGAATGTAATTTGCATTTTATTAGTGAGAGGATAACCAACATCATATAATTCTTTTGCAATCAAATCTATTTGAAGTACATGATCGCCAATGTCATTATTCGCTTAATTTCATACAAGTTCGGTTATACATATCCAATAATAATTGCATATAAGTATCCAGCCTTAAACCATATTTTGCCTCAACTGCATTCATAGTCTTCAAATAGAGGAATGATATGATCATTCATTTAATGCATAATTAAAACTTTTGTTCATGCATTGTGTTCTTCCCATTTATCTTCACTTTTGCTGTTCACAGTTCCATTCATCCCATTTTCAACATTTTCTGATGGTTTTGGTGTTATTAATATGTATAAGGTCTTTTCATGTGTTAGAAGAAAATTTACATGCCTTTTCCAGGCTTGAAAATTTATTCTATTCCATTTTTCTATTCCCAATGTATCAATAATTTTCTTCGGTGCCATAAATAATAAACCTTCAAAATTAACAACAAAATAAATGTAGAAATAATAAATGTGTTATATTATAAATAAATTAATTACAATGGTTCAACTGTGAAAAAAAATTAAAATTATTACAAACTCAACAGTATTAATAATCTTTAGATTTAATCCAAGATGACAACATCAAAATTCTCTTATTATATTTTAAATAAGAAGAATAGTAGAAGTGACACTCCGTTCGAGGATTCCCACGAACTTTCCTAGATGTTTCTCACTTTTCAAAAAACTTCTGGCGAGAATCTCAACCAACAAGTGCTCTGTATTGATTTGGCATGAAATTTGGAGCTATACAGCTTTTGAACGGATCAAATCGGGTTTGAAATGACCTCCGAATGACCCAAAATACCAAATCTGGCCTGAATCGATTCACTCGGTCTTGTGAGCCGATTCAATCGGTTCAAACTAGGTCCAGAAGAAAAAAACGCTTGGAAGAAACTAGGTCCACAAATTCTACATCTTCTTCTTCTCGCTCAAATTGACACTAGTCTCTATAAAGTTTTCACTACAAGAAAATGTAGAATTTGTGGCTACTTTTATTTCCTGCAACGTAGATGTTGCCGCTAAAAAGTTGTTTTACTGTTTGGGTTATTTCTTTGTGTTGATGAAAATCATTGGAATAAATGACTATTTCTGGCGATAATATAATATCACTGGTAATATTTTTGTCACAAATAATAGGTATGATGCAATTCAACCCTCTTCATTACAAAATTGCCGCGTTACAAATTCTTGTTATGGTGGATTTATGTCGGTGCAATTGAGCTTCGCAGAAGATGAATTTCTTTCCGTATTTTGCTTATCACGGCGACGACATCTAATTTATCGTAATAAGTCCTACATAGTAAAAAAAACCTAAATTTACCCTCAACACCTAATTTCCCTATTCTTCCCCCTGCGATTCCCTCTCTTGCTTGAGGCTTCGTACAACAATTTCCAATTGCCTTCTCGACGTTTTCTTGTTGCCTTCTCACCGCCTCACCCACGCCGGTGAGTTTCTCTTTCACAATTTTAGGCTCCACTGATCTCTCTCTCTCTCTAACAGTCGCTCTGTTAGAAGGCAGAATTGTTTTCATAGAACCTACATGAATCGCTTTCATTACTATGATTTGGTTGAATTAGATTATGATAAATTTTGTTCCACATACAGTGATGTCGGAATCAAGTCCCTACGTGTCCCTAATTTCTTGCCTAATTTCAACCTATTTTCAAACTAATATCTGTATTTTTCTTTATAATTTCGTGTTATATATACTGTGTTAGATAATGCCTATAGTGACCATATAATTTTGTATATATGAGATTATCACATTCAGAAGAGACCTACGACGATGTTGTTCGTTGGTATTTTGGGACTGCTTCTCAGGTCTTTGGACTAGAAAACCCAACAATAGAAATGTCCTAAAGGTTTAGGAAGCCAGAAATTACTTCCTCCTCACAAAGTGATGTAAAAAACCTGAAAGAAAGTACAGTTCTTTCCAATAATCCAACAAAGATTTAGCAAGATTATGCATGTATATATAATAAAAGCAAATGGAATCCACATAATTATCACCATGTCAATTATCACTTTCATCTTCATTATGTCAATTGAAAAAAACAAGTCTGAAGGCTCAAACCATGGTTTTTTTTTTTTCCTATTTTTGCACTTAATAGTCTATATGCTCCCACAAAATTACAGTTTAGGTGTGAAGTCTAGTATTTTTAGGATACAACACAGACATATAAATGGTTAACACATTTCCTAGATCATTACAACTAGATCACACACATGAAAAATTAAAATATAAACCTCCTGTAAATATATCAGCCTATTTGTCCTGCTGATTTTTAAAATTTACTTAAACAAGACAAGAAGTGTGCATGGAAAGCGAAAAAATCACAAAATCACAAAATTACTAACACAAAGCTTAATTATAAGCCATCTTTGCCAATTGCTTGGTTTCACTATCCTTTCACAGGGATCGTGATTTGCTCGATGTTCTATATGATAATGTTCCAAGCATGGTTGTTTCTTGTGGTAATACCTTAGAAACCAGAAAATAAAAATTAAAGGCCACCATGCATGGATGGTTGCTATAATAATAATAATAATAATAATAATAATAATAATAATAATAATAATAATAATAATAATAATATCACAAATATTTGTGATGAGATTCATATTCCAAATGTATGATTCATATTAGGCTGTTAATTCTGTCTATTATTAGGGGCAACCTCAAAATATTGTCAATGACGGATTGTTTGCCCAAGCATATTTTTATCTAACTCTTTTGTTTTCCTCTTTTTTTTTTTTTTAGTAGATTTTTGCAATTTAGTTTCTATATGGTGTAATTGTTGATCGATAGATTTTAAATTATTATATATGCTACTTTGGCAATAGTAAGAAAAATCTATTAACTTAAAATCAAATCATTCTGCAAAGTCTAACCTCTACTTTGAGCAATGGCATCTACCATGATTGTAAGAATATATCTAGGATAGGTATAACTTACCCATGAAAATTACCTCAAGCATAAGTAGTGAGAATTGAAGTGAATTACCTTAATAGGAGGATGAAGAGGAATGATCTAACATCAATAGAAGAGTTGGAGTTGAATTACCTTAATCAGGTTCTAATTAACAAAATAAAAGTACCATCTTGACACCATTTCTTTCCACTTATTGTCATACCTAAAAGTGCCAAAACTTTTGTCTATTATTGCACACCCCTAATAATATATATGCTCATAAGTTTAAGTACATATACATGTTTGCACCCAGACATGGTAGCCACAATCAGGGGTGGCAATATGTGACACGACCCGTTAACCCAATATGAACACGACACGTTAAAAGCGGGTTAGGGTTTAATCTTAACGGGTTCGGGTCAAAATGGGTTGACCCGTTAAGACACGATTGCTTAACGGGTCACTAACGGGTCAACCCGTTATGACCCGTTAAGAAAATTAAATTTACCTTTATACCCTTAGATCTAAAAGGCAAGAAGGACGCTTCACTTCCTTATTCAAGTTCTAAATTTGTTTAGATCTGTATTTTTTATTTTTTATTATATTTGGAATTGTAACATTAATATATTTACATTGTATGATTTGTTTATTATATTTGAGATGTAATTTTAGTAATGAATATTATTACAAATTGTGTGGATCATATTTGTTTGGATTGTAATTTTAGACTTGTAGTTAGTTTTTTATTTTTTATAGATATTATTTATATTTATATATTTATATAAAATCAATTAAGTCAAATGGGTCGTGTCGTATCATGTCTATTCAACCCATTAACGTAAACAGGTTGAAACGGAACGGGTCGTGTCGTGTCATGTCGTGCCGATTTATTTCTTATTCATTAACGGGTCATAACGGGTCATGTCAACCCGTTATCTTACCATATCGTGTTGGGGTTTGAAATTTTGACACGAAATCCTTAATGGGTCGGGTTCGTGTTGACCCGTTAAGTGTAATGTACATACCTTGACATGACACAAATACGATCCGTTAACAAGATTTGACACCCCTAGCCACAACCCATTCATTAAACAACATTTCCCACCAAATTCTACATGGCATTGTGTTGAATTTATCCCTTACTAAACAACTTTTCCACCTCTACTTATTTCTAGATGGACAAGAGTTGGACACAAATCACTGATAGATTTGGATCTAGGGAATATGCTAAAGGAGTTAAGGAGTTCATTACCTTGGCCCGATCTCATGCTACTAGTGAGGAAATTCATTGCCCATGTGTCCTGTATTCAAATAATTACTTCCTGCCTATAAGCCAGGTAGAGAGACAATTGTTCATTAAAGGTGTTGAGAAGAATTACACGATATGGATTTTCCATGGCGAGGAGGAAGATTTAATCATAAGTGATGATGATAATGATGATCTACATGATCCCAAAGAAGAGAATGATTACATTGGTGACATTGATATTATGTTATAAGATATTCGGGCTGGGAGATTTCCTGATATGAGTCATTCCATGCTGAGGGTTCGCCATCGGTTGATACTAAATCATCGCCAACTTTCGACTAGTTGTTGGCTGATTCTCGACGTCCTCTTTATGAAAGTACCATGATGAATTTATTGTAATATTCCTTATAAAGTATAATAATATATAAATAATTGTATCCTTTTAGTGTGATTTTAGGAATAATTTCGGTTGTCCAATTTTTTACTTCGCACATCCATTAGAATTTTGTTTATATTGCATGCTGGATATGCCGATAATTGGAAGAGGTAGAGGTCAATCACGCGGCGTGAGCTACGGTCAAGGTGGATCTCAGAGCAATGATGAAGTTTAGAATAAAATACCCATTGCTACCATGAATCTTAGAGATGATGCATTCTCAAGCTCAGATGACTCAACTGAACCACCTGATGTCGTCCCGAGCATAGAACCAAATGACATGCCAGCAGTCGATTTGCCACTAAGCACAAACTCGTCTGGTATTAATCTAATTTAAATTGATATTGTTTTACATTATATGTTTAACACATTGATTAGTTTCATCGTTGAACTATGATGATAATATGGCCATCGAAAACAACTTAATACCACTTAACCTGAAGCGTGGGCAAGGAGCAGCATAGGGCATAGAGTTCGAAAAGGTGAGAAAGCATGGAAAGATACCACTGAGAATACAAGATGATGGAATTGCACTTTGTTGTGAAAATGATACCTTGTTTACTACAAGGGTTACATGGTTGGTCAAGCACCATGTGGACTTGAGTCATGCTAGCTAGCATGACATATATACCAGCTAATAAGAAAGAAGAATTGATTACATGCGTGTAGGTAAAAGTATAAGAATTTCATACATGTTCAAATAGAGTAGTTGAAAGCCTAATGTTGCTAATGTAAAACTCGGGGCCAGGATGAAAGCCTAACGTTACTAATGTAAAACTTGAGGCTGGGATATATTATAATTAATACTCTTGATGTTTGTCTCTAGGTTGACTTCATCCTCGACTGGACCAAGAAGAACCATTGTGATACGATTACGAAGACACTACGCAAGTGGTTTAATCATATCCACTATGATTTACATAGAACCTACAAGCAATATGTGAGTAATGAAGAAGCACTTGCGAATGTGCCACCATTGGTGACACCAGTCACATCGGTGAAGTTATGCGTTCAATATTCAAGCAATGACTTTAAGGTAAGTTGGAAGTTGTATATTTAATCAACATGACGTGGCAATTTTTGTTAAAATACTCAGCTGTATTAAATGTTAGTTAGGACTGTACTTTTTTATTAAAATGGTCAACTGTATTAAACATGTTTTTAGTCATATAATCCTCTTGACACCTCTACATTGAATGGATGTATATTAGGTCCTATGTGACTACAGTGGATGTCTGAATGAAATAAAAGTAATAGGGAGAAACAACAAAACAATCACATGGCCGAATGAAGGTCATTTGTGTAGCTAATGGAGCTAATGGAGATGAGGGTAAGTCTCCATTTTGGTTGCAAGATACACATCGACGATACCTTGTATTTGCAGTCTGGGGATGAGAAGAATTTGGTTGACTTCTTTAAAGAAGTGAGATGGTCAAAGAAGAATGACAAATTTGTGACTCCCATGACGGAAGAGAAATATGTGAGTATTAAAGTTAAGTCCTGTGATTTTCGAGAAAAACTGCCATCCATTTTTTAGTGCTTATAAGTACATATTACGAGCACTAACATGTGTGATTTTTCAAGAGTTAATAGTATGAGATGGTTGCGAAGATGGCAAAGTTGGAGCCTCAGAAGCAGACTAAGGTGATTGCAACAGCAATCTTTAAGGAAGTTTTGGGCCACAGGCCAGGATATGTAAGGGGGCTCAACGAGATGGTTATTATCGAGTCATCTGGACAAACAACTAATACCCGAATAGCAAAATTAACTGAAAGTGCAGAAAGAGGTGTGAAAAAAACTGCACATTATATAAGGGTCAATTTGATGACTTATGAAGGAATGTCATGCTAGTAATGAAGAAACAAATTGATGGAGAGATATGAGTCAAAGAGGCAGATCTAGGGAAAGTCTCATAGAGAGACTCATGAACCTACATAGCCAGTTACTAATTTTGTTGTAACAATTTTTTGTGAATTTTGGTAAGGAGATGAAGGTTAATGTAATATAGCAATAAAATGTCTCCAGAAATCTCCTGAACCCAGATTTTGCATATCAGTTACTGGTGTGAGGTAGGTAGTATATTTTTAGGTTTTAAAGATATTTTGTAGCTTCTGTCACAAGACATACGTTGCTCTTGCCACCAACTGATCACTTGGAAGTTGTTGGTTGGTCATCAATGTACAGTTAAACTGCTACAACAAGGTAAGTTATCAGTACATATGTAGCATTTTTTCCTTATTATTAGTACAATACTTTTTCACCTTATTAGTACATGATTGACCTGTAATTTTTCATTTATTCTTGTTCTTTATTGTTGTTTTTTATGTATCTTTCAACATGTATATGACTAAGATATACCTGTCAATGTTTTGTTTTCTCAATCCAAAAGCAATTGTATGGAAAAATAAATAACTTGTTTCATCATTATTATTTTTTTCCTGTCTTGTCAATGAAGTTGCTGAATGCGAGATTTCATGGGAGGAAATCACCTTGGGTGAGTGCAACGGATTTGGTATTTACCAGTGCATTATCCCATCAAATTATGTACTTCTCATATAATGAATTATAAGTGCATATGATTTTTCACTTGTGTAATTTTGTGCAAACATTGTTTGGCAGGATCATATGGAGAGGTATATCGTGGAAGCTTTCATGGAACTGTGAGTTTTCCATGTTGACCCTGAATGATGGCAGTGCATTTTTGTTGTTTTGTTGTATACTATGGGTCTAATCCTCTCCTTTACTCTTGGTTTAAGACATATTAAGTATATTGGGTCTAATCCTTTTCCCTTTATTTGACATAAAATTTTCCCTAAGAAAGTTGGTTATGCTTTAGGTGTAAAGACTAATGGTGTGGCTTGAAACCCATGAGTATTGTGTTTTGTATAGTTAGTAAAATGACTGAAAAAAGAATCTTATTAATGATTCTAATCCATTGGTAGATAATTATTAAAAGAGCAATTAGAGTCATTGTTTCTTTTATGAATAATTAAAAAAATAATTAGGGTCATTGTTTCTTTTATGAATAATTCAATAATATGGCTCTAGTATGGCTTGAAATCCATGAGTATGTTGTCATCTTTAATTAGCATAAACTAAACTTCACTTATTTCATCTCCTTTCGTTGTGTTTGTTAATCTGAGTTAAGTTGTGGAAGGTTTACCCATGATTGAATTATCGAGGTGTTCTTGGACCCTTTTTACGTATTTGAAGCCCAGAGCATCTCGACCCATTTTCCTATTCCAGAAATGCATAATAGCACATCATTATCTTCTCTGTTTTGTATGTTTCTTTAATTGTATAGCTCGTGATAGAAACATCAAACGTCTAGCCATATTTCATTGTCTTCTGATTGTTATATGTTATGTTGCTTGCATTTCTTTAGAAGGTTTATATGTTGATTTTTATTGTCATTCTTTGGTTCCATAGGAAGTGGCTGTGAAGAGGTTTCTAGACCAAGATATTTATGGCCAATCACTTGAGGAATTAAAAAATGAGGTGCAATCTGCATTCCCCTTTCTTCATGTCTTTGCTTGTTTCTCATGAATAGATAACTAGTAGTACCTCAACATTCAGCATTTTAGCTCTAACACTCCTTTCATAATAGTTTACTCAATGTAAAGCAAGCATGAAGTTCTTTGCGTATGCTTTTAACATTTTTGCATAAGGCTGAATATATCATTAATGGTAAGTTGGAAGGTTAGGGTGGATGCTTTGAATATATGTAAACGGGCAAGCAAACAAAGCTAATATATATTATATGTATGTGTTCAGAATGGCAGGTGTTCAGTTTTCGCATGAACTCTAACCATATAAGTGACATTAATGAAGAAGGTTTCTAGCTTGACCTTTGATAAGTGATGTATATTAATGAAGAAGCTGGTGCATTCATGAAGACAACTTGTTGTTTGCTAGACATTTGTGGTTAGAAAGAAGAACACTTGTAAATTTATATTCCATTGTGATTTGTTGGATGATATTGTATAAAACTTAAGACTAAACAGTGGTGAATTTCAAATATGTACGTCAAGGTTATTTGAATGATGTTGACATATATGCTAACAATCAAATATAAATTTCTCCAAATCTAGCATTTTTAATTTATTAGTAAGCAACTAACTGTCATGAAAGAAACAAATATCAGGGAAAAAACAGCCACGTAAGACAAAATACGAACAAACTGATGTGGTTTAGAACAACCATTTTCGACAAAAATAACTCGCCGTAAAAGGCATTGTTACATTAGAGGCGACTACAAAAATGGCCACAAAGTACTTCCGGTGTTTTTTTACTCACCGAAGTATAACTATTTGCAGGATGGTACCATCACCACAAAAGTCATATGTATTAGTGACGAAAGGCAAGTATCGCCCTTAATGTATGGGAAATATTTGTGGCGAATATGTGTCACTGCAAATGTTGAATAGATTATTTCCGGCTCATAAGAATCGCCAAAAATATAGTTTAGCGACTAATTAGAAAATGTTGGCTAACTTTTTCTTTTTCTAGCGATCATTTATCTTATTTTCGGCTAGTTTAATCGTCGGAAAATATAAATATTTCCGTCAATTTCAAAAGTCGGTGGAAAAAGTTTTACTTGGCTCTTTAGAAGCGGTGACTTGATGGCAGCCTATTTTGGCCATAATTGATCAATTGCGGCGTGTTTTGAGAGAACTTTTGGTGACTTTGATTGCTATAAATAGGCTTATTTCTTATAGTATTTTGTCTTCACTTCCGTCTAGCTATATGGTGATTGGTGTTAAGGATTTTAACGTGCTCCTGACATCCACGAACTCCGGTAACGGTGAGGAACACTTGCGACCCCCCCGAACAGTAACATTGGGTGTAGAAAAATTGCACTATTTCTTTGTGTAAAAATATGCCAATAATTCTCTTCAAAATAATAACAACTTACAAGATTTTGCAGATTTCCGGTATACTATAGGCCTCCCACTATAATTTGGAAGAGTTTTTCTCTAGGATTTGAAAGCCTTCGAAGATGATTATAATATGCAAGTGTGGTTGTCAAACCAAGCACTTGTCTATTGATCGTCTTCTCAATGCGCGAAAGAATTCCCTCTGCCATGACCAAGCTCTTGATACTACTGTAGAATAATATGAACAAAATTTGAACAAAATTTCGATAATATGGGAACACACCCGTAAGAGTATTTGTCCCACAAATTGGTGTGGAAAAAGGTAATTGAGTACTTTCAATGTATACCAATGATCCCTATTTATAGGCCATGAGACACTGGTTGGCAAGGGGCACAACCCATTGATAATGCAATTGATCTTGGGCTCAAATATATAGTACATGATCCGATTGATCAATATCTTCTAGTGGGGATAGATAGTGGCAAGCACCCCTTTACATGGCTTATAATTATTGTACGTTGTACTATATATACCATATATAATTGAGACTATACAAATTATTAGAATGCCATGCAGTGCTTTGTCGTCGTGATAAACCGACATACTTCATCGATCATCACTGTCCCGTGTCTCGCGTTCCTGTATATCGATCACCCCTATGTATGGCCCAGCTTGGACCGCCCAGCTTTAGGCATGCACTCTGCATCCCACTAATCCTACCTACATGTTTTGAATTGGGTACGTAGCTACGTACGTACTCATCCTCTAGCTCGCCTTTGATCTTAATCATGTACACACACACACATATAGTAGAGAGAACAAAAATTTAGAGCTTCTGGCCTAGATGATCACCAAGCACGCACTACTTGCTCGATCTTTGAGTACAAATTGTACATGAATCATTATCACCTTCCACAAAACTCAAAAGAAAAGAAAATAGAAATTTCATCTGTTTTTCACGTCGTGAAATCCATGCATTATTTAGGACCCTTTTTTGTTTTGATCTGGTGAAATCCAAAGTTTAGCGAAAAAAACCACGCACGAAGCTGCAAAAACGTGGTCACATGTATGGACGTCACTTAATAATTTGGATATTATTTTTGCTCTTGGAGGACTGACGCATGCGTGAAATTAAGTGATCAGGCCCATTTCAAATGGTCACCACTCACATGATCATCTGTTTGCCAACAGGTGAATCAATTTGTTTAATTTGTTGAAAAACCTAAACAAAAATCAAAATAAAAATAAACGACAAGTTGTAATTTGTTTTGAGCAACAAAGGTTTTTAATTCACATCTTATATATATAATATATATATATATATATATATATATATATGAAACTTCCTAATTCTCGCCTACCTATCATTATATATACAAATTCTGCGAACCGTGAAGTTTTTCAAGCAGAAGAAAGGCCTTTTCCTAAACTTACTTTCGCTTAATGTTTCTTTCTTCCTATAGCAAGAGTCTGAGCTAATTTTAGAGTAACGCTTTATGCAGTTTTAAGTTGTTCAAGTTATGCGTACTCTGTTTAAAGAAAATTCATGAGCCCATCGGCCATGAAAGTGTTAGTACTTTCATGTAGGTCGTAAATTTTTTCAATTTTTTTTAAAGGAAGTGTACGAAATTTGCACACTCTAAATCACTGATCATGTATAAATTATTTCTCTAATTTTGATAAGGGTACCACATCAGCATATGATGAACTAAACAAGTTAATAATTAGTACTGTGTCGTGTATGTGTATATATATATCAAGTAGTGTACGTCAGTGTTATTGAAGTTGCATTGCATGTAATCACCAATTAAAGCACGAATATTAATAATAAGAAGAAGAATACTTATGATGCATGCAGATAATAATTGATTTTAATTTGAAGATCAGGATGTACGTACGTGATTACGTCAACCAAAGGAAAAAAAAAAAAAAAAACACGAAAATCTTGTTATCATTCTTAATTTGAGTTACACTAGCAATGGATCAACCGGCCATTTCGTTGGTCAACATACAAGCTCCTAGTTTACAAATTATAGATGGTCAGTTCCCAGCAAGTGCTCCAGCTAAGCATCCCACCACCAGACACGTGCATATATATATATATATATATATATATATATATATATATATGCATGAGACCAATATTCCTTGCATATTATATATATATATAAACGGGAATGGCCTTGGGTGCGTTACGTGTACTTGACATAATAATTTAAATAAGAAAAAAAAAATTGAAAAAGAAAATATAAGGTTAAAGAAAGAAAAAAATCAAGATTAAAAAAAATTTAACCTTCAACGCCAAAGGATCTAACTGTGGGGCTATTAAGAACCTTTTGGTAAAACATGATTTTTTATTAAATTCTACAAGGGAGTTACATATCAAATGGTTAAAGGTCTTAAGGACCTTTTGGTAAAATAGGAATTTTTTTAATTTTTATAAGGGAGCTATACGTCAAATGGTCAAAGATTTCAAGGGCCTTTTAATAAAACATGACTTAATGGAAAAACAACAAAAGTTAAAGGAAAAACAACAAAAGTTACTATTTACAATTAGATAGCCACTTATTATAATACAAAAAAATCTATTCATTATCCCAACTCTCATCATCCTTTCATCATCCTATGATGTGACATTAGATGATAGATAATTTACAAGTAAAATATAATAAATAATTTTTAATCACCTAATGCCACATCATAGGATGATGGAAATAAGGATGATGAATATCATTATTCTTATAATATAGTAGATATGGAGAACGTGTGTATATATATATATATATATATATCTTGCAATCAGTGGTTAATTAGTTTTAGTCACAAAGAGATATTGTTACAAAAATATATTCACAAATTGATGTTGTTTAATATTATACGTCAAATTGAAAAGTTATTTTTATTGTAAAGTAGATCTAACAGATGACATAAAATCACATCACTTTATTATAAGTTTATTTTTATGAAATTTTTTTGTGATTGTAACACTTCTGAAAAGAAAGTGATTGATGCATGCATGATACAATAAAATTGAGATAAAATTACTAGTCTCCCAAAACAAAAATCATTATTTGTATATATATATATATATATATATATATATATATGCACACAAATAAGCTAGTATACATGTAGATCAAGCGCCTAAATTTAAACTTCGAAAAAATGTGAGATGGGAGAATATTGGAAGAGTAGAGCTCCAAATTTGCAAAATTATTATAAATTATTATTATAAAAGACTTGGTCAATGATGGTCATCAAATATACACATTAATCAAGCTTATAATCAAATTAGCCCCTAGCTAGCCATGATCATAATATTGTTCCAATTACCTGGCCCATTGTATTTCATGATTTTCAGTCATATCTAGCTACCTAGCTAGCTATCATATTATATATATATATAATATTAATATAGTTGAGGAAATCAAATTGAGGACGTTCCTGATCATAATTAATAGAGCCCGGAGAAATCATGCATGGATTCACCATTAAGCTAGCTAGCTTGAATTATTAATTAACTCGATGATGATCAAGTAATATTAATATACCCAAATTAACCCGAATGCTAGCAAAATGAGATCTTTTTTAAAAGACCATTATATATATATATATATATATATATATAAAACTACTACATAAAAAAATGCTTATTTTTTGTTAGATATATATTTGGGACATGAAGAATGAATCCATTCAAAATGGTTATTTCGGTTGCAAATATCATTTTTTATAAATTAATATCATATTTTTGATAGGATAAATTAGTATATATGGTGCATCTCGATCGAAGCACATGATGATCATAGATATAAATATATAGTACTAGTGACATGATGAATTACGTAGTTGTCCTTGTTGGGAGCATTTGTTAAACTGCATGTTCAAAGGTATATCTTCAAACTATACAACACGTACTAGAATTAGAATTAGCAGTTGAACATGAAGAAGTACTAGCTTTCATTAAAGAGATCGATTAAAGATGATCTCATATACATGACAAAGTACAAAACAGTACGTAGTACTTGGGCGGCATGCAGGCACACCGTTTTCACTTACAAGTACTTAAACTTACATAAAAGATCAGGGAATTAAAATAGTACTCTGGAAACGAGTTTTCATTATATATATAGAGAAAAACCACAAGGGCGGATGGAATTATTATAAGCTAGCTAGCAAGCTCGCTAGGGGGTTGGAGGTACAGCATGCATGTAATTAATTAAGTTGCTGTTTGGTTAACAATTGGGTACTTTCTTGCATTCTTGACTATTTTTGTCAGTGCTGCTTGGCCAAGATCAAGCCCACAAACATCAGCAAGACGTATCAGATAGAGCAGAACATCCGAGAGCTCTTCTTCTAAATGCTCCTTGTCATCAGAACTCCAGTTTGGTAGTCCTCTTGCTACTTCTCCCTTCCATTGGAATATTTCAGACAGCTCTCCCACCTCTCCCACCTGCACAAATTAACATATAATACAATATAATATATAGAAATATTCATCAAATTAATGATCAAAACAAAAAAGAAATTAGAAAAAGGAACAACGCTGCAGCTAGTTAGCTTACAAGTGCTAAAAGGAGATTTCTAGGACTGTGATACTGCTCCCATCCTCTTACTTGAGCAAACTCAGCAAGCCTATCTCTGAGTTCTTGAAGAGAAACATCATCCTTTGCTTTTCTTGGATACCCATAAGAGTTCTCCATCTCCTAAATTTAGTTTCTGATCTTATGCTTTAGCTGAGCACATGCATGTCCACGTTTTATAGAGATCAGATTTTGATGGGCCTTATTCCATATCTTTTTTTTTTTTTTTTAAATGTTTCTTTTTCCTGACCAGAATACATTGATGGGGATATATAGTGGAGAAGCACTTGAGTGTGTCCTTAGAACATGTACAGTAATTATCATGTGAAGTATGAAAAAGATGTCTCCCATCTTTAATTTTCATCCATGACTTGAAATCACTTGCTCATCCGCCCTGCAAACTCTAGCTTTTTCTAGGCATATACGCAACATCTGATCCATAACCCGGAAATGGATACGAAATAATCATGAACATTTGAAGTTCCTTTAATTAATTAATATTATATAGTAATCCTCAAAATCTAGTAGTTTTGTTCTTATTTGGCATGCAATCAATCTGGATTCATCCTGATCTGGGCTGCCTCCAAAATTAGTTGCTGATTACCATGAATATTTGAAGAACCAATTCCAAAAAGATACTCGATCATGTGCTTTTGCAGCTTCCCTGTGGATTGTAGATTCGATATATATATATATAGGCAAACAACATATATTATATATAATGGAGATTATGGCGTGACATATCCCAGCGACCAGAAATTGGAATTCCGACGTGGACAGCTAGCTTACGACATCATCATGTACTGCAGGCTAGTGTTTCCATATCGATCCACAGTATCAGTAATAAAGAGATATACACCATGGAAATAAGGTCTGGATTCATGTGGTCATGTTGATGTGTTTGTGACACTCATCATCAGCATGCTGCATGTGGCTATTTTTCTGCCAGCATCTCTATCCTTCTCTCTCTCTCTATCTCTCTCTCTAAGTCTCCTTGTGATCAGCAACTGAAAGAATTAAGTGATCTGTTTAATCCAAATAACGATAAGGAAGAGACTTATTAATAGTGATCAGTAGTACTTATAAGTTTTTCAAGCAGACTAATTAAGGGATATTGGCCTATACATTTTCCTAAACTTTCTTCATTTATTAATGTTTCTCTATTTCTTCCTTTTATTTTTGTGGTCAAAACATTTCTGATCTTATATAGCAAGAATCTATAATTTGGAGAGTTAATTTTCAGGATCGGAGTAGGTTAGGATGCGGATTTGGAGCTGATCATGTGAACTTGTCCTCAATCCGAACGCTTATTCCAATATTAATGCAACATATATCCTTTCTTCATGCCATCTTGTGAAAGATGGTTAATTAAAGCTTACCTGTTTGAAAATTTGTAATTAGCTCAAACTAACCCATCTTTTTATATAATTTTATCTGTTCAGCATTTTTTTTTTTTTCTGTTTGGTATATGATCAGTGGGTTTGTACTTACAGATTTTTAGCATTTATTTCATCTGATCATCTCGTGATATGACGTTAAATTATACGGAACTATCTATTATGTTTTATTTATTTGTCACTCTTACGATATTAGATCAAGATGTTGAAAAAATAGTGATCTAAAAAATTTTATAATAAAATTATCGTGTTTAGAATATTATATATATATATATATATATGAATGGAGAGACAGAATTATATAGACTTTTTAGTTTTTGTTTTTTTTACCATGGCAGAGAGAGAGAGAGAGAGAGAGAGGATAGGATGCAATGACTCCAGAATTGATTCAGGTATTTCAGTACTCATTCACAGATATACTTTGAGAGGATTCACCTACAACATCCCATACAACTTTGTCTTGTCGTTGGCGCGCTGTTGGTGGAAATGGAGGAAGATCCAAACATGTCATGTCCATGAATCATCTCCTGCTAGAGGGTCCACATCTCAAAATTACTTGAGTTTCATCTACAGCACTTTCTAAACATGAACAGCATATTCTTTGGGCAGGGATTCCTGATAAAGGCAGGTCTCAGGAAAATGAGTTAATCCCAAAATAGTACGTATTTTAGTTTTTTATAATTTTGCAATTCGAGATTTTAATTTTTAATTTTTTCATAATTAATATGAATTTCAAAACATTCCCAATATCTATGTCAATTTTCAATTAGAAAACTAACGAGACACCACATGTCAGTCTTTAATTGGTTGACACGTGGAATCAATATCCACAACAATCAATCATAGAATGACACGCGACATTATACCGACGCCACGTTACTACAAGAAAACTACTTATTTGTGGCTATTTAATTCCAGCGAAATGACTATTTACAGTTAAAATGAGTCTGTTTTAGTCACAAATAACATTTTCGCCGCAATTAAATAGTCACAAAAGTCCATTTTTCTTGTAGCGCGTATGTATCAATTCTGCCATTAATTTTAATGGAGGTACCTAATTACAAGTTTATTGAAATTCATATATATATTAGTTTTAAAAAAGTTGAAAAATAAAATTTTGAATTTAAAAAAGGCGAAAATTCATATACAAATTTATAATTAGCCCTAAGAAAATTAATAGAGGCCAGATATATATATTTATTATAGTTAGCTCAATGGGCATGCAACTCAGGAAGTAGTTGTATTTGGGTCATGTATTAATGGAAAAGAAATCTCATATGATCTATCATCTTCATTTGTAGGATGGGATCATGAGGTTGTCGATGATCTTTTATCCATTCAAATATAAACATGATAGCAGTGGACTTCTTGAATGGCTAATGGTATTCCATTTGTAAAGAATTGTTTGCTAACTTTTAATTAAAGTACCCAATTATGAGCAAAATGATTATAGTTATAGAAACAAGTGGCTGTTATAGAAAGATTATCATCACAATGATTCTTGTCTTGTGTTGATGATCTTTACGTGAGTGGGATTCTGCATATAATATTAACGCATTTACTTAAAATAAAGTTACGGGTGATATTGGATAGAGACAAGTACCATTCTTAATTAGGGGTGAAAGATTTTAGGTCTGGACAGGAAAAACCGATCGGACGGGATCGAAAATTATGTTGGTTGGTCTCAGTCCATGGTGTATGAGAAATTTGTGGTTTTTTAGATTGAACCGAACCGAATTAGATTGAAATATTTGCATAAACTTTTTAAAATATTTTTTATATATATATAATATATTATTTTATATAGTAATTATATAAGTTAATTATGTAATTTTCATCTAATATATCATCATTGACCATATAAAATTTAAAATAATATATACTATCAATTAACTAATATATCATATGATAAATCATATAATAATATATGTTATTGTTATATGTAGATACATACTCTACTATTTACGCTTAATTAAAGTAATTAGATAACTTTTTTTAAGATTCCTAAGTTGCAAGTAAGCATGAATAATGTATGGGTAATTAAATTATTTAATATTCATTAACCATATATAAAATGTTAGAATTTTAATATAGGCCATTATGAATACTAAAGTACTAAGTTAGTAACTATGAACATCATAAATATAATTCTAATTAATTATTTTTTAATCAGTTAGTTACATAATCCACATTAAATAGCTCATTTAATTTTAATTTTACTAATTTAATTAATTTTTGTATTAATTCATCTTCCAAAAAACAAAAGAGAAAAAAAATATTTATGGAACCGAATCGGACCAATTGGACTAACCGAACTGATAACTAATGGTCTGGCAAAAAAGGTGGACCGAAATTTTCGATCTGTGATCGGACTAGACTAATTACACTCCTAATCTATTCTTGGCAATTAGTTGTATCTCTTGCAATCTCAAGCATGTACTTAGAAGTGCATCTAAAAAATAAAAAATTTACTCATCATTTCTACACTACACATATGCTTTTATTTTTTATCTTTTTAGTTTTTTTTTTTCTTAGCATGCAGATGTGTGGTGTAAGGATGATGAGTAGAAGAATTCGAAAAATATATCGATGGAACGATCTAATGCTCATATGCTCCATTTATGAGGATTAAATAGATTAGAAGATTTATTTTTTTTCCAAAATCTAAATGAGTTCTTATTTGGAATTTTCAGGCTTTTTTTGAACAATTATAGTCGAAGTTATGACCACTTTTACATTTTTCATTACATATTGATATTCAAATTTTTTAAGATCGAACTAAGTATTTCCCATTGTGAGGGGGGTAAAAATATCAGGGCCCAACGACTGGGCCCAATCCACTAGGTTAGTAGTTAGGTGGAGTCAGGGAATAAGGTGGGGGTGTTAAGAAGCTAAGGGGAGCAGGAAGGTTCATGAGGCAATATGAGTGTCAATGAGTAGGGTGGGCTATCAGGGGAAATGGACGGCGTGAAGCATGGGGTTGTCAGGGGTCAGGGAGTAAAGGAGAAGCTGTCTAGCATGCGAAGCAGACCGGCCTTACCCCTACATGGGGCACGTGGACAGAGAGGTCACCTAAAAAGGGAAGGCACAAACGACTTCCAGAGGGATATTCTTCTTTTTCAGTTTTCCATCTTAGACTACTCCTTCAACCCCTGGACAACGAGCTGGTTTTTCAATAGTAAATGTATCCGAAGCCACTATTGTACAGTGGGAAATGAGAGACCATGACAGACTGTAATCAAGAATATTATAGTGGATTTCTCCTCCCCAAACACTCGTGGACGTAGGCATTATGCCGAACCACGTAAACTCATATGTCTATCTTTCTTTTATCTCTCTGCACTTATGTGTTAACCACTGCCATGGATGTATGCACCGACACCGTAAAGCCACACTGGAACACTGTCTGGGGTTTCTAACAACATCAATCAAGGCCCAAGTCGTTTCAGTGGGCCGGGAACGACTCTTTCTCTATTTCCAGCCTGTTGTGCCATTTTCAAAGCATTAATAATGGCGTCGTCTGTGGATCTGATCACTTTCTAAGCTGGAGGTGGAAGAAAAAAGATTTTTCGTTGTGCTGAATAATCTCCGAAGAAACAAGTGAAGCTTACTCCAAATAAGTACATCTAGCTACTTTGCTCTTTTTTTTTTTTTTTATTAATGACACCATGGCAAAACTGGGGCTTGCCAATAAGGGCCTACACATGACGCTTGCAGTATAAATGCCCGGGCCACTCGTCTTCCCGACCTGGGTGAGTGTAGTCTATGGTTAGGGCACATGTTCTAGCAGGCAATTACTGTGCATATAAGTGCACAGTGATCTACATGCACATGTGTCGCACACAGCACTGTGCACTTATGTGCCACGCATGTAGAGGCCGTGCATGGCACTATGAATAGTGTCATGCATGTCAACCTGACGCGTGCATGTCCCGTGCACTTGTGGGCAACCTCGTGCCCACGCCGTGACACTGTCGGCGGGCTCTCCAGGCCACCATGAGGGTTGCCGGCATTCTCTGTTGCGGTCGTGGAGGTCACTGGAGGTGCGGGCCATGCACGTCGTGCTCGACAAGCAACTTCTAAACATTGCCCAACACCCTTGAGGGGTTCACGGTTGGCCATCGTGAGCCCTTCTGACTCTCCAGCGGCAACCACTTGGGCCGCTGGGAGTTTCTATTCCCTGCCAGAAACCTCCATTGAAGAAGGAGCACGCCGAGCACGGCGTCGACCCTTGCTTGCAGCAGTTGGTGACGTGGGGCTCCCGACCCCTCAACCCAAGTCTGTTGCTGCTACCGGCAGCCACCATGTGGCCCGCCAGTAGTTTCTGTCTTGGTACGAGTATCCCCCGTCGACGGGAGACGTGAGCACTGTGCATTGTAGGAGGCAACGGGCTTTCAACGTTGTGCACTCGGGGCACCCCCTCTCACAGCATCCACGTGCTGGCCAGGTCACTGCCAGACACCAATCAACCTATCAACGACCTCCATTGTTGGTGGTGTGCTCCGCCAGCCGTACCCCTGCCAATAGGTGGCAAGCAGCGACCTTGTGGCTTATGTAACGTGAGGCCAAAGTGTTTCCAAGGCCAGGCAACGTGCCGCGCCGACCCCCCGCTCGGATAGGCAACCTTCAACCTCAGGAAACACCGCAAGGGATACCCAAAACTGACCTGCTCAGAAACTTCACTCGGGAGAGCCGCTGCTCGGGACTCCTCTGCTCGAGAAGTTCAGCTTGGGACAGGCCTTCGTTGGCTCGGGAGTTTGGGAACCTTTGCTCAAGATGCCCAGGACTTGCACAACCCGGGAACCTCCGCCCGAGATGCCCAGGACTTGCCCAACTAGGAAATTTCTGCTATGCTCGAAAAAAAAAATCCCATTAACTCAGGAAGGTATTTTCCGCTCAGGAAAGTTTGTTGTTTGCTCCAACCGAGAAGGTTTGCTCTGCTCGAAATTTGCTTTGGAAAGTCATCTGCATGAGAAGCTTGTCTTAGATAACCAGGACTTCTCAGCTTGGGAAACACAGCACAAGACTCTCCTCCATACACTATAAAGTATTCAGTTCCTTGGAATCACCTGCTCGGGGAACTTTGCACAAGAAAGTATTCGCCGCTCGGAAAATTCATTGCTTGACACAGGACAGTGGCTGAGACTCTTCGCTTTGTCATTCTCAAAATTTATGTGAATTCATTTCTACTAACAAAACTACTCCATGCAGCGCAGAACACCGGCCACGTGATCCTGTGCTCTGGCAGAACAACTCAGCATGCACAAGCGCCTCCGTTAGCAAAGTGGAGTCCCTAGACTCGCCACTATACAAAGGTCGAATACAAGTCACTAGACTTGTCGACCCACATGCCCATGAAGTCAGGTCCCTAGACTCGCTACGGGGTAAAGACAAGTCTCTAGACTCGCCGACCTCCTGTTTAACAAAGTCGAGTTCCTAAACTCGTCAGAAGTTTGGTCCTTAGACTCGCTGCGAGGTAAGGCCAAGTCTTTAGCCTTGTTGACCACCTGGTCAACAATGTCGAGTCCCTAGACTAGCCAAGAAGTCAGGTCCCTAGACTCGCTGTAGGGTAAGGCCAAGTCTTTAGACTCGCCGACCCCCCACTCAACAAAATTGAGTCCCTAGACTAGCCACAAAGTCGGGTCTCTAGACTCGCTACGGGGTAAGGCCAAGTCTCTAGACTCGCCGACCCCCCATCCAATAAAGCCGAGTCCCTAGACTCACCACAAAGTTGGGTCCCTAGACTCACCACGAACTCAGGTCCCTAGACTCGCTGCGGGATAAGGCCAAGTCACGAGACTCGCCAACCCCCCGCTCAACAAAGCAAAGTCCCTAGACTCGCCACGAAGTCGGGTCCCTAGACTCGCTTTGGTGTAAGGCCAAGTGACTAGACTCGCCGACCCCCTGCTTAACAAAGACGAGTCCCTAGACTCGCCACGGTCCCTAGACTCGTTGCGGGATAAGGCCAAGTCTTTAGACTCGCCGACCCCCCACTCAACAAAGCCGAGTCCCTAGACTCGCCTCGAAGTTGGGTCCCTAGACTTGGTGCGGGGTAAAACTAAGTCTCTAGATTCTCGACCCCCTGCTCAACAAAGTCGAGTCCCTAGACTCGTCACGAAGTTGAGTCCCTAGACTCGCTACGGGGTAAGGCCAAGTCTTTAGGTTCACCAACCCCCTCGCTCAACAAAGCTGAGTCCCTAGACTAACTACGAAGTCGGGTCATTAGACTCACTGCAGGGTAAGGACAATTCTCTAAACTCGCCAATTTCCCGCTCAACAAAGCCGAATCCTTAAAGTCGCCACGAAGTCGGTTCCCTAGACTTGCTGTGGAGCAAGGCCAAGTCTCTAGACTCGCCTATCCCCCACTCAACAAAGCCGAGTCCCTAGACTTGCATAAGCCTCATGCACGCGCTCTAAGCGGTCAAGTTTGCTCCCCGCTCGCCTCGTCGAGACAAGCTGTCTACCCGCACTCCACATAATCAAGCTCATCTCTCAATCCTGAGTTTGGAAATGTTACTACTCGTGCCAAAAGAACAAACGGGGACCAACCTCTGGAATTTATTTCCTTACATACTAGGGCAGACTAATTCGATTGCATTTTTTACCTTTGAAATTCTCAAGGTCTTCTTTTTTGAGTAAATTGCCCTTAAGAATCGCAAGGTATTGTGAGGGGGGTAAAAATATCAGAGCCTAAGGACCGGGCCTAGCCCACAGATTAGTAGCTAGGGGGAGTTAGGGAGTTAGGAAGTAAGGTGGGGGTGTCAGGGATCTAAAGGGAGTAGGGAGGTTCAGGGGTAGCAAGGGTGTTAGGGAGTAGGGTGGGTTGTCAGGGGAAAGGGACGGCAGGAAGCATGAGGCTGTCAAGAGTCAGGGAGTAAAGGAGAAGCTATTAGGTACGTGAAGCAGACCAACCTTACCCTTGCAGGGGGCATGTGGACAGAGAGGTCACCTAAAAAGGGGAGGCCCAAACGACTTCCAGAGGGATCTTCTTCTTCTTCTTCAGTTTTCCTTCTTCGACTTCTCCTTCAACCTCTGGACAATGAGCTGGTTTTTCTCCAATAAATATATCCAAAGCCACCATTGTACAATGAAGAATTAAAGACTATAAGAGACTATAAATAAGAATATTATAGTGGATTTCTCCTCCCCAAACGCCCGTGGACGTAGGCATTATGTCAAACCATGTAAACCCATGTGTTCATCTCTCTGCACTTATGTTCTATCCATTGTCATGGACGTATGCACCGACACTGTACAGTCGCACCGGAATACTACCGGGGGCTCCTAACAACACCAATCAAGACCCAAGTCATCCCAGTGGGCCGGGAACGACTCTTTCTACCCTTTCAGTCTGTCGTGCGATTTTTAGAGCATTAACACCCATATCAAATAATTTGGAAAAAACAAGTAGATGTGTGATTACAAATTGAAGTACTGTTAGGTCTAAATGATATAAATCTTACACAAGAAAGTTTACACCCTAACATTGTTTAATATAATCTAACTATAAGCTTTTTATCGTACAAGATTTATGTGTAAATCAAACATTTCTATGTTAGAAACGAAAAATGCAAACACTCTTGAGCTAAAACGGATGGAAAAAAATTCATTGATTAGAGAACTTGGAGGAGAAACATAGTGACTGAGATCAGTATAGGACTCGAGTGAGAGCAGGGTACAAGTAATATTGGTTGCTTCTGAGGAGAATTTGGTCATTTGGAAATGACTATGCAGGCCTCTTGTGGTCATTTTATTGAACAAAAATTATTCGAAAGTTTAGTTTCCCATTCTTTCCACATTTCACATGTTTTTCTTGTTTGAATTTTTTGGTTAATTACCAAAACAAATTTCGGAATTTAGCCCTTTCTCTTTTTGATTTTATTTTATTTTATTTTTTTAATAAAAGCACTTCCAATGATTTTTATATTTAGTTCTCTAAAATAAATCATCAAAATCCAATTTTTCTATTTTAACTAACAGATTGTACAATACAACATACATCGACTTATCTATTGTTTATCTATATAATTTAAATATTTTTTTATTTCTTCTTCCTTTATTCATATTAAATATTTTTCTAACTACTATTAAATTTGTAATATTTTCGTATCTTTCAATATTTCACATATATTAATGCGAATACACTATCTTTCCGTTACCAAAATGACATAATAGCCTAATAAAAAATTAAATAGAAAATAAAGAAGGAAAAAACCCATTCATCCTTTTTTAAAAAAAAAAAAAAATTATCCTCTTATCATGTTTTAAATTGTTTTTCTTTTTATTAAAATAAAATTTTCTAATAATATTATAATGTTTTCTTGTTTTACAAATAAAAGTGTAAATGTGAGAAATATAAAGAAAGATTAGGAAAAAGAAATAACTAATAAAAAAAAATATTTACATAGATGAATAATGCATGTTAAATGTAGAGAAACACTTTAACTCATGTATTTTACGTTGATTTTACATAATCCAATAGAAGCCTTATTTTGACAAATTATTCTCTATTTGAAAAAAAAAATTACAAAATTAAAAAAGCCAATAAAAGTGCTCTAAGAGCCCTTTTTGAATAGAGATTGTATTATTATCTTCATGTTCCACTAGTTTCCAATTTTATCATCTCCCTCCATAGTTTCCTTACTTTTTATTTTATTTTTAAGTCAATCTGAGTGTCGGCAAAATAATTTAACAGAATCTAAATTAACACAACACTTGTGCACATTTGCGAAATAGTCATTCGAAAATGTACGAAAAATGATACTTGATTCCATGATTTTATCCTCTCAAAGTTATTGCTCGGCATTTTAATTTTTTTTAATCGTTAAAGAATTGACTATTAGTGAAGTAATATATTTTTAAAAATATTTAAAAATTTTAAAAAAAATATTTGACACCACTTGTGCACATTTACGAAATAGTCATTCAAAAATGTTTCGTGGTTCCATGATTTTAACTTCTCAAAGTTATTGTTCGACATTTTAATTTTTTTTAATCGTTAAAGAAATGAGTGGTGCATTTTTTTAAATATTTAAAGTTGTGTGTATACCTTTGAAAGGAAATACATCAAGAGGGTTTGCACTGCCACTAGGCCCAAAAGATTAGTTGAACGGCCCATGTAGTCAAGTTGTGGGTTTCTTTCCAATGTCAATTTTTGTGAGTTTTTATTCTTTTATATTGGCTATGCTTTCCACTTTGGTGGAGTAGAGTGCTTGTTAATGAGGGTTTGGTTTTGGTTTGCATAGAGACTCTAGTGAGATTGAAAACACCCTTTTACTTTCTGGAGAACAAATATTAGTTCTTTTTTCTTTTCTTTTCTCCCAAACAAAAAGGAAAACAAGAAAATTTGGTCCCTACAAAATCAGATCGTGAGTAGTGTTCATGAACTGAGAATATCTTTGCAGCTCTACGAGTTCCAACTCACATTTTTTAAAAACTTGTTTTTCCTGTTCCAATTCTATTTATTTTTCAAAATGGATGATTAATTGATCTGGGATTAGCTAACCCAAGAATTTTCTGGGAAATAGAAAAAAATTGAGCTCAAATTGCATAACCAAATTGTGATTCTTCAACAGAATGAATGATCAATGTCTCTGTACAAAAAGAATTTTGTAGAAGTAATGAAAAACAATGTGTATTATATGTATGTAGACTGTGTAAAACATCCTAGAATTGTGAAAACTTTCTCTAAAAAAACCTGGATTTTTTAGGCCACAAATCACAAGGAGGGAGGATAGGGGCCATAATTGAATTCATCCCTAGTACTGGATATCTTTATCAACATAGCCAGCACCTCCTTCATGTTTGGTCTAGCTTGTGGTGACTCAGCCGTGCACTTTACTCCAATCCGAAGTAGTTCACACATCTCTTCTGCCCCCTCCGCCAACCCAGACCCTAAAAGCACAACTGGAATCACTGATCTACTTAACCCATGTTGCCCAATTCCCATCACCCGTCTCGCCCATTCGACTAGACTCTCTTCCCCTCCATCCACAGCCCTCCTCCCAGTAGCCAGCTCCATTGATAGCACCCCAAAACTGTACACATCACCTTTGGTAGTGGCATGCCATGTCTGCCCATATTCTGGTGCAACATAGCCAATTGTCCCAGCCACTACCGTGCTCACATGGCTATCCCCAGTATCAACAAACCTAGCTAGACCAAAGTCTGTGACTCTTGCTTTCCCATCCTTGTCAAGCAGGACATTACTGGCCTTCACATCCCTGTGCACAATGGAAGGGAAACACTCATGGTGTAGAAACATTAGTGCTCGAGCTACATCAATGGCCACTTCAACTCTCCTCCTCCATGTCAGTTTCATTCTGTCCGATACAAGATCCTCCAAGCTTCCACCTTCCATGTACTCATAAACCAAAATTTTTTGTGAGCCATCCAGACACCACCCATAAAGTGTCACGAGGTTTGGATGTGGCCAACCAAAGCCATTCCCACTCAAAACTTCCATTTCAGCTCTGAATTCCCTTTCCCCCTCTATTCCTTCTCTTTGAAGCTTCTTTACTGCAACTTCTCTCCCGCCAGGCAATAAACCTCGATACACTGTGCCAAATCCTCCCTTCCCAATAATCCTCTCCTCCGAAAAGTTGCCAGTAGCTTTTAAAATGTCGGCATGTGTGAAAGCTGTTTTGTCCAGGCGGATGACCTTAACAGTGTCTGACAACCAAGGTGATGAACAGCTAGAACTTGATGCAAAATCATGCCTGTATTTTGTTTCCTCTAAAAGATACCCTGGTGATTCTAATGGGCCTTTCACCAATGAGCAGACTATGAGTGACAATGCCCCAAATATTAAGAAAGCCAATATCAGAGCTAGGAACACCAAGATTCTAGCCAACTTTGTAGGCCTCTTGTGCCTCCCATCCTTTCTCTCAGGAGACTTGACTTCAGGACTTTTCATAAAATCTGGAAGGTCCAAGAGGGGGACACCGAGATAGGACTCCTTCTCCAAAGTTGCTAATTGCCCAGTTGATGGAATTGTGCCAGAGATGAATGGATTGTAGGAGATGTTGAACTTGTTCAGGCTAGTTAAGTTGCCCAAGCTCGCTGGGAAAGTGCCAGAGAAATTATTGAAAGACAAATCCAACTTTTGTAGGCATGTAATGTCACCGATTTCTTTAGGAATCTCACCAGAAAGTTTGTTCCTGGTGACGTTCAAAACGACAAGAGGCATCTGTCCAATCTGAGGAGGTAGTTTTCCATAGAACTCATTCATGCCTAGATGCAACATACTGAAATTCTGCATCTTGCCGATATCCTCAGGGATCTCACCTGAAAGACGATTCCCACTTAGTTGAACATAACCAGAGATTTGTAAGGTCGGGACTGATGAACCGCGTGCACATATCTGGAAAATGCCATTTCCTTGAAGTAACCTATCCCATATGCTTCTGCAACTCTTCCTTGTGAGGAGGGTATACACAAAACTGAAAGGAGGGTAGTCTGCTGGAATCCACCTTTTCATTGCCAAACACTCTCCTGATCCTGCAATAATCCGATTACTTTCCCGTTTATTCGATTCAAAAGTAGGCGTGGGGTTGCTACCGATATTCGTCAATTCCGGTGGTATTTTCCCGGAAAGCTGGTTGTTGGCAAGATTTAACCATAACAAGCTTGTGCAATTTCCCAACTCAGGCGGAATTTCACCTGTTAGTGAATTGTTAGCTAGCATCAACCATAAGAGTGAGCTCAGCTTTCCAAGAGTGGGAGGAACTGATCCAATTAGCCTGTTAAAAGAAAGGTCGAGGGCTTGTAGGCGTGACAAGTTTCCGAATTCCAGTGGAATGGGACCGGAAAACTGGTTGTACGCAAGGATCAAGAAGTTCAAACTTGACACATGAGTAATTTCAACTGGAAGAGAACCTGAAAAATTGTTTTGGCTCAGGTCTAATCTCGAAATATTGGGTAGCTTCAGAATTCCAGACGAATTTATCCCTCCGGTGAATGAATTTCCATGCAGCAGAAGAAACTTAACCTGTATGAATTTTCCCAAATTTTCCTGTATATTACCCTGGAAATTGTTCTTGCTCAAATCCAAGAAGGTCAAATTATTCAAATTCAGAAGCGAATCAGGGATCTTACTGGAAAATTTGTTGCTTCCCAAGTACAATGCTTCAAGACTCGAAATCGATCCCAGCTCAGCAGGTATCTGCCCCGTGAAATTGTTCTCCGACAGATTCAAGATAACCAAATTTCGACACTTTGATATTTCCCTTGGAAACTCCCCGACAAAACCATTTTCCGACAGGTCTAAAAATTTCAGGCTACAGTTATCAATGAACATGGACGACAATACAGGCCCCCTGAGTTGGTTTTCTGAGACAGAGAAGTCTAGCAGCCTCGCAAAACCATTCCATAACTGCCCAGTTAAATTGTTTGAGCTCAAATCCAAGTACTGCAACTTCGAGCATCCATCGAAGAAGCTTCCATTGATTGTGCCGGTGAAATTATTCCCCGATATATTCACCACAACCAAGTTGTCGCAACTTACCGGTATGCTCATCCGTACCTCCCCACTAAACCTGTTGATGGACAAATCAAGCTTCTCCAAGTTGCTCAATCCGGTCAAGTTCAGCTCTCCGTTGATGATGTTGTGGGACAAATTGAGATGAACGAGCTTCTGGCACCGACTCAAGTCGCTGTGGATCACTCCGCCAAGAGTGTTTCTGGAGAGGTCGAGGTAGGTGAGCTCGGTCAGCGATGAAAAGTTCCCGAATATCTCGCCGGCAATGTGGCTGTCGGAGATGTTGATGTCCGTTACCCTTTCCTCTGTGCCGTTACTTTGACTGCATTTTATTCCCTCCCAGTTGCATGGATTGATTGAACTCGAGCTCCCATTGTTCCACTTCGAGTATTGTCCTCGGTTTACCTTATTGTTGTCTTCAAGAAATGATTTTAGTTGGAGAAGAACATCTCTGTCTGTGTGCAGAGAATCTCCAGAAACAAGCAGTACACCTGTAAATTAAATTATTTGAATTCCAACATATTTAAGAAACATAATCATCCTCGAAAAACGCGAACACAAATGTTTTTGGTTCGGGTAATAATTACAAGAATCAACCATGGGGAACGTAAATTCAATCAATAAATATTCACAGAAATGAAAGAATGGAGATACCCATGAACATTCTTGGAAGCTAAGGTTAATATAGTACTTGAGAGTTTTTTAATGCCATTAAAGCTCATGAATTCAGGGTAAAAAACTTGAAAGAAAACCAAATGATCAAAGCCATATATCCATGCATCTTTAAACAAGGAAATAATTTATGAATTGTCAAACGGATGAGCTGAGAAAGAATCAAAACTAAAAAAGGAAAAATCTGAATTAATATTACCTGAGATCAAGATTAAGAAAATGATTAACGCGGTAGACCATGAATCAGTTTCCTCATCTGACATGTTTGTTCTAATAAACCTTATTCTTCTTCCTCCTTTTCTTCGTCTTCTTATTTGTGAAATTTACAGTGAATGATCGGCTATTAAATTCCCAGAAAACAAAACGCCAAACAAAGAACAGAGACAAGCTGAGTTCATGGATATTTCAGCATATGCGAAGGTTGAACATGTGGGAATGTCGTTGAAAGGCAGCTTCTGCATATAGACAAAATAAAAACAGGAAACATAGGATTCTTGGGGATCGGAGAAGCTGAGCGCGCGACCTCAAAAGGGAAGGAAAATATAGAGAGAGAGAATGGAAACCACCACAAGAAAGAAAGAGTCAGGTTAGCCGCCCATATTGACCCTAACGCCGGCTATGTGTTTTTTGACTCTGGACTTGTATAGCTTGGGGCTCAAGACAAACACTTTTCTCGTGCATCCATCTTTGATTCTAGAACTGATTTTTTTCTTTTTTTCTTTTTTACCTCTGCGTTTGAGCTTTGAATTTTGGGTTCTTGATGAACAAAATCAAAAGGTCTGAAAAATGGGAACACGGCTTTTTTAGTTGGTAATTGATGGTGAGTTTGCTTTATTATTTCTTTATTGGTTTTGTGAATCCATTGGAGAGAATACTGAAAGAGAGAGAATATAATGTAAACTTTTGGGAAGAAAAGCTAAGAGGGGGAAGCCATGGTTTTAGAATTTTTCAACAAAAGATGCTTTGTGGAGACCATATATAGAGACTTGCTGCCGTCATAAAAGTTTCATAAAAAAATAAATTATATTCTTACATATTTTTATATGATATTTATATTTATTTAATAATAAAAATAATTTTATAATTTAATTTATCACGTTAAGATACCTCAGTTTGTATATTTATTTTTATGAAATTTCTTTATAACTATAATATATATATCATATTTAAGACCAAACATAAAGTTGACCCAAATTCAAATTATAAAAAGAGATTATTGTCCCCACCTTTGAATTCTTTGCACTATATATTTAGAATTTTCTTTCTTTAATTAATTAGAATATGCCCTTTCACCCTTCTTTTGTTTTGCTTTCTTTGTTTCTTTCTTCTATAGCTGTCCAGCATTTGAATCTGATACTTATTATTATTCAAATCTCACTTTGTTTTTTATTTTCTTTTTTATTTTTTTAATCCTGTCATTTTTCTGTTTTTAATTCTATTTTTTTTTTCAAAACAGTTATACGATAATTATGCATCATACGACTCTTCAAACTTGTTTTTAAATAATTGATAAAAATTGCTGATGTATCATATACCCGGCCTTGCTTGCTACGTTAAGTCCAACTGCGACACATGTCCTCACGCCATTAATCGTAACATGATAATTCATGTCTCGTATATATAACAGTTTTTGTAAGTAATGTTATATCCAATGATAGATTATGTAAGTATTGTCCATTTTTTTAAAAAAAGATTAAAGTTCACTATCATAAAATTAATTTTTTCATGTGAATTTCATACTTATTCATTTTTTTAAAAAAAGTGTGTCACATTTATGCAATTCATAACTGTAAATATCATTTCTCTTCGTCAATTATTTGTTGCTAGTTGTACTACTATTCATTCAGGTTGGTTTTTTTCACAGTATGGTCTCGGATAAGGCAGGCAAATAACTGGATTATCAATCTGCTCATATTCAAGAATCGGTCCGGTTTGATCCGGTTTTAGACAAGATTTGGGACCTAACTAGTATGCACCAGTTTTACATTTTTAAGAATCGATTCTGCATCCGTTATCCCCCTAAATTAGTACTTCCGATTTTACCTGTTCCGGTCCTGTTCGGTCCCCTTTTTCAATTTTAATATACTATATTATATAATATATATATATATAATGGTATATAATACTATAGTAATAATATATTGTAGTACATTATAATATATATTATAATTATATTATAGACTATTTTATATATAATTATATATTATATATAAAAATTATCTACAATATAAAAAAATTAAAATATATATATATATATGAAATAGTCCGGTTCAGTTCGGTCCGATCTGGTTTTAGAAAAAGAAAAATTAGAATAGGACTGATTTTGACCGGTTTAAAGAAAAATAAAACTAGTACTGGACCGAACCAAACTTGGTACTGGACCAGTGGTTCGGTCTGATTTACCGGTTCACCAATTTTTTTTACACCCCTAATTTGGGTACCTGGATTTCTTTTGCAAAATTTGGTCCACCCGAATTTTGTGTTTTAGAAATTCAGTCTCTTTCTGGTGTTACACGAGTTCTGACTTGAGTTAATCCAAGCGAGTACTTGGATCATGAATAGTCTCCAATAGTTATGTTGAATATGTTATTTTGATTTGGTTTTAATAATGATTAAAATATTTACCTTATCTTATATCAATATTATTTTCTTATAAATAGGAATCAATATCTTGTATTCAATAACAATTGAGAATAGTAAAGATGTAGCATTCAAAGTCATATCGCTCTCATTCTCTCCTTTCTAGCTATCGTCTTTTCTATTTTGTTTTATATTTTCTATCAAGTTGAACTGAGGGCTACTTCAATATTCAAGCATAGATTGTTGTAGAAAGTTTTTTGCTAATATTTTAATCACCAAGAGACCAGCTGTATATTAATTTTCCAAAAATAAAATAAAAGAGATCGCAATGAAGTATTTCCTGCAGGTGCTATTCAAATTATTCAGCTAGGGATTTCAATTTCATCATGCATGATTTTTCATGGTCGTTGCCGAATCCAACACGTAAATCCATCGTGGTCGTGAAACCACACCCATGCAGGAAGTTTGAATTCAGCCTATTCAGGTCAGGTCATGAATTAGCATTAAAAAAAATTAAAATACAAAATATTAATTACCTGGTAAAAGTTTGAATGAATTTGGTGGAATTGAAATATCTTTACGTAGCAATTGGGTACTTATCAGATAGTGACATGTAACAACGTGTAATTTTATTAAAAGAATAATATTATATACAATCGTGAAATATTTAAGTATTGCGTAATTATTTTGAAAAAGAATGATGTTTATTATTAAAAAATTAATTTTTTTATGTGAATCTCGTATTTATTCATTTTTTCAAAAAAATTGCACGATGCTTGTACACTTCAAAATTATAAATATCATTTCTCTTATTAAAAATAATACTAAGTTGTCCAATATCCATATCCTCTACATATCAGTTATTGATATGCTGAAAATCATAAAATTCAAAATTTAAATTTCAAAAACAAACTAACAAAATGAATTTTTAAGTAAAATTATAAATAAAAATATATGTACATGTAGCACTAATACTACTCATACCGAGGATTTTGAAAATCTTCGCTAAAATTATTGACCTTGATGAGTAATAATCTTGCTAGAAGGTTATTATTTTTCTATTTTTTGAATTTTCCATATGAAATCTAACGCACCAAGTTGTTTCTTCCAGTTTTGCTACAAATCAGTTACTGTTCACATCACACACGTTGGTATGTATCACTTATCAGATAGTGACACATACCAACGTGTAATTTTATTAAAAGAATAATGATATATACAGTCGTAGAATACTAAAGTACTACGTAATTATTTTAAAAAAAAGTGGTGTCTACTATTAAAAAATTAATTTTTTTTCATGCAAATCCTGTATTTATTCACTTTTTTCAAAAAAATTGCACGACGCTTGCACACTTCACAATTATAAATATCATTTCTCTTATTAAAAATAATGCTAAGTTGTCCAATATCCATACCCTCCACATATCAGTTATTGATATGCTGAAAATCATAAAATTTAAAATTTAAAATTTAAGTTTCAAAAGCAAACTAACAAAATGATTCTTTTTAAGTAAAATTGTAAATAAAAGTATTTATACATGTAGCATTAGTACTACTCATACTAAGGATTTTGAAAATGATGAGTAATAATCTTGCTAGAAGGTTATTATTTTTTTATTTTTTGAATTTTCCATATGAAATCTAACGCACCAAGTTGTTTTTTTCAATTTTGCTACAAATCAGTTACTGTTCACATTACACACTCCACACATATAGCTTTTCATAGGATGTATGGGTGTTTTTTATAGGATGTATGCGTATTTTTCATAGGGTGTGAGATGGTAGATAGTGATTGATGAGAATAATTTTTCTGTTTCTTCTCTCTTCTAAAACAGTACTATTTTCTTCTATAATATATATCTTGATTATTTTGTCTAATTTATTATTATAAGATTGAATGCATTTATGAGGATTAGAACACATAACTTTACTTAGGGATGCTACCTGCCCAATATAAGCGAGTAGCCACCCATCTCATACCTATCCCAATCTAGGTGGGGTGACTAAATTGATTCCTACATCCATCTCCGTCTATTTTTTGATTGTCTACCTCTACTTGCTAGGTGGGTAGATTGATGCCACTACTGTCCAGCCACTCTCGACAGTGAACCTTGAGGCTATTAAGGTGTGAACGGAAAGAGAAGAGGAAAGGAAGGGAGACAGGAGAGGATGGTGAGAGGAGGGGAGAAAAAAGAGACGGGAGAAAAAAAAAATATATGTCAATTTCGTCTACCCTCGCCCGTATAAAATTTTTTTTGAGTGAGGACACGCTCACACCCGCACCTCCCATCCCCTAGTGGGGAGGGAGGATGGACCGGGTTGCGGGGGCCGATGCCCAGCCCTAATTTTACCATCCTCTCTATTTATTTTAAAAAATAAAAAATAAAAGTACACTAATTAGTAATTATATTTCAACCATTTTTATGTTCTACTTTTAAAACTAACATGTTAGATAGTAGAGCCACTGCTCCCAGTCCCGTTGGGAGTTACCAATAGTGTAAAATGTTGTGTTTTTTTATTTTTTATTTTTATACATGTATTTTGTTAATATTGTAAAATATTTTTAAAAAAAATAAAAAAATTATAATATTATTAAAAAATACTTATTTAATCACTAAGTAAAAAAAATATTAAAAAAATATATAACGGGACCGGGAGCTAGACAGGAGCGGTGAGAGTAGCTTTAATCTAGATATTAATGTAAACCCAAAACCAAACACAACCGATACCGATTACTACTCCTAATTAATAAAAGTCAATTCTGGCAAAATCCGAATCTCAGCAGCCAATAAAATTGTGAAGAATAGTCAAAATATGTGTGTGGTGACGATGATATGCGAATCTTCAATAAAAATGCAAAACTTCTTCATCCTCGGGCGCCTTCAAAAAACATTAAAAAAAAAATAGATTCAAATATATATAATATATATTTGCAAGCATATATGTTTAAAAAGAAGAAGATGACTATTGTTGTGACCTCAGCCAATTGATCAATAGGACCCTATAACAAACCATTTGCCTTTAAGGTTTTTTCGCAAACAATTTCAGCAGCTGGAGTCTGCTCATCATGTATTGATAAGATGGAGCACGTGTACGTGATTAACTCTACCTAAGATTTTCTCTCTCATTTTCCAGGAAAATGGAATGCGCCCAGGACATGGGAAATGCCATGCATATTGGCTGTCTTAGTCAAAAGATGTTATAATTAATCAAATCATAGCTAGAGATTAGAATCCAAAGCCGCGTGAATCCAAAGCCGCATATTGGCTCTTGACCGTGAATGAAAAAGATTCTCTAACAACCCATAAAAAAACAAGTGATATTTACGCATGCATGCACACGAATGGCTCCCAAAATGTCATTGTGGATCGAAAAGAACCACTCCATATAATATAAGATCATTGTCCATATACGATCGAGTAGGTTGCATACATGCGCGCGTTTCATGAAAAAGATATGTTGTATTTAAAACACTCCCCTCCCCCCAAAAGAAAAACCTAACAAATACATAAACTTCATTAAGAAATAGGCCAGAAGTATTAAGATGAAGAGATGTGAGATTTGGTATATGGAGGATTTCTAGGAAAAAATTCAAATAAAGGCGTTTAGTCGGTCTCAATTATTCTTTTTCTCGCCCTTTCAGAGAAACTAATGCAACAACGGATGACTTAGTAAAAAAAAGGTGCTCAAGATGTTAATGGGTCTTAGTTCTCAGTTTCGGATCTCTCTTCTTTTATTAGAGTTATCATTAAATTGGATAGGGAAGTTTCCCTAATGTTCGGAGTTTCATTTCGTTCGGTATTGATTATTTGTTATTTTTAGAGACGAGAGTTTCATAGTATCTTGAAAGTTATCACGGTATTCTTCCGTCATAAATAAGGGTTTTTTTTTAATAAAATTGAGAGGAAGTCACTACTCTTGGACATGTGACATTTTCTCTTAAAATAATAATAATAATAAGAAGTATACATGATGATGATCAATGATCGATCTATATAATGTGAATTCATTGGTGATAATTTGAAAAAATTAAGGACAATATATTTAGGTTGGCCTATCAGATTCGAGTCGAGTCGAATCGAATCGAATCGGCAGTGCTTTGGATTTAAATAGCTGCTGCTCAAATAATATATGTTTGAAAAAACAAAACAACGAGTGGGGCTGCTTGTTTTTACTTTTTTTTATCGTACAAGACAAAGATAGGGAATCTCTCCAAATTAAAATTTAAACCTTATTATATATCAAATGTCAAATTTGATAGCTTGGTCCAACTTGGGGCAATCTTCTACACGTGTCACCCATCAGATGTTGATCTTGGATTTGACTTCACGGCAAAGTTGGCTATTCCATCCAACCACGTGGCTGTTAGCCTGTTACCCTCAAGTTTAGACGGTGTAGTTATCCGATTGTTGAGGGGAATATCAAAGTCAAAAGGAAGAACACTATTATATGCGGTCAGCTTTTGTGGGTGAGATTGCTAGTTCTTGTTGGGGGGTGTCGTTATCCTTGCTCCTACCAACTCACAAAATAATAATAATAATATTAATGTTATTTTTGTGAGTATATATCTAAGTAGCTGATAGCTATTAGCAACCATGTTTTAAATTTTGTACCCGTTGATACGGTCAAATTTCTATTGTGTAATCGATACAGAAAATGGTATAATTTTATATTGGTTAGAATTTCGACTATTTCGGTTGATACTGATCAATATTTCGACTTGTACCGATTTATATTTCGGTCCATACCGGTCGATATTTCGGCCTTTACTTTTTCTGTCTTTTTTTTTTATTTCTTCAAACTACAAACTCTTTTTTTGACCCCATAATTCAAACCAGACTATTTATAATTTAGATATATATATATTTATATAATTTATTCATATATAGACTATTATTTTAAAATATAATTTATATATATTTATATATAATTTATTCACATATAAACTATTTCGAAACGATAACAGTATCGAAATATCTCGTTTCAATATCTAGACCGAAACGATCACCAATACGGTATTTAAAATATTAGATAGCAATTCACATTTTCACCCTTACGACCACTTTATGTATTTGAGATTTGTCTCTAACATTATTCTTATTTTTAATACACAAACTTCATTAGTAGTGTAGCTTATCTCTCAACTTCCATTAGGTATCTATGGACACTCATTTTCTTTTCTTATATTTCATTTTCAATAAATTTATTATTGAAATGTATCCACAATACCGCTCTTAGACGGCCATTCTAAAATGAGGCAAGTAGAATGCGACGTTGAATGTTATAAAAAATTTAAGTGTATCTTCCTTATTAATGCTAATTAATTTTACGCACTAAATTAGCAACTTAACAGTCCAACATGCACTTTGTTTATCTAAAAAGATTAGAAATCCAAATAAAATTGCATCATATCATCTTGATTTAGTAAAAAATATGAGTAACTTTGGACGCACATCATTTTTTATAATACATTACACAACTATATTTTAAAATGAACAATAATTTAGTAAAATATTTTGAAATGTATTGTGTGGATATCATTAATCTCTCTCAGTAAATTAAGGACAATCTGAGTAATGGAGCCAACCCAGTGAGTCAGACAACATCCAAAGAGGAGCAGACAGAACATTTATTTTTTTAAGCTAAATCCAAGACTTTGAAGACAGGTTTATTAATTAAGATAATTAAAATATTGTTAATTCTGTATAATCAATCAAAATAATTAATGCTAAATATAAATGATTTCACATGTTAATACATTAACCCAGCCGTCTTTATTTTTTATTTAACATTTTTTTTATATATATTTTCATTAATATAACATATTATTTTTTATTTAATATATAAGGCCCCAAAAACTAATTTTTGCCAATATCAAAATTTGAATCGGCTAAAAAAATTAATATAAGTTCATTTAATTTGCTTCTATAACTTATAGCCGATTTAAATCATATAAATGCAAAACACCAATAAAAAATTAGATCATGACTCTAATTAGAGAGAGAGAGAGAGAGAGAGAACACCATGAATTTTTAGAATTTTGAATTAATATTTCGTTTAAAATAAATGAGTTTTGAGTAATGATACATATAATCGTGGAGTGAACAAGCCTCGTGCAGTCATTTTGAAAAAAAGTGAGATTCATTATTAAAAAATTAATTTCTTTTCGTGTAGGTTCCGTATATATTCATTTTTTTAAAGTGATTGTACGGCGCTTGCACACACACGATTGCAACTATCATTTCTCCAAAAGTAAACCAACAAACTGATGTGATTTGATGTGGTACACTGGATTATAAAGTTAATTTTATTGTAAAATATATCTAACGTATCATATGAAACTACATCAATTTGTGACTTTACTTTTGTTATATCTCTTTGTGGATGTAGCACCCCTCGAGGGAGATTATATTTTGTTTGTTTTGATCAATTTAAATTAAAAAATGGCACGTGCAAGTGACAAATAAATAATTTAGAGACGTATTTTGAAATAATAGTAGTAATAATAAGAATTTCAAAGGATTAAATGTAACTTTCATGACTTCCATGATTAATACATGAATAGGCCGTGCTAGCTTTTTTTTTTCTTTTTAATATAGTAGATTAAGACACAAATTATAAACATGCATATGAAAAACTTGTCTCTTTTGTACTAGCTTCTACCCTTTAACAAAACCAAAGGGCCAAGATTTTATATATATATATATATATATATATATATTTATAGGAAGCTAAGTAATTAGGCCAATCGGTCAAATTCTTGGAGCTTGGGTTCATGACAAAACCTAGTTGTCCACACCACTCCTGTGGCAGTCACCCTCAACCCTAAAATGCAGTAATCATGTTTTACTAACATTAATCAAAGCCAAGATCATGAAGGATTATTATTCTGTTTTTCAACTACTCATGATGTGCAATCACATGACCCTTTTTTTATTTTTTGTGGGTTTTCCTAAGTTGTTCTTGTTGGGATGTTGTTATCTCTTGCCTTTCTCCTAAGAAAGTGTGACAACCCCAATCAAACCATAATATTTATACCTGACCCACCATGTACTTAAAATCTAACAAATTTCTTAATAGGTTAAGAAGATTTCTTAAATGTTTAACATTTTATACACCCAATACGGCGTTGATGTGGAAGCGGCCTTCTACTTCAATAATATTAAAAAAACTAAAATTCTGGTACTATTTTTATTTTTTAAAACTATAACAGGTTGCGCAACAAGTGGTATGTTAACACGTCAACTTGTTAGCCGGCCGGCCGGCCGGTACTCAAGAATCGAGATCACAAGCATTCAAATGTCCAAGGCACGTTGTTTTGACCGAGGCTAATTAACTTGGGAACTAGGATGATTATATGTGCAGCTCTTCTAATAATCTAATAAACAGGTCAATGATAATATGATCAGCACCATGCCAAATGTGTCATCAATCCCAAATTCATGCTTATCTTTGACTAATTTGAATGAGAAGTGATCAATCTGGGAATTGAAATGGTGGAGTCGGATTTTGTTTCAGTGGGTGTTAAGTCTACTCTTCCCCCTTCAAAGCTACATTTTTTGGGTTTCCTGCTGATGAGGGCAGGGCAGCATCTGCTATTTGCCTGCCCGTTTTGGAGAAAGCTTCTTCTGTGTAGCAATTTACTATTTTTAGGAAATCCTTATTTATTTATTCATTCTAATAACAATTTGTATTATTTTTAAAGAAAAATATAACTTAAAAAAATACTAAGAAAAGCAACTAATATTTTTTTACAGCAATTTGTGTATTGATACAAAAAAATAAAATAAAAAAATCAAGTTTTTACAACTTAATTGGTGGTTTCATTTCCGTCGATTAAAATCTCGTCACAAAAAAATACTATTTTTTGACAATAAAAATATGTCGTTGCAAATAATCTTGACGGAAAAATACATTTTGAGGTTTTATGACGATATTACTTAGTACTTCTCTTCTATTTTCATCACTCCCATCCTTTAGATGTCCGAATATTTCATTCATTTCCTTTCAATTTCATCTTATTCTTTCCCTCTTTTTTTTTTTTTTTGGAAGTTTTTTCTTTACACTCCCTTCTTTTTCATGGCTTTAAGAACTCCCAAATCTGAGGGTTGCCAAAATTGAGGTAACACTGGACGATCTTTTAGGATCAATGGTCGATAGATGTTTGGTTGGTAATTGTCATTATTATACAAAACTAGTCCTTCACGCCACGAAAATGCTTCATATAAAGACAACCATACTCACAAGTACCCCAATCAACACTAAAAAAACCCCTCTACATTTCACCACCTTTCTTGATCGGTTAAGCACCAGAGAGAATGATGCATCACGTTTCTCGAGAAACAAACAGAGAAAGAAAGCACTACCAACCACAAACACCTGAGAATTATTAAGTATCTCGAAATCTGGATGGAATGAGTACTTGATAGTTTCATCTCGTCATAAATTATCATACTATTTAAATTATTTACTCAAGCATTCATTTTAATTATATGAAATTCTGAAATATAAGGAGAATATTGCATATTCGTAGATTATTTAATAATTACTTAATTTTTAATTTTTCGTTCGAGTAATACTAGGTACAGGCTAATCTCAAATATAAGTCTTGTTCAAACCTTTTATAAAAATGTGTGTCTCATCAAGAAAAATGAATTCTTCACACTTTTTTATGGTGGAGTTTACTTTTTAATAAAAGACTTGCACGAAATTTATGCATTTAATACTTGTATATATCATTTCTCTATCATTAATGCATCCGTGTCAAATACGAGACATATAAAACTTAAAAGCATTTATTGTTGGCTTAAATCTTACACATTTTTTTTTTGTTTTTGTGGATAAAAATGGATCGCACCCATTCTCTCTCTCTCTCTCTCTCTAGTATTGGAAGACTTACACCAATTAGCATGAAAAAGTATTTAAAAAAACTAGATTTTTTATAATGGTTCTAGGATTAATCTAGGGATCAAGGTCTCCTCAAGTTGTTTGTATTTGAAGGCATTAAATGGAAGAGAATAAATTAAGTGAGCATTACAACATTTATTATTATCCGTAAAAATATTACATATAATTGTATTAAATGAGCAATAAATGTTAATATGTCTCATTTCATATATCATTCTCTTGAGAGGAATTCAGAATATATATATTTACGCACCGACTTAAAAATTGGTAAAATTCTAATTGATTTACTAATTAAGAAAATCGAAGGCAAGTTAGAACGCATGACGGGTGGTGATAAAAAGAAAGAGAAACAAACAAATGTAAAGAATAGTTAGTGTGATGGTATGCCTAACCCCAAGCTTTAAAACCAAAACCCTAACTGCCACAGTTAGTTTAGCACATGGTAATGAAACCCTAATTATAAGGGTTTGTGCCCAAGATTAGCCGTCCTTAATTGACTTGTCTTAGCCATCTATATATTTCACTAGCAATTAGCATATTATATGACCCCTACGACACTTTGTCGATGTGTACAAGTATTAGAAGTCATGGTCGTTTTACCTACTTTTTCGGCTTGGAGATCACCATTCAAGACTTCTAGACGTATACAGAACTATTAAGTGACCCACACGACATGCATCCATCTCTTTTAATCCCCACATATGGAGCACATTTATTATGTGATATTTTCAATGAAGTTAAATTATAAAGAGTGGTGCTACTTTTGTCGCCTTTATGTGTCTATTCTGTGGGCTGTCTAGTGTAAATTATATTTTATTTTTTTACTTTTTATTTCAAATATTTTTTGAATATATTTAAATAGTTTTAAAAATAAAAAAATTTTCTTAATTATTAAAAAAAATTAAATATATAAACAGTCAAAATAAGAAGATAAAATGAAGAAGCATACTAATATTATTTAATTATAAAATCATTGACCAAAATTTAGTATGGATTTTTTCTTTTCTTTTTTGGTTCTAACATGAATATATGTCTACTTAATTATTGTTGGGTTTGTTTCTAATTATGCATGAGATCTGAGACATGAAATTTATATGATTTGATGTGATTATTCGAGTTGTAAATTTCTTTTTGTAAGATATATATGATGTAATATATTATTTAAGTCGCGTCATAAGTTTTTTTATTTTTTTTTTTTACATGGACCGGAAGACTTTGAACTTTGGCAACCTCGCAAATAAGTTTGTTCTTTTGCATCTAGAAAACGTATGCAAAACTACTTGTCTAACTGAGAAGGGACAACATGAGTACTAACTTTGACAGGGCATTTGACCCGCAAACCCTTTAGAATCATCACTCCTACCAGAGTGGTACGTACCCCTTTAATTGCTCTGTGGGACACTGGGACTTGCCTACCAAATTGGAAATAAGAATGAGACCAAGGACAGAATTCCGGCATGCAAATCATAAAGTAAAATGTTACTTTTATTGCTCATTTTTACTGTTTTATTCTATCGTTATCATTTTTTATTTTTTATTTTATTTTTTTTACTTAGTAATTAAAGAAATATTTTTTTAATAATATTATGATTTTTTATTATTTTAAAAAATATTTAAAAACATTAAAAAATACATATAAAAAAAAATGTCCCAAACAAAAAAAAAACGCAAATCAAAGAATTCAGAATCTGCTCCCTACTTTATTACTTTCACACCCCAGGCCCAGATTCACTGTATAGAGTGTGCATGAAAAACAGCTAAAAAAATTTGCAGATGAACTAATTCATAAAAGAATATTTTGTGCTGTCTATCTATCACAAAGGGGAAATGTGCATTTTACTAGTGGTAGAGCAATTTACTACAGAAAACAAGGAAGCAAAAAAACTTCTTTTTTTCATTTTTATTTTGTTGCATTCCTTTAAAGATGGATAGTTGTTCTCAGGTGATCAACCTTTTTTCTAGATTTAACTAGTGGGGGCGGGGGGAAGAAGCTGAGGCCTTCATGCTTCTCTTGGCATGGTACATCAGGCACACTTCCTTCCTATCTGTTATTCTTCTTCCTGGCTAGGTATTAGGTTGTTGACAAGGGAGGGGAATATATGCACAATCATGGGCAGAACTAGGATTTGGTGCCCCACTGTCTGGGTAGTAAAGTGTATTGTATGTAGGGGTAAATGGTAACCAACATTTAAGATAGCAAAATGCGCCACTAACATTTAACATTAATCATATAAAATAGTTATCTAGAGACAACTAAATTATTCAAGCCGTTAATCTGAACCTCTCACTTGAGTTCCATCAAACTTAAGTGAATGATAAAAATTAAGATAAAAATAATTTTTATCGTTTGTTTCAACAAACGATAAAAATTAAGCAAACAAACGATAAAATTAGTTATGTGGTTTTATCTTTGTCTTCACTCCTAATTGTTAATTCGATGGTAGTACATATGTACTTACTAGCAAAACTAATCCAAATTAATAAATTAGCTAGTGGAAGACTTGAAATAAAAGTATAAATATATAGGAAAAATGAGGTTGTAGAAAATACCAAATAGCTTATAAAAAGAGACAAAGATATATTTTTGCCTCTTATGAGATGTGAAAAAAAATGAAAATGTGAGATTTTATTAATGACAAAAAATAAGTGTGAGGATGAAAAACTGTTGAAAATCTAAAAAAAACCTAGAAAACTAAGTACTAAGTAAGAGATTTTTGGGGGGAAATTATCTTTATATTAAGACATCTTTAAAAAACCATATACTAAAATAAGTTTTTAAAAATTTTTGGGGCGCTATCATCAATGTAGGTCCGCCCCTGTGCAGCACAGTGCCTAAGCTTATGGATGGACTCACTCAGAGCATTTTCATTGGATTAGCTAAAAGCTAAATCCAATGAAAATTTAGCTATTAGGTGGATAAATTGCTCACATTGAATTAGCTATATTCCAAATATTTAGAATATAGCTACAGTAATATCCAAACTAATTTCTAAATTTGGAAGACACTATTCATTCATCAAATCCTTTTTATATTATTTATTTCTCTTTCTTTTTAATATTAATTATTTCTCTCTCCATTTTAAATGACAATTGAAAAAATATAATTAGAATACAATTACAAATTAATATATAATATTATAAATAGTAAAATATGAAAAATAAAATAAATTCATAATTAAAAAAATTAAAAAATTTTCAAAATTATTAATTACTCATTACTATATAATGAATAAATAGATAATTCAATTTGGAGATTTGATGTAAATAGTCAAAATTAAATTCATCTTATATTATTTTATTGTCATATAATGAAAAAATGGCTATTCCAATGTAAAGATTTATATAAATGGAATAGCTAAAAGTTAAATTCATCTTACATTCATAAAAAATATACTTTAATTTAGCTATTCCAATGAGAGTGCTCTCAGTACTTATGATCAGTGCATTAAGTATGTCTGCTTAACAAATACTTAGCAAAGACCTGCGCTGGAGACAGGCCCATTAGGTAGTGGTAGTCATTACTACCCGGTGCTTTCTCATCTAGTGCTAAACTGGATTAATTTCAGAATGCGAGTTGGCCTTAAAAATGCAATTCTGTTTTAGAAAATGATGTCCTCTGCTGCCCATGTGTGAGTTCTAAACTCAGGATTTCAATCAGAGTAAAACAAACAACTTTTAAGAGGTAAAGTTTCTTATCATAAATCCACCTTAGCGAATTCACTTTGAGTTCCAGACATAAACTCGGCACAAACTCATCTTTCCTGGGAATCTCTTCTAATTGTAAAACCTTTTGTTCTCAGAACTAGGCAGATCGACAATTAGCAAAGAAATGACCCCTGGGAAACCATATAGGGTTCTATCATAGCTAGACACAAATTTCTTGGAGACCTAATGCCAGATAAACTCTAGCACGTTCATGAGAAATAATTACTTGAATGAGACTCGGGCTACTACTCAATCCCGATACGTACTAACACCCCCCCCCAAAGGTTCGAGATTTGATATTGATAGATAAGTACTACTAGATTTGCTTGGGTCTGTTTAGTTTCTGAAATCTGCAAACATTTACTGCATCATAAATATAGAATATAAAACTACAATCGTTTATACAATCAATTTATACAAATCACTTCAGATAATCAATCTTTGTCCAGGATGCACCATTGGCAAATATATTAATTGAACCAAACTCTAGAAGAACTTTTATCGCTAAAATTCCATGTTCAGAACCTTACCCAGAGGCTGATATGTTGTAGGTGGCCTGTCATATTGAGGAGGGTAAAATTCTTTAGGAGCAGATTCCTCCCGGAGTGCAGCTAGAGCAGCCTTTCTCCGTTGCTTATGCTCTCGCCACCTCCTTAGCTGATCCTCAATTGCAAGTTTAGCTTTCTCAGCTAACTCAGCTCTGCTGACAGCCTGTTCTGCACGAGTCCTGAACTCCCCAACTTTCACCATTGCAACTTCTAATTCTTTCTTCAAATTCTCCAATTCGTACTTATTTTCATGCAAAGTTAATTGACCTGCATTTTCCCCTACTACAACATGCATGTAATTAGCTTTCTCGGCCTTTTTAATAAGGGACTCATATTCTTTCAGTGAAATTGTTATGTGGCTATCATCCTCATCTCTCTTCCCTTCTTCTTCTGTTTTCAACTCATCAATTTGGGAAGGTTCTACATCTTGGAAAGCCCTTTCAGATTGGAAGTTGACAAGAACAGAGTTTTCAGCTTCTTCAGCCAGATGATCTCCTTGATTTTCCTTCTTTGCTTCCTGTGCTTCTACAGCTAGTTGCTGAACTGCAAGATATAGCCCAGATTTAACACTCTCAGCTCTTGCTTCTGCAGCTTCTGCTGCTGCAATTTTGGACTTCCCTTTGTGAAGCTCAGCTTTCAGCAGTGCCACCTCTATTTCTGCTTTTGTTTCTCTTGACCTAATCTCATCCATATTAGTCTTGACCTCCAGCAACTCACGTGTAAGTGTTTCAGCAACACAGTTCAAGCGGCATGCCTCCTCCTTTGAATTGTGAAGCTCTAGCTTTAACTGATTTAGTTCCATTTCTAATGCCTCAATGTAGGCTGATCGATCCAAACTTTTTCTCTCCTTGACTTCCAGATCTGCTTGAAGCTCATTCAAATCTTTTATGGCATCAGATGCAGTTTTTTCAGATGAACTAAGTAGTTCATTTGCTTGCTTAAGTTGCAACTGAAGCATATCAATAAATACAGACTTGGTCATGAGCTGATTTTCCAATTCATCCATCATTTTTACCTGTTTTATCATATCTTCCAAGGTCACCTGTGCTTGAACTGCCGCTGCTGTTGCTAACTCTATCTCAGCATCTTTCTCAGACAATAGTGAAAGCTTTTCTTTCTCTGCTTCGACAGCAGCAAGTCTTGACATAGCAATAGCTTCGGTGAGCTCTGAGACACGTCTTAAAAGCTCTTGTGTCTTTTCCTTTTCCATGTTGGCAGCGGTCTCCATCAGTTCTGCTTGTGTCATGGCCTCCCGGTTAGAATCTCTGGCAAGAGCAAGTTCTGTTTCCATGCTGAGCAGTTCTCCTTGTGTGGCCTTTAACTCGCTAAGAGCATGTGTAAGTTGCTCTCGAGTCTTTATAGTTTCCAATAGTTGATCATCCTTCTCCTTTATCTTGGAATCAAGTTCACCTACTCGAGTTCTAGCCTCTCCACATTCATGAATGAGAATATCTCTCTCAATCTCTGTATTTTTCAGCACGATAGAAAGTTCATCAGCTGACTTCTGGTGCTGTTCGAGCTTAAGAAGAGCTTGCTTGTAGGCAGTGTCCTTGGCTTCCAGTTGCACCTTGTAATTGGCCAGATCCTTTAACAGCTCTTCATGCTCTTTCTTGTTCTCACATTCCCTCTGGTCAAAAAGAACAAATGACACAAATAGTGACTGCTTACAAATAAGCATATACAATATGCTGCTTAGAAAATAAAAATTAAAAAACAAAAAACAAAAAAGATATGGGATATTCGTATGAGAATGGTTATTCCACCTAATGTTTTAAGAATGGTTATGCAAACAATTCCCAAACGCCAGAAATGTATGCCATATAAATTAACCAACTCTATTGCAGTGGCCCAAATACAAAATTCAAATGTTTGCCTAAAAAATCCAATTCAAATTGGAATTCACAGGTTTCCATGAAATACACCAAAGTCTGATCCATAAGCAAAATAAGATCCTAAAAACTTTACCAATTTTTTTGACAGGTAATTGAAGAAACAATAAAAAACAGTAACTTTACCATATAGTTATCATGTATGTATACAACATGCACATGCGGAGTAGCACAAGTATTATGTATTTAGTCAAACCTAAGCTTTGATCCGGTCAGACCAAACACACCTTAATTGGGTCTGGGCTCAGTTCTATGAAGAAAGGAGTTTACATCATATGTCGCAACTGATATTTAATTTGTAACATCAACTATTTTATATTGATGTGCATTAAGTTCTTACATCGCTGCTGGTACACCAAGATTTCCTCTGATCACTTTTCTCCCCAAACAAGGAGAGAGCAACTTGGACTGGTTCTATAGGCTTGGTATCAATCTCACCCATAATAACAATATTAAGAAAATGAGTAGCACTCTCCCAAACTCTGCAACGCAATCTGCAAATGATTTAAATCAAAATTAGCTTATCCCAAAGCTTTTTATGCCTTAACACGCGCACACACACTCAAAATATACGAAGCCATGTGCAACAGGGTAACTATAGAAGCCTTTGCTCCTTTAAATATGGGAAATTGTAAGATTCTACAAGCACACAAGTCTCTCCTCACAAAACACTAAGCTTACATGAAATGAAAGGGCTACTACAAATAGAAATTTAAGTAAAATGGATGTCTTTCAATACAGAAACCAAAGAGGGATGAATTCCATTTCCTTCCCAAGTAGAGCAGAGCTTCGATACATAAACAAACTAGTTCAGACATTATAAAAGATTAAAAAAAAGTGCCTAAAATCAATATTGGCTTTGGTCCAAAATTCAGTTGCAGCTTTAGTTACATGCTTACAAAGATCCAGTTTTACCGAAGAATGGATTTTCAGGTATTAAATGTCACATAGAACTATAGTAATTCCTTAAAGTGCCTAAAACCAACTATAAATGAGGATTAATATACGTAAGCTTGACAGAACATAGAGAACTGTGCAGTTAAAGTGACGTGGATTCCTTACAAGCATGTAGTTTACTTACATGAATCTCAGTTTCTATATCTGCAAGGACTTCCTAACCAGAATTAGATAGCGACCAAGTTTTAAAAATTGCACTAAAGTATATAAGATGAAACTATAAGGATGAAATGAAAAAGAAACTTTCGGAATTGATTGCTCCTACTCGTTCTTATCAAGCTCTGTGCTGTAGATTAAAGCTCAACAATACTAATTTATTTCATTGTCCTACAATTTCTGGCCAACCAAATCGGAGAGAGATACCTGGAATTCCGGCCAACCGACTTTCTGAGAAAACGAAGGGAGGATGCGGAGAAAACGCGATTGGGGAAGCGAGGAGTGATGATGTTTCCTAGAATGAACCACTGTATTCTTAAACTGCCACTTTATCTGCTTCGTGGTTGTTTTTTTTTTTGTTTTTGGGAGGAATCGAGGCGGTGAATATTGTCAGAATCGAAGGGTCCATGGGGGTTAGAAGGTAAGGAACGATCGATGGACATGAACCTCGAAGGGATCGACACATTCCAATTCTAGTAGTTCTGGTTCCTAGGATTTCACGGACTTTATTTTCGTTAATGTTTCTGGCTTTTTGTGTTCCTCCGGCCATTGTTGCTTCTCAGTTTTGAAGACACTGAGCGATTCTCTCTCTCTCTCTCTCTCATCAAGATCTTCTGAAGACGGCTCCATAAATATAGTCTATATAATTACATTATTCTCCTTTTTTTTTCATTATTCATGTGATTTTTGTAGCATGTTCTAATTAATTTTTTAAATTTTATGATGGTTTTAGACAGCGGTGGTAATTCATGATTCTGAGCATGTTTATGTGGTATTTCATGAGTAGTCAATTTGAGTCCGAGCCGTTTAATCAAACGGGTCAAATCCTAAAATTCGAACCTAACTCGTTTAATTAACAAGTGACACGATACAGTTCGCTTATCATGTTTAGTAATTAACTTTTATTGAATTAACATGTACATGACTCATTTAACATATTTCAATTTGTTTAGCTCGTTTCATATAAGAGCAAATCTTATAACCGGTCCGTTCATCCTCCACCAAAAAGTAGTCTTCCAATAAATTAGTGCCATGTAGGCTTTCTATTTGAACTACAATGTGACCGCACTGCAGGAAACCACGCTCCCCCTCTCACGCTCAGATCTCTTCGTCCCCCATTGCATCCCCTCGCTCGCCTTCTCACACTCACAACCCCCCGCAGCCCATCCCAGCCCCTCGCACACTCAAATCTCCAGAGCCCCTCACCCACCTCTCGGACAGAAAACCACCCCCTCACCCACCTCTCGGATAGAAAACCACCCATTCGCCCACCTCTCGCCCCCATATATGGCTATGAATCAATTAGCTTGAATCTAAACTTTAGTTTGCGGTGAGATTTGTAAGATTTTCACCTACTAGACTTGAGAAATTCAAGACTTTTGTTCATGCTGTGGGTTCTGAATGTAAGAAGATGTTGTGTCTTGATATTCTTACAAGATGAAACTCAATATTCTTAATGTTGAAAATGACCAAACAATATAGAAAGACCTTTGATGCCATGTGTGATTAGGACATGCAATATGTCTACCACTTTGATGAGGACGAAGGGAGATCGGGATAGCCCAACAATATTGATTGTAAAAATATATTGTTTTTATAGAAATGTTTAGGCTCTTTTATGATGTCACATGAACCATTTCTAGCTGTTTATATGCAACACCAATGAATATTGTCAATAAATGTAACGACCTGATCCTATATTAATTGGGATAAATGAATAATTTTATTAGGCTCAATAAATAAGTTAAAGCTCATAAAAGAGTTATCGGATAAGTTATATTTATTTTAACCTAGAGTTAAACCTACATTATTTAAAAAAAAAAAAAAAAAAAAAACTTCAAGCTTGTGAGTTAGAATCCAAACATTATTAGCATTCTAGATTCATCTTCATAATAAAACTCCTAACTGATTTTCCTCCATGAACTCCAAGCCATGCACGTCTCTCTCCATTAGTCACACATGCACGTTCCTACATCTATTTATACACTTCATGCACAACCCTTTTTGCACATACTGCCTTTCATGCATTCTAGGGTTTTCAAAGCTGCAACAGCATCCTCCTGCGCCAAAAACTCCTTCACTTCATAGAACCACCAGCCGCAACAAACGACCAAGAGATCACGTACACCCCAAACCAAAACTAGCCACTGCCCAACCAACGCGAAACCTCAGCACCATCGCAGCCCAGTTTTCATCCACTCGAAAAGAGGCGCAAACCTCCTTGCACCACCATCGGCTAGGCTTTTTTCAAACCATCAAACAACCTTCTTGGTTCTCATTTCCACACGACCAACGCAGCCCCTATTTTAAGCAAGGAAAAAGCAAATAACATTGGAGACGTCCCTCTCAGCCACCGTGCAACTTCAAACTGCTCCACATCGTGACTCCCAACCAACCACCCAGACCTCACCACCAAAGTCAGTTATGAACCCACGACAGAAAGCAACACCCTCAACCTCACTGAAGGACCTCTGTTCTTGCATCCGAAAACAGAGCATGGCTCTTCCCTTCGCAAGCTGCCCAGCCATGAACCACCCTCCACCACCATAGTAGTCAGCATCTCCAAGCATGGCAGCACCGCCCCAGAACGTACAGTGAAAATACCACCGCCCTCTCTCTCGGTAACCTGCCTCCTCTCCCTCACATTGTGTCCTCTCCCTCTCGTTCATCTCATCTCTCTCACTCTTCATCTCTCTCTCTCTCAGTTGCATAGCCGCCCACTCACCAGAGTTGCCATCGCGCCCAACCACTAGCTGCCGCTAGTTGTTGATCATGGTAAGCTACTGCCCACTGCCTCTCAAAGTGAGGTCATCTCCTCCCTTCAAATGTCTAAAATCCCGTACCTAGAAACACATAACAGGTGAAGGTGAAGGTGTAGGTAAATTACAAAAATACACATGCCTATTTAGGATTAATGGTTGGGAATATTTTTAGGAAGATTTTAGAAAATATAGACTATTTTTAGTATTTTAGATTATAAATAAATCACATGTTTAATTAGAAATTTATGCAAATTATGTGTTTATTTTTTTAGGCGACCGATTACGTGCCAAAAATAGTAGATTAGCGCTGCAAGATAAGTAACATGATCATACCCTTACACGTATGTACAGTAAACGACATGTCTTTTATAAAAATATTATGCATGTATGCCCTCCATTGGAAGCATTTTTTTACGTATCATAGACATGATAAAATTATGAAAATCCATGATTTTATGTGAAGATTTATGCATTTAATTTATTTATGAAAATCCATGATTTTATATGAAGATTTATGCATTAAACTCATATTTTATGAAAGAAGTTATGCATCAAAAGATTTATGAAAGGTCATGATTTTATGTGAGAGTTATGCATGAAAATAATTTATAAAAAATCACAATTTTATGTTAAGAAACATGTATCATGAAAATTTATGAAAGAATGCGATTTCATTTGAAATCTATGATATGACAAGTATGCAAGTATGATTATGATTAAGATATGTAACGGCCTATATTATGATATGAAGACGATATCTATGTTATCGGTATATTGCATTCTCAGGTCATATATGTTTATAACGCACCAAATATGTCTTCCTTATGTGTGGATTCCACAACATGCGGCCACGGGCGGAATTAGAATCTACTTAGATTCGATTCGCTAACCCTAACTCACGGGGTTCAACAGTGGGTATCGACTTATGATAAGTGAAAGAAAAGTTCATATTTATGTTCATGTTATTTATGTATATATTTATGAGTATGCGCGTTTTTCAAGAAACTTTATATTTATTATGTTTACTGTATGATGTGTTGTTTATTGATTATTCAACTCATTTTTTTATGTTTTTATGTTTTAAACCACCACAGGTGATGACATTTATGAGGATGAGACTGCAGGACAGGACTTGATCCCGGAAGGCGAGGCAGAGGCCTAGACAGATTATGTTATGATTAGTTTTATGGTTTAAAGTTTAAATAAATTATTTTGATAAGCACATGCGATTTTAGTATTTTTTAAAATAAGTACTTCTGCAGACTCTATTTTGGATTTATAAGTATTTATTAAAGTTTGTTTTATTTATGGAAATCTTTCGCATCTGGCACATCATTAAAAGAAAAGTTTTAAATTCAAGTTTAGTAGCACACTGGCTCCCCGAAAATTCTAAAAATATTTTTACTGGGGAGCAAACTATTACAATAAATTTGTCAAGTGAATGAGCAATTAGATGAAATGTGCGAAAGTATTGCTCCCACTTTACATAATGTGGCATTGAATATGAGGCTCAAGTACTATAACACTCTGCTCCCAAATAAAGATATTTTTTTTTTTAAATTTTTGAGGAGCTAATGTGCTACAAAACTTGACTAAAATTTTTCTTGTAATGACGTGTCAGATGCGAAAGATTCCATAAATAAATTTTTTTTATTAAATATTTAAAATCCAAAATAAAGTCTATGGAAGCATTTATTTAAAAAAAATACTAAAATCTCAGGTGTTTATCAAAGTAATTTATTTAAATCTTAAATTATAAACTGAACATGACATAAATTATCTAGGCCTATGCCTCACCTCCTTGGGTCAAGTCCTCTCCTACATTCTCATCCTCATAAATGTCATCACCTGGGATGGTTTAAAAACATAAAAGATATGCAAAAATGAGTCGAAGATTCAACAAGAAATCCATCACAACGTAAATATAATAAACATAAGGTTTTCATAAAAATGTTCATGCTGAGAACTTAAAATTCATGACTGTTCATACTGATGTTTATGCTATGCATGACTGATTTATCTGAATTAACTGATTGATCTAACTTAACTGTCTGATCTAACTGACCAATATACTTAACCTTGTGTACGAGGTTGTGCACCGACCCCCAACCCGCGGCCGCAATGAGAGCTGCTGACAGTATTCTAACATACTATAGTGGATCACGCTTGAGTCCATGACTTGCACATCCTCTGTAACAACCCGATCCTAAGTTTAGGCCATAAGATAAATTTTATGTATTTTTCATATAACTATTATTATTATTATTATATCAGATTTTACGTTTCACTAGAGTTTGGTTTGAATTTAAACTTTATTTCTCCCTATCTCCCCTGAATCTCATCTCTTGATTTTATAATCCTAACCTCATACACATCCTTATCCCCTAATTTGATAAATCCAAATCCTAATGGAACCAACTTTAAAATCCTCTCAGCAAACGTTCTTTTTCCACGAAACCTCAAAAATAAACACAATAAACCTCCAACTTCTTACGTCTCTTAGTGTTAGTTGATAGTGTTCAAATGGAATACCAACTCTCACATCAAAACCCTTATAAATCCTCTCTTCATCCCCACAATATTTCCATCAACAACCCCACACTTCAAATCAGAGTTACACACTAAAAACAGAGAAAACCACTTCCCCGACAGCCACCATAGCACTTCCCTTCGTTCTAAGTTGTCCATCACACCGACACCACTTCAAGGGATGTCAGAGTACCTCTCGAAAAACACAGAGGCTGTCGACCAGTTTTTTTTCTTCCGTCACCCCAGGTCCACGATCACGCGATCACGCATTTCTGTCTCTTTCGGTGAGTTCTGAAACTCCCGCACAGCTATATTACTTTTCTTACTTCTTTTTACTTTCTAGTTGGTAAAAGTCTAGTAGGTTCTTTTATACTTACTTCGGTAAGTCTAGTTGGTAAAGTACTTCCATAAAGCACCCTTTGACTTGTAACTCTCCTATAGTATTTAATTAATATTTATTTTGAGATTATTACATATACACCGCTTAGTGTTTAAGAAATGATTGAATTGTTCTTAGACTGACTATTTTTCGTGGGCTCTTATCTATGAGATTAAGTCTTATTTTGTTACAAAGATTAACAAGTTGTTTTTAAATTGGACTAGACTTCATATTTTAAGTTAGGCTTACTTTAATTAAATAAGTACGTTAACCCATTAATCTATATTTTAAAGAAATTATTTATATTATTAAATGTTAATTTTTTACTTGATTTCAGTAGTAAATACTAAATGGTTTAATTATATAACGAGTCTTATGAAACCAGTTTTCATTAATATCTAGTACATTTAAATACAATATGATTCCTACTAAATTATAATATGTTATTAATATTTAAATAATTTAAATACTTTTATTGATTATGGTGTTAGACAAAAGATTTATTTAACTATCTTTTAGATTGTGAATTTAATTTAGTAGGATATTAGTACATATTGTTCCCAAACAGTTTTAGTGATAGTTATTATTTCGTATAGGTGTCGAGTTACGAAGTGATATTCAGGAAGAAACGCAGCGAGGTAAGTAGTTTGATCATAAATTAGGATCATCACAGTTCAGCTTATATATAAGTATTATTCAAGCCAGTTCATTGACAACTATTATTTATGCACCACTCATGTCATATGCAAACATGTCATCTAGCATAGTATACGATCATGTCATTCCGCATCATATTCAAATTCAAAAATTATAATTATGTATATATTATGTCTACATCTCATGTGTATAAGACACGTAATCTATCTTAAGTTCAAGTGCAAGATAAGATTAGATCAATTAATCAAATGGTCATTCAGATGCATAGTACTAATGCAGTTCAGTTTTCAGGGTGGATGTGCAAGGTACGGGCTCAAGCATGGTCCACCATAGTATGCCAGAATACTATCAGAGGCTTCCCCTTACGGCTGCGGGACGTGGGGCCGGTGCACAACCTCACACACAAGGTTAAGTGTGTTGGCCAGTCAGATAAATCAGTTAAATCAGTCAGACCAGTCAGTTAATTCAGTTAAATCAGTCATGCATAACATAAGCATCAATATGAATATTCATGAATTTAAACTCTCAACAGGAAAATTTTTATGAAAACCTTATATTTATTATGTTTATGTTGTGATGGATTTCTTGCTGAGTTTTCAACTCATTTTAGTTTGTTTTCATCTTTTTAACCACCTAGGTGAGGATGATGAATACGAGCATGCAGACCAGGATTAGAATGAGCAGTTAATTTTAGTTTCAAACTTTTTAAAATAAAATTTACTTTTATGACATGAATTTATTCTATTTATTCATTTAATGTTTTTGGAAGACGTTTTATTAGACATTTTTCTTCAAAATAAATTTATAATTTCATTTATGAAATATGAGATTTCTTGCTGGGTTTATTTTTATGAAAAATACATGACACTCATAGCCTATGGGAAGTGGGTGTTACATCCTCCCTAATCTGAACTACATTGGTACCATGCGTCTAAATGGTAATTTGATTAACTGATATGATCTTATCTTGCACTTGAACTTAAGATAGCTTACGTGTTTTATGTACATGAAATGCATGACATAATACATACATAATTATAATTTCTAAATCTGAACATGATGTGAAATGACATGATCGTATGTTATGTTTGATGACATGTTTGTATGAGTGGTACATAAAAATAGTTGTCAAAGAACTAACACTAATAATAATCTATATAAGCTAAACTGTGATTGTCTTAATTTTTTATCAAATTACTTATCTCGTGGCACTTTCTAATATCTCCATAAAAAAAAAAAAATGAATCACCTATAAAATATGCAAGTAATTTTCATAAATCTCTAATTAAACACAACTTTGTAATTATAACCTAAGATACTAAAATAATCTATATCCCCAAAAACCTAAAATCTTAATAACACTAAAATCATCACTTTCCCTATATTCACACGATTGAACCCTAAAAATATTTCCACATCCGAGAGCCTATTTTCTCTTGATTTTAAGATAAAATATCAACACCTTTAAAAATTCGTGCGAACTTTATGTCCTTATACCTAAAGTTGTCACTCGAATTACCAGCAACCCGTTACACATACATGCCCATGTTAAGTTTAGGCTAAGGCCATGACCCATTAACATAAAACTATATTGGAGAGAGAGAAACCGAAAGCTTGAGATAGAGAGCTTGACGTCGGGAGGAATAGAGGGAGATTACGAGTGTGTTGATGACTTACAGTGCCGCTGACGGTGCTGGAGATGGTCGAAACTGGGTTGTCTCCGACGTATGGTGGGGGTCTAATGCTGGAAAAGCCTGGGTTACGTGGTCTGCGAGTACTCTATTTTTGGTGTGAAGAATAGGGCATGTTTGTGTATCGGTGGCTTGGTCACTGCTAGGCTTCGTCTTGGTGGTTCTTGGTGCAGCTGCGCGGCAGCGATATAGACGAGGTGGCTAGTTTGGGTGCTCTGTTTTGAGGGGCTAAAAACAGGGGAGGATGGTAGCAGCTTGTTGGCTCTCCAAGGGCAGTCACGTAGTGTCTCTGCTAACTGGGCTGGTCAGAGGGGGAACTGGGACATGGTTGGCTTGGCTTCGGGGTGGCGAGGTTGTGGAACATGCCTAATGGTTCCCGTGTGGGTGGTCTGCTAGACGGCTGAGGAAAGTGGTTTGTGAAACACCAAAAGCAAAGGGTGTTGTGTGTGTAGTTTTCGGTGGTTTACGGTGGAAAGAGGTTGTGTGCTCGTGGCAAAGGGGTTGAGTGTGAGCTAGGCAATGGCTCGAAATGGTTCTCGATCTGTGGCTTGGAGTGGAACTACCTTAAGGTGGTGCGGCGTGAGGTTTCTTCATGCAGGAGATCTAACCGTATATACATATATATATATATATAGGGGATAGAGAATGTCCCAAAAAAAATAAACCCAAGGGAAAGATACTTGTATCGAGTAAGAAGGCTAGACATGCATGCGAAGGAACAGACGTGCATGTGGAGGAAGCGGACGCAATGAAGCTGTGCATGAAGTGAAAAACAACGGACATGAATCGTGTAGAACGTGGAGTCTAATACAAGATCTCACGGTTTGGACTTTTTGGCCTATTAAATATAATTTAGACCCAATTAAAATTATCAATATTCTGACCTTAGGATTATTGGGCAGGGTTGTTACAAGTACGAATAATATTAGGGGGCTTCGAGTACGATTGTGTTATACTCTATGATGCTATTATTCTTGACCCATGGTACAAAATTGTTAAAATGATGTAGGGGTTGGGAAACATTAGCATGAAGGAATGAGCAGATCAACTTGTGCTAAGGGTTAAGGATACTCTCAATAGGTTGTATGATGAGTTCACTGCATTCGGGGGGTTAATAAAGTGATTCCACCATCCAACGCCTCCTCCCAAAATTGATAGGCTAAAAAAGCGTAAGTGGGGTATGAGGTTTGACGATACCCACGAGCTTTGGAAGCATTTGAACAGCCAATCAGATTTTGAAATATACTTGTCAGCAGAGTTACACCCATATGTAGAGAAATTTGATATCTTAGCTTGATTGAAGGTAAATGTTGTTAAGTATCCAGTCCTTGAAGTGATAGCCCTTGTATTTTTACCATCCCCATTTTTTTTAAACCATAACATAAATATTTTATTCAACAATTAGAAATAAAATCAGCAGCCACAAGTGACTGAATAATGTCACGAACTTCCTCAACATGATAGTATCAACACTTGGATTCAGAGCTTGCTTTGCAAGAAAATGAGCAACCTGATTATCTTTACGTTTTACATGACTCATTTTCAAGCTAACATAAATGATAGCATTGTCTTTATATCTTCCCAAAACTGGCCCCAAAGACTCAATTCTTCTTATACGTACTTAATGGAATCTATGATTTGTTTTGCATCACCTTCCAATCCCATTTCATGGAAACCCAATTCCAAAGTAAAGCATAATGTCGTGAATACTTTAAGATGGTATGCACTGCATACAAAAAAGTAACCATTCTTAATTATCCTCCACAACAACTTGTCATCACCACCTAATGGACTCACTGGCATTCCCATAATCTCTTGTGCCTCTTCCTCTAGAAATAATTCATTAATCAAACTAGTATTCCACCAGCCCATTGCTGGATGAGCAATGCTGCAACTTTTGCAAATATTGAGAAAGCTAAATGTTGGGATCAATAAGAAAGAGGTTAAAAGGTCCACCTATCACTCCATATCCCTAGTTTTTGTCCATTTCCAGCCCTCCAAATAAGACATTCTTTAAAAAGATCTTCAACACTCCACATACTTCCAAGCAAAAGATGGTTTACAATCCAGATTAGACTCTAACACATTACCCTCCGAAAAATACTTGGCTTTAAGTATAACAACAAACAATGGAATCATGTTGTTGGAAAAGTCTCCACCATTGCTTTGCAAGTAGAGCTTTGTTAAAAGCTTTCTACTGCAACCTTAGAGTTCGCATTTAGCACTGAGGGTGCATATTGGATACATTTTAGAGTTTATTGTCTCTTAGCACTATGGAGGCTTTGATTTGCACTTAGAATTGAATCAAAGTGAAGTCAATTCAGGTTCAGGAGGTAGTGGACTTTACAGAGAGCAACGGGAAGGAGGATGTTAATCACCCTAGAAGCGGTAATTGCTCTTAATTCATTCTTTGCTTTTGCTTATAATAGATTATATTATATTTATTTGACAAATTTAATTTTAAATTCAATTGTTGTAGGGACAACTTCAGAAAAAGAGGCTCCATCTCAATTTACATTGGCCGATCATTGATAGTTTGACTATGATACACTATTAGTTTGTTAATTAATTGTTTGTAGTTTGTACTCACATTATTATTTTTTCTAATTGACGTTCTTTTCTTTTTGAGACATCATATGATTCATATCCTCATTTTCATTCTTTTTTTTATTTTCTTTTTATTTTTAGGTTTTATGATACCACTTGGAGTTTGAGGGACTCAGCAAAAGATTTTTGGCAAGTAATTTCTTATTTTGTTGCCTTTATTTCCTTTTTTATGTATTGTAATTGAAAAATACTACTTTGCCCACTCAATTTACCACCTCATTTTGATACCTCATATATTTTAATTTTTTTAGTTTTTCTTTACTTAATAGTTAAAGAAGTGACTACTAGTGTATTGATTTTTTTTTTATATTTTTAAGAAATATTTTAAAATGATTAAAAATTTTGAATAAAAAAAATGAAAAAAGTGAAAAGGCCAATTTGGCCTAGCGTTCACTTGGAGCGGTGCTACTCAGACAGTAGAGTAGCACCGTTGATTGTAATTTGTAACATTGTTATTCTTAAATTATTCAAATTATTCAAACTAGTTGTAATATTTTTATATTAACGTGTAATATTTTTAGATTAACTTGTAATATGTTAGAATTATTAGTTAACAACTTTATTAGGTTTACTTATATTTGGAGATAAAGTTTAATTTTATATATTTTAGATTTTCAAATTTTATATTTATATATGAATGAAGTGAAAAACTGGTTTTAATCTCTAAAAATGTATTCTTCGTAAAAAAAAAATGAGAAACAAATTCTAAGCTCAAAATGGGCTAGAAAAAGGTTTTGGGCCCAATGAAATCCACGAGTGGATGCACAGCTTGGGGCCCAATCCACCTGCCTGGCATTCAGGTGGGGTGCTCACCCAAGTGGGATGGGGCAAGGGCCCTGGGGGTAGGTGGCCCGGCCACTAGGGATGGGTAACAGGTCTAGTTTTACTAATCAACTGTTAGAGGACTTGCGGGAGGTAGGGACGAGCATAACGAGAGAGTTTTTCCAAAGGACCACACAATTTCAATCACTTAGCATCAATGAAGGCCTACAAAGAAAACATAAGTTACATAAGAGGTATGTATGGAGGACAAATACACAAGGGAAAAAAAAATGACATCTTGTAATTCAAGTAAAAAATTACATGTTGATGTCATGTTTTGCAGCCCGAGCAGTACCACGATAACCAAGCTCCACGCCACATGCAACTAAGAGGGAGAAGAGGCTCCAGGAATGTCCGAGGTCACTCTGATGTCAAAGTCAATGAATAATCCTCTAGGGACAAGTAAAGTTCAAAAGATAAGAGAGAATAGTAAAGGGTTGCCAGATAGCCTCCCTATAGAAGGGATGGCTGCTATTTATACATGTCGAGGGAGATCGTGGCATGTCAGGCCTTACCTAAGTCAGACCTACTACCACTCATTCCCTACTGCAACAGTGTGTCAGTCCGCGGCTTAGGCGGCCGAGTGAGATCGTGGCTTGTCAGGGCTAGGTTAGACCTGCCGCCACCTTTCTACCAGGACTGGGTGTTAGGTCGTGGCTGAGTCGTCCTACATGCTCTAGGGGCACGCCTTTGCGTGCCGCGCCTTCTGACACATGCATTGAATGCAACGTGCCTTGAGTATGACGAGACCACGATTGGGCACGTCCAACCGTTCGCGTGCAGTAGGGCGTGGTGTCATACAGTAGGGCTCGGTAGGTTGTCGAGTCCCGAGACGCTCTCATTGGCGTCTCTTAGCTCGGTGTTGAAAGGCCTTCCTAGTTTGGTTTACAGTTACAAGCTCGGCATAGGGTCCTTTGGCCCGAGCTCATAACCCATAACTGGGCTTCGTCTTTGGGCCTAGGGTTCCATAGCTTGACCTCCTTGGGCCTAGGCCCTTCTAGGATGGGCCCCTCCTTCACAGTACCCCGCGAATTCCTATAACGAGCACATGGTGGGAATTCATAACACTTTTAATTATGGGGTCGCCCGTTTGGCTTCCGCCGCTTCAAGTTTCTTGAGGTCACCCATTCGGTTCGCTATCTTTCTTCACATCCTGGGACCTCATTGGTCCGTGCCGCCCACTCTTCTGACCCGACATCTGCCATGCGTGCCGTCATTTCAGCCTCTGGTGCCGCGTGGCACTCTCTTATATAAAGTGCTCATTTCCTTATTCTTCCTCCATTTCTTCCTTCGACTATTTTGTGTGTCTTAGTCTCTCCACTCTATTCTCCAGCCACTGTGTTCCTACCATTTATCACATCCTCTCTCCAGCTGCCGCGCTTTTCTTCCCTTTGTTTCTCCAGCCACTGTGTTCCAAGCTGTCGCGCTTTTCTTGTCGCTTCCTACCACTGTCATGGCACCCAAAGTCGATCATGTTCCTCCGTATTTCGAGGGAAAACATTGGGTTTCTCCATCTCTGGCGACGACCTCAGGGCATTCCACTCCAAGTACATGATTCCTCCTTCCATTGTTCTGGAGATTCCTTGGAGTGACAAGCATGCGGTGAATCCTGACAGCATGGCGACTAGGGTGGCTCTTTTCCAGTTAATGTTCGCCAATGGTCTCCGCCTCCCTTTTGTCGTCTGGTTCGTGAGGTTCTAAATTATCTCAGGCTGGCCCCGGCGCATCTCCATCCTAATGCATGGCAGCTCCTGATATCTATCTATATCATCTTCTGGATCATACTCAGCAAGACCCCTGAAGAATACCCAGATCTGACAGCTCGAGAGTTCTTGTACATATACCGCCTTAACTACCGACTGGGGAGCATCTGTAGTTTCCAAGCCCGGTCTCTTGGTTAGAAGATCACCTCGCTCGAGCAGCACCACTCAAGCATAAAGGAATGGTCTTGGAAGTTTTTCTTTGTGTCGAGCTCGGATTGGGAGTACCCCAAGGGGGAGGCTGCCCACAAGGAGTATCCTATTCAGGCATGTTGGGATTCCCCCCTACCACGAAGAGCTTGGAACTTACCCTCAATCGAAGGGAAGAGGCTCAATTGGAGTTGGTAACAGCTTGGGTGCGGGCCCATCCTGACGATTCGCAGACCGATCTGGCCCTCTCAGACAAGAATATCCACAATTACTTGTCTACGCCAGATCGCTTGTATGCTATCGGGAGAAATTTCTTGGGTGGTATCCCTTCTCCCCAAGCTCAGCCCTCTCCCCGGACCCGGAAGCACACCTCGAGTTCTTCCAGTCATCAGGCAAAGCAACCAAAGGTTCGCTACGATCCTCCCCCGCAAAGTGGTGAGGCTGGGGGTTGTTCTCTTTCCGGTGGTCGTGCTGGGGAGCCAGGAAGCCGATCCCACGTGCCTTGTGACTGGGAGTTCGCACATGCAGATATTCAAGTTCCTTCATCATGGGGGAGCACAACGTCATTTCCTAGTGGTTCAGGCTTTGCTGCTAGGCCCTCTACTCCTAGTGTGTTCTTAACCAGCTCCTGCTGAATCTTTTTCGAACTCGTTGCTTCCTTCCGTAGAAGAATTGGACGCTTACGACCTTCAATCGGCATTTTTTTACTCTCTGGCACACCCCCTGCCTCGCTGGCCTAGCTCGTTCGAGCCCTTCACTTCTTTCGAGGATACACTTTGGGAGGAGATGGTCTGCGAGGTCCCTCATGCTGGCTTGGCAATCGGGCCCTGAGACGTATAGCAGACTCCTTCCCAAGAATAAGCCATGGAGACGCTGAAGGTGATGAAGACGAGACGACCTAGGGCCCCAGATTGTGGGAGGCTGAGCCAAGCCCCTACCGAGCCACTAGCCAAGAAGGGATGGGGGCAAAATTCTTCTTCCAAGACGAGGGAGAAAAAGATGAAGAAGAAGGAGAATGAGACGATGGAGAAGGAGAAGGGCTGAGACCCAAAGCTCCTCCTGTTGCAACTAGGAGCTCAGAGGAGGCCGCCAGACCTGCCTCTCTGGTCGTAGGGGTTGTTCCCCCCTTCGTCTATCGGGCCAAGCAGGACCGATTGAAGCCCAAATTTCCAAGACCCTCCCATTGTCATAGATCTGAGTGACGATGATGACTCTAAAGCTCTATCTCTTGTGGCGCCTGGGCCATGCAACGAGACCTGGGGATCCCTTCCAGATTTTGTTTGACAGATAGCGGCCACTGGCCCTTCATCTTCCTCTGGGACAGAGAGGACGCAAGCCTCAGCCTCGACCCTGGACGAGGCTCATGCTACTGCCACTGAGCGTGTGGGCCAGATGTTGTGACCCCTTTTCGCCTAGGTAGGCTCTTCCTTCGCTTGGCGTATTCTGCCGAGCCTTCTCCAGCCTTTTGCTTCTTACTTATATATATATATATATATATATATTTGCAGGCTGCAAACCAGTTAGCCACGACGATCGAGCAAGAATTGGGAGAGCTGGAGGAGGCCAACTGGGAGCTCGAGACCTTGTCGCCCTTTGGATATTTCAAGAAGAAGCAGGCGGCCAGTAGAATAAAGAACCTCAAGACCAAGGGAAAGGAGCTGATCAACGAGGTGGTGTATGTGAAGGAACAAAACTAACACTTGGAGGCGTTCGCAGCGAGGCTCAAAGAGAAGAAAAAGGCCTTTAAGGGTTCATTGTGCGATGCCGACCAGGACATCCTTCGGTTGACATTGACAAAAAGGCAAGCCGAAGAGGCTCACCAAACTTCCGAATGGATTTTGGTCAGTCGGGAAGCGGAGTTGGAGGCTGCTTAGGAGCAGTTGGAGTCTGCTGAAAAGGAACTGCGAGAGTATAGGGAGGAGACGGAGTCCGCCCGAAAGGAGCTAGAGGAATCCCGATGGGATCAGGCTCTAGCCATTGGGCAATGTTCATGGTTGTTGTTTGGGCATTTTAGGCATTCTCATGAGGCCAAACACTTAAGGATGCAGCTGCGACAGGTGAAGGCACGCATTGGTGAGCTTTTGCAGTCGGAATTCCAAAAGAGCATTGACCTCTTATCCGGTAACATGGAGATTGCTGGCATGAGGTCTCGTCTGGATGATGTCGCCAAACGTTCCGGGGAGATCTGATCTAGAATCACGAATGCAAATGCTATCCAGGACGTGACCTGGATAGCCTCGATCAGATGCACAAGCACTTGTTGCAAAACTCCGAGCTGGACTTGAGCACTTTGTCTCTATCCTCCTTTCCTCCAAGTTTCGTGGCACATGCTTACGTGAAAAACTTTGGGAAGCCAAGGTATCCCCCGTTCCCCCCAGTCGCTCCTCTGCCTCCTTCACCCCAGTGATTGGCTTGACCCCCCTCCCTCTCCCTTTTTTTTTTGTAGTACTTCGTATAGCGCTCCCCGGGCTTTTCTTGTAACTGTGTATGTTTAATGATGAATGAAATGAAAACTTGTTTCTCACTGCTGCTGTGTTATTTTGTTTCACTTTCCTCTCCTCCTCCTTTCTTTTTTCTTTTTGCGAATCTAATGGGGGCTTGGCTTTGTTGGACAGGGGGTCGAGACCCAGTCCAGGGACTTGGGATCTTGCCCTATAGCGAGTCAAGGGACTCATCTTCTTGCGAATGTAAAGACTTGGCTTTGTTGGAAGAGAGGTCGGTACCTAGTCCGGAGACTTGAGACCTTACCCTGCAGTGAGTCAAGGGACACGTCTTCTTGCGAGTGTAAGGACTTGGCTTTGTTGGACAGAGGTTCAAGACCAAATCCTGAGACTTGCCCTCACCCCACAGCGAGTTAACGGACCCGTCTTCTTGCAAGTGTAAAGGCTCAGCTTAGCGAGTCAAGTGACCCATATTCTTGTGAATGTAAGGACTCGACTTTGTTTGACTGGGGGTCAGGACCCAGTCCTGAGACTTACCCTCATCCTTTAGCGAGTCAAGGGACTCATCTTCTTGTGAGTGTAAAGACTCAGCTTTGTTGGACGAGGGGGTCAGTACCCAATCTGAAGACTTGGGACCTTACCTCTCAACGAGTCAAGGGACTCATCTTCTTGCAGGTGTAAGGACTCGACTTTGTTGGATGGGGGGTTGGGAACAAGTTCTGCAACTTTCCCTCACCCCATAGTGAGTCAATGAACTCGTCTTCTTGTGAGTGTAAAGACTCGGTTTTGTTGGACAGTGGGTCAATACCCAGTCTGAAGGCTTAGGACCTTACCCCATTGCCAGTCAAGGGACCTGTCTTCTTGCGAGTGTAAAGACTCAGCTTAGCGAGTCAAGGGACCCATCTTCTTGCGAGTATAAGGACTCGACTCTGTTGGAAGGGGGGTCGATACTCAGTCCGGAAACTTGGGACCTTACGCCGCAGCTAGTCAAGAGACTCATCTTCTTGTTAGTGTAAAGACTTGGCGTTGTTGGATGGGGGGTCAATACCAAGTCCGGAGACTTGGGACCTTACCCTACAGCGAGTCAAGGGACCTGTCTTCTTGAGAGTGTAAGGACTCAACTTTGTTGGATGAGGGGTTAGTACCCAATCCGGAGACTTAGGACCTTATCCCGCAGCGAGTCAAGGGACCCGTCTCCGTGCGAGTGTAAAGGACTTGGCTTATTTTTTAGACAACAAGAGATTTGAGATGAACATCCAGGAGTTCCCATTCATTCATAGTTGTTCGTACAAAGTGCTGCCTTACATTTCTACACATAGTACTTCTTTAAGTGTTCGGCATTCCAGAGGTGTGGTAGCTCGTGTCCCTGGTTGTTTTTGAGGCGATAGGAACCGGGTCGATTGCTCGTAGTTACTACGTATGGGCCCTTCCATTGTGGTCCCAGCTTCCCTTCTTCCGGGGTAGTTATCCTAGTTTTTTGCAGCACCAAGTCGCCTACCTTGAAGGAGCACAACCTGACTTGTTTGTTGAAGTATTGCTCTGCCTTTCGCTTGTTATTTGCCGTTCGCACCACTGTTTCTTCCCTTCTTTCCTCCAGGACATCCAAGCTCTCGGCTAGCTTTTTATTGTTGGCATCTAGCTTGAAGCGTTGGACACAGAATGTGGGTATCCTGACTTCCACGGGAATTACCGCTTCACTGCCATAGGTGAGGGAGAAGGGTGTCTCCCTGGTGGGGGTTCGGACAGTGGTTTGGTATGCCCATAACACACTTGGGAGCTCTTTCGGTCCATGCCCCTTTGTGTGCCCCTATCGTTTTCTTGAGGGTGGAGAGCATGGTTTTATTGGTTGCTTTGGCCTGTCCGTTGGCTTGAGGGTGTCCTGCCGAGGAGTACTTCACCTTAATTCCGAGCTCTGTGCACCATTCCCAATAATGTGTGCAGTTGAACTGTCATCCGTTTTCTAATATGAAGCTCTAAGGTATGCCAAATCAGCAGACCACTCACTTCCACAAGAATTTCGTGATGGTTCAGGAGATGATGCTAGCAAGAGACTCTGCTTCGACCCATTTTGTGAAGTAGTCGATTGCAATAATGACGAACTTGGCCCCCTTGCTGCTGAGAATGGGCCAATTAGGTCCAAACCCCATTGGGTGAAAGGCCACGGGGCAGTGATTGATGTTAGCTCTTCAGCCGGGCAGTGCAGATTCGGCCCGTGCTCCTAACACTTCGAGCTTTTCTTGGCAAAGTTTTTCGCATCCTTGAGGGAACGAGCCAATAGTATCCGGCCCAGGTTACTCTCGGAGCCAGAGCCCTCCCTCCCAAGTGGCTTCCACAAATTCCTTCGTGAATCTCTGCTAGAATGTATTGGGCTTCGTCTAGTGAGAGGCATCTGATGAGCGACTCAAAGAAACTCCTTTTGTACAAAATTCCTTCCAACAGGGTGAACCGGGCTGCCCTGTTCCTGACCTTTTGTGCTTCTTCCGGGTCACTAGGTAGCTGCCCTTCCTGTAGGAACTTCTGGATATTCGTTGCCCACTTGGGAGGTGCGGGGGTTGTGACAGACACTTCCTCCGCGATGGAGGGGGCATCTACCGTTCTGACTACGGTGTGTTCTAGAAGGGGTAGTTCTTGCCTCGACGCAGCCGTTGCCAAATGATCTGCCTTCTGGTTTTCTCCTCTCGGCACCTATTGGAGGCTGAAATATTTTGGTTTTCTCCTCTCGACAACTATTGGAGGCTGAAGTAGCGGAAGCAGTTGTGCTTGTTGTAGACCAGTTCGAGATACTTCTTCAGCCTTTCTCCTTTCGTGGCAAACTGCCCCAGTACCTGGCTAACCACCACTTACGAATCAGCCCTCACTTTTATTTCTTCAGCTCCTAGTAACCTGGAGACGGTCATTCCGGCTAAGAGTGCTTCATACTTGGGCTTCATTGTTAGTCGTTTTGAAGGCTAACTTGACTGCATAGTTGTGCTCCTCTCCCTGTTTAGTGATAATGTGCACTCCCACTCCCCACTAGCTCTGCAGGATGAGCTGTCTACGTAGACCCTCTAGGGCTTAGCAGTGGGGGGCGACTCAGGTACAAATTCAAATCGGCGAAGGTGGAGGTCTCATCCCACTCCTAGGCCTTCCTTAGGACTTTGAAGAAGGGTAGGTACCGATTGGTTGATCGAGCGATGAAGTGATTCAGGGTTGCTACCCACCCGACCAGTCTCTAGAATTCATGAAGGTTTCAGGGGGAAGGCATTCCTATCACTACTTCCACCTTTTCAGGGTTCACCTCAATCCCTCTCTCGGAGACCATGAACCCCAAAAACTTACTTGTCTCCACTCCGAACGTGCACTTCAACTGGTTCAGCTTCATCTAATATTGTCAGAGGACAGAAAATGCTTCTCGTAGATCTTCAAAATGTTGTTCGGGTTCTTTACTCTTCACCAACAGGTCGTTTACATACACTTCCGTATTTTAGACGATCTGCATTTTGAACATTCGGGTGACTAGTAGTTGGTAGGTAGCCCCCACATTCTTGAGGTCGAATGATATTGCTTTGTAGTAGTAGAGGCCTTGGTCTGTTACGAATGCTGTCTTTTCTTCGTCATCTGGGTTCATCCTGATTTGGTTATATCCGCAATAGATGTCCATAAAGTTAAGGAGGGGATGCCCCGCCGTCAAACCCACGATCAGGTCGATGAGGGTTAAATCGAAGCAATCTTTCGGGCAAGCTTTATTCAAGTTGATGAAGTCGACACACATCTGCCACTTCCCATTAGCTTTCTTCACCAAAACTACATTAGATAGCCATTCCGGGTAATGGACCTCCCAGATGAACCCTGCCGCTAGGAGACGGTATACCTCCTCAACTATCGCCCCATACTTCTCGGTGCTGAAACTCCACCGTTTCTGCTTGACTTTCCGAGCCACTAGATCGATGCAAAGCCGGTGCTCAATGCTGGAGTTGTCAATCTCAGGCATATCCTCATGGCTCTAGGAAAACACGTCTCGGCGTTCGATAAGGAGAGATATCGGCGTCATTCTCATCCACGGGTCCAACTTAGTCCTGACTTGGACCTTTCGTTCTAGTCCTTGCTGATCAACTGTAACCAGCTCCAAGGGCTCGTTGGGTTCTGCTTACCGAAGGGCCTGTTCATCATGGATCTCTTCATCCCATTCGATCAGGGACGAAGGTGAACCTGACTTGGGCGCTTCTTCTGTCCTTTCGACGGTCGTGACTACCTTGACTTCGTGTCTTAGCTCTCGGTTGTAGCATTCTTGGGCCAAGACCTGCTCGCCGCGGGCTTCGCCCACCCCCAAGTCAGTGGGGAACTTCATTTTGAGGTGGTGAGTGGACGTCAGTGCCCTCAAGCTGTTTCGGGTGGGGCAGCCCAGTATGGCATTGTCCTAGGATAGGGCTTTGACGACTAAGAAGTTGGTCATGGTGGCCGTGGTCCTGGGCGCCTTCCTTGCCAGTATTGAAAGAGTGATGGCTCCCATCGGTTGAACGACGTCTCCCGTGAAGTCCTTGAGCGGCATTAGGGCCAGGCTTAGTCGATCGGGATTGATGCCCATTCTGACAAAGGCTTTCCAGAACAGGATGTCGGCTGAACGACCGTTGTCGAATGCATCGTCATGTGGGTGGAGGATGCCTTCTTCATCTCTCTTGTTGAAGGTTATCATGGTGCCTCTAGTGTGCCGTAGGGGCCTGCTTGCGCCCTTTTCAGTAGCGAACACTTCCTCGTAGAGTGCCCTTCAAGTGTGTGTCTTTCGGGTCGACAAAGTGGCTTTGCCTCTGGCATATCCTCCGGTGATTGTGCTGATCTCCCTGAGTGGTCTGTTCTCCACTGGGGGGCTCCTTCGTGTCTCATCCCTTACTCCCTGCCTTTTTGGGCTCACACCCCGCTGGAAACCCTGGCGCCTACCTCCACGTCAGTCCATTTGGTCCTCCGACCGCGGTGCGTCTGGTTCCGTTGCTCATCCTTCTTTATTCTCTTTAGGGCATAGCAGTCTCGGGTGCTATGTCGGTTGTTCATGTGATACTCGCTATACAAAAGGTTCTCCACATCTTAGAGTCGTTCTCTTTTCGGGCTTGAGCGTTGGTTCCCTTCCATAGCCATGTTTGTGTGAGCGTGGCCACCCCTGGGGCTGAGCCGGCGCTTCTCCCCTTCTCTTCACATCTGGTGCTCCCCTCTTTCCCCCTCCGCAGTAGCGGCCTCCTCTTTGCCTTGACGCCTTCAGATCCGCTTGTTGTACCTCGGACCATCGTGGGGCAGTCAGGGCCTTGAGTGTGCCTTCAGCGTTGATGAACCCATCTGCTTGGTCCATAAACTCTCTTAGCATAGTAGGAGTCTTTCGTGCTATCTCAGCCATAAAGGGATTCCAAGGCGAGATTCCTCCCAGGAGGGCCTCCAATGTGATCTTCTTGTCTTGGTCGTCTGTGATCATACGCTCCCGACTGAATAGCGAGATATAAGACTTCAGATTTTTGCCATCTCGCTGTTTGACAGTAAGGAGGTAAGCTGTCGGCCGTCTCCTCTTACGACTTGTCAGAAACTATCATGAAGAGGCAAGCGAGCTCCTCGAAGCTATCTATCGTCCTTGACAATAGCGACCCAAACTAGGTTCGAGCGACCCTTTTCAGTGTTAGCGGGAAAGCTCGGTAGGCGACTTCTCCTGGAAAACCATGTAAGGTCATATGAGTCCTGAACATCTCCAGGTGCTCTAGCGGGTCTTTGGACCCGTCTATGCTTCCATCTGGGAGACTTTGAACTTGGGGGGAAGCGGTACTGCCATGACTCCGTACGAATGTTATTGAGTAATTGTGGAAAATAATTTTCGTCTACTCTCTTATTAAAATATTCTTTTTTAAAAAAATATGATATATATTGTCATTCTTGATTGTTAAGTGGTGATTAATAATAAGAAGATAAAGTGTCATTATTGAAGTAATAGGTAAGTTACGTTGATGTCATCGTCTATCTTATCTTACAAAGCAATTAAACTTCATTAGTCTCATTATTATGTTTGAAGCATCCAAACAACCGATCTGTTCATGCACCTCTTTTTTATTATTTTTATTGGAAGTTTTCACCACTTTTTTCTTTCTATTTTGGGTATCAATGATTCACGTTTCGTTGTTTTCATAAATGAAATGGATTGAAATAAAAATTGAGAATTAAATAAAATATTATTAAGATATATTTTTTAATATTATTTTTATTTTAAAATTTAAAAATATTGATTTTTTTATTTTATTTTATGTTAAAATTTTAAAAAATTTTAATAATTAAATGAGATGATTAATACTGAGTATACCAAATAAGAATACTAAGCAAAAAAAAAAAAAAACCAATAAAAAAGAAACTTACTTCAAAAGCTATGTCGTTTTGGTTGTTCTTTCAAATTTATTAGTTTACCCCCACTTTTTTTTTTTATTGGTGACACATTATCCTCTGTGAGAGAGAGAGAGAGAGAGAGAGAGAGAGAGAAGGAGAGATTTTGGTGCCGAATTTCTTCTTCCTCCTCTATGTGAAACCGAGAGGAGAGAAGAGGGTGAGAACTGAGAAGTGAGGATTGAGGAAGAGTTTGGGGGAACTTAGGAGAGGGAAATGGAGAAAGCTCTAACAAAAGTCGGGAGCTTTTGGATTTCCAAGAAAGCCAAGGAAGAGATCTCCAACATCTCTGAAGACCTCTCTGTACGTTCCCCTTTTCTCTATCTCTTTCTTTTACCACCTGTTCCAACTATCAGTCATCAGTGCTCTCGCATTCTTCTGAAATTTTGTTTTCTTAGCTGGTTTGTGATCTTTATATGCATAATGCTGCTTGATAGTTGACACCTTATAAAAAAAAATATGCTGCTTGATATCACATGGCCGCTTGATAATTTGCTCGATCTAGCATAGTTTAGTTAACAAGTAAATTAAAAATAATGGAGAAATTTGAATTTTTTATTTTAAAAAATGATATTTGCAATTGTGCAAGCACGCAATCCTTTTTAGAAAAAGTGAGCAAATAAGAGGATTCATTTAAAAAAAACTAATTTTTTAATAGTGAATTCTACTATTTTTTATAATGATTTTGCGGTGCTTATGCACTTTATGATTGTATGTAGCATTACTCTTTTATTTTTATTGAGCTGAGGATTCAGGAGGGTCTTTGCCTTTGTGTTTTAGATGTTTTGCTGGCTAAAAGTTTTGTGTTTCATTTTTTTTGGGAGAGAGAGAGAGAGAACTTTTTCTAAAACTTTAGTATGTATTTCTAATATTTCTAATGCTTCCTTTTAGTATGTTCTACCCAAGTGTAAAATAGCCTTTGCATCATGGCTTGTACGTAAGTTTCTATAGCCCATTCCTGCAAAAGTTTGCCCAATTATTTGTGTAATGGTTGAAAGGAAAATGAAGGTTTTATAGCTCATTAGTCATTCTGTATATTAGTTAGACAGGGCAGTGCTTTTATGAGATAAATGAGCCAGATTATTCTACATGATAGGTCATCTAAAACTATAGAAATTATATGTCAGTAGTAGCTTCATTGAAGGAATAAAAGACACCATCAGATTTATCTATTGGCGACATTTTTAATGCCCTATATTTGTAATATGGTATCTAAGTAGATAACTACCATTTCTTTTTAACTTCATTTTTTTTCATGATTGCAGTCTTTTTCAAATACCGTTGAAGAGAAGGCCAATTGGATATTCAACAAGCTAAAAGGTAGGGAACCCTTTTTTATAAACCGTATATACCCATCTTTCAGTGTAAGTAATTTCAAGGCCTTGACCTTGGTTTGCAACTCCTCGTTCAATGCCTCGGAATTCCTTTTCTTGTAGATTACTGTATGTGTTTTCATATTAGGTCTCTTAAGTATAAATGTTTCTCATAGACTAGACTACATACAGTTTCTTTTTCTTTTAAATCTGCTAGAGATTGACGATTTGTATATCCTTACAAAATGATTCAGGATGTGTATATCTTTATTGAAGATTGGGCCAATAGGGCATGAGAAGAGACAATTGATGAGTTTTAAAAGGTCCTTTTCGAAAAAACAGCCAACAGGGCATTTAGAAGCCCCTAAATTTCCTGATTAGTTTGCTTCCATAAGAAAACTGTGTTTGTTCATCAGCTTGCTTTTCTTCTTTAATCCCAGTGTTCCCCCCTTTGTGCATATGCTTCTGAAACTCATAAGTTGAAGGCACTACTCCACCACAGGTATAGAGCCACTTATACATGGGTGGCTCATGCCTCATGCTGCCCATGGAGAACAAAAAAGGAAATGAGAAACCATGACACGCTGCCTCCATGCAGGGCAGGTGCTTTCATAATTTGAGAGTCACATGAGGGTCTCTTGACAATTATGATAGAACATCATCCCTTATCTAGACAGTATCACTGAATTACATTCCTCTGGACATATTGACAGAAATCTGGAGATCCCATATCTCATGAGGGATGCTGACTATCCAACAGTAATTTGGATCATTTACAGTACCTATCAAAACAATAATTGGGTCGCTTACAGCATTTGTCCCCCTAGTTATCATCCTTGCCTTTTGAAAATCATTTGGGAACTAGTAGTCCCACTACTCATCATTCTTAATTGCTTTTTGAAAAGGAAAATGCTACATGCCCCGCTGGGGCTGTAGCATTTTTTTATATATTTTTTTAAAATTTATTTTTATATAAATATTTTTAATAATTTTAAATATTTTAAAAAATAAAATAAAAATTATAATATTATTTAAAAATATTTTCTTAATTACAAAGTAGAATAAAAATTAATATTTAATGATTTGTATTTTACTTTCTGATTAATGAAGTGTTTTTTTTTTTTACTTTCTCATTAAGGAAGTGTTTTTTAATGATTTGTTTTTTACTTTCTGATTAAAGAAGTGTTTTTTAATGATTTTGTTTTTACTTTATGATTAACGAAGTATTTTTTAATGATTTTTTTTTTTACTTTCTGATTAAGGAAGTGTTTTTTAAGGATTTTTTAAATTTATTTTATTTTTTGAAAATATTTATAAGTGTAAAAAAAATCTATATAAAAAATAAATTAAAAAATTACACATAAAAAAGTACATGTTAAGCTCAACGGGAGCCCCCAACGGGGGCTGTAATATGACTATTTTAAATTTTTTTAAAAAAATCATAATATTATTAAAAAATATTTTCTTAATCATGAAGTAAAATAAAAAATTATAAAAAAATATTTTTTTATAATTTTTTATTTTACTTCGTGATTAAGAAAGTATTTTTTAATATATATTTTTTACTTTTAGATTAAAAAAATATTTTTTAATAATATTTTATTTTTATTTTATTTTTTTTAAATATTTTTAAATATTAAAAAATCTATATAAAAATTATTTAAATAAAATATATATTAAATAATACTACAGCCCCAGCGGGAGCCCCCAGCAGGGGCTGTAGCACCACCCTTTTGAAAATCATTTGTAACACTATTTGTAACACTAGTCCCTTTACCTCATCATTAAGTTCAGTTGACAAAAAGTTGAAAAAACCTGAATTTTAGTAGGTGGCATGCCCTCTTAGCTATTTTGCGTTGTAGCTGGACTGGTTGCTGTTTCATTTGACTCCAGATTCCTTATTACTGGATTGATTACCATACGAGGAAAGATGCATATATATATATATATATATATATATATTTCGTGGTTACTCTACTATTTTATGTATCTTGGTTAGAATGACATAAGTGCTTTGTCTTTCCCACAAAGTGCATATTTGAGGCTATCCAATTCCAGGCTCTGCATCTTTGGCAACACAAAAAAAGGCTACCCCCACATGAAGAAAGAATAAGGGTTGGAGTTTAGACTGCTAACTGTAGTTCTACCTATAGAAAATGTCATTAAAGAGACAACCAGAATGTTGCTTGAATCCATTACGATCCCCAAGTTTCCAGACACATTTCTCTTATGCATCATTTTGATGCCATTTCTTTTATTAAAGGCATCTCCATTACAAGCATGTGAGGATTTTATGAAGCTTAATCTTCTTACAGGTAAGCCATTGAAAGACTTGCCAGATCTCCTCCGAGAGTACAACCTTCCTCCTGGGCTATTCCCACGGAACATAACATGTTATGAATTTGATCAATTAAGGGCCAAGCTCGTAGTGTATTTTCCCTCTGCCTGTGAGGTTTCCTTCAAGGATTCATCTGTTGTTCGGTATGCCCCTCGTGTTAAAGGAACATTGTCAAGGGGAAAGCTCACTGGAATAGAAGGAATGAAGACAAAGGTTCTGGTGTGGGTCAAGGTCACAAGTGTAACGGTCGAAAGCTACAAATCTGACAAAGTGTTGTTCACAGCTGGTGTGAAGAAATCAAGGGCCAAAGATGCCTATGAAATGCCTAGCAATGCCATTAAAGTAGAAGAATTTTGAGGTTGTTACTGTAAATCTCTGAACTGAAGTAAGCTGTGCTAGTGCATGAATCTATTCATCAGTACATTCATTGTTACTTGTATAAATAAAATAAAAAGAGAAGCTTCTCCCTTGTTCCAACGACCTTAGTGGCGACTCTTTTTAAACTTGGGGGATTTCTTTTTGTTTTTTCCCCTTTTTTTGAGGAGATGGTATTGTTGAGAGGAACATGAGGATTTGTGTATATCCATTTGATTGAGCAATCTTTTCATTGATGGAAAGTCTTCTTTCTTTGTAGGCCAGTCCTTTTGATGAAAGTGAGATTGCAAAAATTGACCGGCTACCTAATTCTTTTCCTCTTATCTTAATGGATCTTGTTTTGCAGCCCATAATAGGTATCTGTTAAGTGGATTAGCAGATGAACCGCCCAAGTAATTAACTAAAAAACAAAGTTTGAAAAATGTACTTTTTATATCCTTTTATTTTCTTTGCAAGTACTTTTTAACCAGTTTTGAAATCAAGATTAGGGAAAATTATCACAAAATGGCAAGTTTTGTGAGCATTGGCAAACATGGAAACTTGAGTCCATGATTGTTTGAGATTTTGGAAAAAGTTAGATCCAGTTATTTTTTGAGTTCCACTCTAGGATACACAATGTATTTGTATTCCAAGAGTCCTTGGGGGGTTGGCTCAAATGGAAAAAATCTTAGTTTTGGTAGTATACTCTCTCTCGAGAATCTGTGTACTTCTGAAATTAGTCGGGACTCGGGATTTTGTTTTCGAACATCTAATGCCAATTAAGAAAAAAATTGTTCTAAAAAAACCTAATAATTATTTAATAGTACTTATATTTATCACACGAGCTCATATCATTTAAAAAACCACAAATAAAGTTAATGATATGATGCTTTGAGAGAGGATAAGAATACACCCCTTCATTCATATTATAAGACTATCAAATAATTAAAGTACTAAAAAAAATGAACATTAAATATTTTGATATTGCGAATAACACAAAATCTTAGGGTTAGAAGTAAATTATTTCATCTTATCTTATCTAATATAATTATTATAATTTTTTTAAATTTTTACAGAAAATATAATAAATAATTTAATTTTTTTAAATTTTAAAATAAAAATTCTATTATAATAATATTTTAATCAATTTCTAATAAAATATCTCATCGAATTACGTAATCAAACGAGTTCTTAATCCGTCATTATGAGTTTCTTGACTTACATATCCCTAGATATTGAGGTAGCTCTTTTACTATTTTGCCCCCAATGCATCCCAAATTCCCAATCCCACATACCTCCGCACATAATAATTGAACGTAGACTCTCATCGGCCACCACGGACCAATCAGATATGTCATTCAGCCATGTCTACCTCCCTTGGTGCGTAACACAATCACGGCCCAGAGCCCAAGCCCGTAATAAATCATAGCGTCCTGTAAACGCTAATTGTCCGAAGATGCAACCGGGCCCGCACCGCAGCACTGAATCCAACGGTTCGTAGCTCATTTGGGCCCACGATGAAACCCTAGAAAGAGTGTGCGTGCGAGCAACACCCTGAGGAGTGAGGAGTCTGAGGACTGGGACCTATATTTACAATTAGCTGTATATCTATATCTCTATATATATGTAGGTATATCTACTCTTGTTCGTCCTCTCCGCCTCCTCCGTGGCCCTTCTGCTGAGAATCCGAGTCTGTCAGAGTTGATTCGAATCGAATCCGAATCAGTGAGTTGAGAGAGAGCTTTGAGGAAGAAAATCCATGTCTGACAGTGAGGAGCACCATTTCGAGTCCAAGGCCGATGCTGGAGCCTCCAAGACCTATCCCCAGCAGGCCGGTACCATCCGTAAGAACGGCTACATCGTCATCAAGGCTCGCCCTTGCAAGGTTTCTTTCTTTTTCCCCTGTGTTTGTTTCCTCTGAAAGAAACTAGTTTTCTCTCTAAATTTTCTTTGAGAATATGCTGTATATTTTAGGTCTTGATATTGGATTCGATAGATGAGACGTCTTCTTCCTATGAAAATTGATTCACCCAACAAAGAAAAAGATGTTTTTGGGCGAATTTTCTGATTTTAGGTCTGATTTCTGGGCTGGATTGTGGACATGTATGTATTGTCGCTTCTATGTGGCTCTGTAATTATAGTTGAGATCTGGTTGGTTGGATGGTGATATCAGCCACTCGTGCTGTCTGATTTATAATTCGGTTCATATTTCGATCTCATAGCCTCAAATTAATTAGTTACAATGTTATTTTCTCACGGTTAATTTGGATCTGACCCGTTTGGGTGCTCGGTAATATCATAAATGTTTGGTCAACATAATTTTGAGCTAGCTATTTTGTAATTATTTGCCTCCAATAATTTCCCGGTTCCATGAACTGTTTTTTAAAGTTTATACTGCATGCGATTAGATTAGATATTGCTATAGACTCCTTTGGTCTCTTGGTGGAGTTGATGTGGTTTTACAAACTTCTTTCTTTCATTCCATTATGCCAATACTTTTTCTTCAACGTGGTCCATAAAAATTCTTTTGCATTAGGGCTTCTGTAAAAGTTCAAAAGTAAAATCAGATAGGTGCTTGATGTCTGTTTAGTAGCGGAATTTAGGAAGGGGATAACATGCTTTAGCAGTATATCCCTGTTAACTGGGGCAGAACCAGGAAGTTGAATTTTTATTTTGGCGGGGGTGTGGGGGGTATAATTTTCTTTATAAAAGTACCTCAATAATTCAATTTCTACACATTTTGAAATCCAAGGAACCTTGTAGTTACCCCGGCTCTGCCTGTTAACAATTTTGGATATATATTTGAAGTAGTGATTTTGATAGGTATGTCAAGAGTGATGAATTCTTATGGTGGTCTCATGAGCTGATGAATCCTGTGTGTTTCCTGTAACAGGTGGTAGAAGTTTCCACCTCCAAGACTGGCAAGCATGGTCATGCTAAGTGCCACTTTGTAGGAATTGACATTTTTACTGGCAAGAAACTTGAAGATATTGTGCCCTCTTCCCATAACTGTGACGTATGTAGTAATTTTGTTTTCATTATTGTTCTCTCAATTTGATTGCATTTTTCAATTATTACATGGTAAGTTCTCGGTATTTAAAAACGAGTGTTTGTCTGTTTTATGCAGGTTCCTCATGTCAATCGTACTGACTACCAGCTGATTGATATCTCTGAGGATGGATTTGTATGCTAAATTTTCTACACACATTTCATTACTCCTTCACTCAACACGGGTGTTTTCCCCCTGAATTTCAGTTTCTTAATAATTTAAACTGTCTTTAGGTGAGTTTGCTGACTGAAAATGGGAACACCAAGGATGATCTGAAGCTCCCAACCGATGACAATCTGCTGACCCAGGTTGGTTAAATTCACATTTCATTTACTGAAATAAGATATCTTTACCACCTTGTGCAACTTTTTATCCACTTGTTTCCTTAATTTATTACTAGTTCTTGGGTACATTTATTATACTCCTAATGCAAAAACCATTTATTTGTTGGTGATTAATTTATGTTCTGCGTTAGATACACTGAATTCCTATAAATGGTTACACCATTTGTTGGTGAGTGCAGATCAAGGATGGGTTTGCCGACGGCAAGGACCTGGTTGTCAGTGTGATGTCGGCAATGGGGGAGGAGCAGATTTGTGCTCTGAAAGACATTGGCCCCAAGTAGTTTATTTATAATAAGTGGAGGACTGTTTGTTGCAACTTTAGCTGAAAGATTTTTGCGAGCCCTTTATAGCTTGCTCTCCTTAAGACAATCGGGTGTATTTCGGTGGTTGTGTGGATGGAGTTATATGGGTTTCGAACAAATTTATATTATTATTATTATTACCTTCTCTTGTTACGTTATGTTTGTTTTTCTTCTTGTTCCTTGTGTTTGCTTTCTGTCTGAATTGGTTGGAATGTAAAAGGGAAATAGAGAAATGAGAAGTTCTTGGTTGAGAAAAGAATTCGCTGATAAGAGGTAGAACACTACCTGGTGGTGCTTAGTCTTATTTAGGAATGGAGTAACTTGTGATGGTTTTAGACGTAAGACATGGCAGCCTAACATGTTTCTTTCATTTGTCAACCGAATCTTTTCATCAAAACCTACAAAAAATCATTTGTTTCGTACTAATGGATCCCATCACTTGTTAGAAGAACCATGGGATTTTCACTTTGTCAATTTAATTCTCCTTAAATGCAATCGGAATGCCTTCTCTGCTATGTTATTTTCACTTATCGAAACATTGTAGTTCATATATCCTGTCATATTCATTATATGGTATCCAAATCTACGTCATGTTACAAATAAGAGATTTGGTATTTTATTACCCTAAAAATAATTCTACAACCTATTCCCTTGGATCATTGATTTTTTTCAACATACCATAATATGATAGCTTTAAAACTTGTCCTTGCCACGTGCCAGATTTAGAATGTGTCTCGTCACTTATTTTTTATTTGTATTTGTATTTAGAAACATGAAAATCTCAGGTAATCTTATACGGTCAAGAGTGCTTGGTATTCAAAGGATGTTGAGATGAGATTATTGGAATTGTGAATAATAATATTTTGTGGGTTTCATTGAGATGAATTTAATTTTTTTAGGTTGAAATGAGTTTAATTTTTTAGGTTGAAACGTGTGAAATAAGTTTAGATGAGTTTAACTTTTTATAAAAAATTAAAAAAATAATTTATTTCATCAATAATTAATTTGAGATGAATTGAATTTGATTATCCACGTTGTTCTCTATTTTTTTTTTCAAAACTGTTCATTGATGAGACGACATTTTTATGATATCTCGCAACAGTAAAAGCTACAAGAGGCTGAGAGCGAAGAGAGAGACTCATTTGTCAAAATACTCAACAAACAAGAGTATAGAGAGAACTTTGTGAAAAAACCGGTCTGCATTCGTGCGCAACCTCTTTCTCATTGAGTAGGCAATCTGCCATCCTTTAAAATGGTAAGAACTATACATGGTAACAGCTCCTAACTATTATCTATTGAGCATATATACTGTAAGAATAACTATTGAGCATATATGTAACAATAACTATTAGCATCTATATATGGTAAGAAGAAATATACTAGAATATCTACGTTAACATCTCCTCTCAAATTGATGCTAGTAAAGTCAACCAACAACAATTTGCGAATAAGAAATTGATGCCATTGTTGAGTCATGGCTTTAGTGAAGACATCAGTCACTTGGAGATCAAAATAAATGTAGGAAGAGATATCAGCCGACTTTCCAAGATGTCACGAATAGAATGACAATCAACCTCAATGTGTTTGGTGCGTTCATGGAAGACAAGATTGGTTGCAATTTGAATAGCACTAGTGTTATTAGCATGAAGAGGGTTAGAAATAGTCTAAGAAAACCCGAGCTCCTCAAGAAGACCGCGTAGCCATACAATTTCAGAACAAGCAGTAGACATGGTACGATACTCGGCCTCAATGGAGGATTTAGAAACATGATATTGTTTCTTACATCTCCAAGAAATTAAGGCATCATCTAAAAACATACACCAACTCGTAGTAGATCGATGTGTATCCAGACACCCTGCCCAATCAACATCACTATAGGCAACTAGTTGAAGAGATGAGCATGTAGGAAAGAATAACCCAGGAGTAGGTGAACCTCGAAGATAGCGGATGATGCGTAGAAAGATGGAGATACCGAGGAGAAGACATAAATTGACTGACCTGATGAACGACATAGGAGATATCGGGTCTAGTAGTGGTCAAGTAGATAAGATTCCCAATCAGGCACCAATAGAAAGTAGGATCATCCAGAAGATCCCCTTCATCTTTCTTGTATTTGACATTTACCTCCATAGGAGTATCAACAGAAGAAGTGTCTTCCAAACAAGCCAAGGTAATATGATCTTGAATATACTTATGATGGTTCATGAAAATACTATTGGCCAGATGATGAACTTCCAGTCCTAAGAAGTATGTCACTTGGCCAAAATCTTTCATATGAAAAGTTGCATGCAATAGCTGCTGAAGCTTAGTAATCAAACCACAGCCGGTGCCAATAATGATAATATCATCCACATTGACCAAAAGAATGACTATATACCCGACGTAGACTTGTGGAAGAGGAGAAGAATTATACTGACTTTGTGTAAAACTGAATGTAAGAAGTGTACTGCGAAACTTCTCAAACCAAGCCCAGGGTGCCTGCTTGAGCTCATACAGAGAACGTCTTAGCTTACAGACATCATGAGGAGAAGAAGTAGTCATATTAGAATGAAGCTTCATGTAGATCTATTCTTAGAGATCACCATGAAGAAAGACGTTCTTCACATCCATCCGATGCAGTTGCCACGACTGGGAAGCAGCAATAGCTACGATGGTTCGAACAGTGATCATTTTGGCAACAGGAGCAAATGTCTTCTCATAATCAACTCCATATTCATGTTTGTTACCCAAAGCTACTAGGCGAGCTTTGTACCTGTCCAAAGAGCCATCAGAACTAAGCTTTACAGATAAAACTCATTTACTCCCAATAAGTTTGATTGTAAGAGGACAAGAAACAATATCCCAAGTGTGATTCTCCTCATGTGCTTGAAGTTCTATTTGCATTGCATTTTGCCACCACTCATGTTCCATGACCTGTTTGTAGTAAGAGGGAATGAAAATAGAGGATAAAGTAGCTACAAGAGAGATATGAGAGAAGAAACCATACCGATCAGGGGGTCAAGAAGGACGAGTAAACTGGCGAAGAGTGGTGGAAGCAGGAGTAGGTTCAAGCACCAGGTCAAGATCATGAGGGGCACAGAGGAAGTGGAATCAGACTCATGTCGACTATGTCTTTCATACACAAAACCAGGTTTGAACCTTTCCACAATTGTCGGGGAATCAGAAAAGCTAGGCAGAAGAGATAAAGATGCAGATGACAACTCAACATGAGATGGAAAGCAATATTGATTTTCAAAGAAAACCACATTCCTAGAAACTCGTATACGACAAGCATGAGGGTCATAACAAACATAACCCTTTTGAGGTATAACATAACCAAGAAAAGCACACGTAACAGATTGAGCAGTAAGTTTATGTCATTCATGAGTAGGGAGATGCACAAAACAAACATAACGAAATGCCTCGAAGATCAAAATATGAAGAAGAATGGTCAAACAACTTAAAGAATGGAGAAACATTATGTAACGTAGCAGAGGGTAAGCAATTGATCAAATGAACCGAAGTAACAAATGCTTCACACCAAAAACGAGGAAGAACAGATGATTCAAGTAAAATGGTTCTTACCACATCAAGAAGGTGACGATTTTTTCTCTCAGCAACACCATTTTGTTGCAGTGTCAAAAGACAAGAACACTGAGAGATGATCCCTTTGCTTTGAGGAAAGTCCTAAAACTCATTAGACATGTATTATTTGCCAGAATCAGAGCGCAAGACCTTGATGCTAGCAGAGAATTGAGTCTCAAGAAGTGCAAGAAAGTGCTTAAATAATGAAAAAACTTCGGCCTTAGCCCGTAGGAAGTAAATCCAAGTAAAGCGACTAAAGTCATCAATGAAAGCAACAAAGTACTTGTAATGTGCATGAAAAATAACAGGTGCAATCCCCCAAACATCACTATGAATAATATCAAAACATTGTGAGGCACGAGATGCATAATGAGGAAAAGGTAGAACTTTACTTTTGTCAAGTTTACATGATGTACAATCAAGAGAAAGATCAAGAGAAGAACATGCTTTATTTCCCAATAAACTAGAGTTAAAAAAAGTACGAAGTACATCAGAGTTTGGGTGGCCTAGACGTCTATGCCACATCTTATTTCCAGAACTAACAACATTACATGCAAAAGAAAGTAAAGGAAAACTAGGAATAATGGTGGAAGGAGAAACATGGAGAGGAAAGAGGCGTCCCACTTTAGGCCTTTTCGCGATCATCTTCCCTGACACTTGATCCTGCACAATAGACACGCCAACGCCGTCCAAACCCTTCCCCCACCAACTTCATTTCCTCCCCATCTTATGCTTTGCCTTCCTCCATTTCCTTCAACGAAAACGCTAGTCGGCAGCTTAAACAGCGAAACACCCTTCCAATCGTGGTGAAAATTATAGCCTAGCCCACTTGATAGTGGGGAAGCACCACCTTGCTCCATTTCGGTTCCCCATTGGCCATAAAGGCAAGCCTAGGTCCATAGCCTGAGATTCTCGCGTGCACCATTTTGTCTGTTTCCCCCTTTCCATTTTCAGCTTTACTCTACAAAGCATATTTGCTTATGCATCGGCCAACATATTCCTTTGCCATCTCCAACTGGCTTGGCCATGGTTTGTGGAGACTTTGGCAATTTGTGGAGGGGATCTCGATTTGTCTACTGTAGACCAAAATTGACTGCAAATTCAACATGTCCAAACCAAGGAAATCCACCACTACCTTTCTATGCAAGCGTTGTACCTCCTTTTCCACCTCCCAACATAAATCATTGTAGTTGTCATACCTCTGCCATGACATGTTTGAAGACACACTCCTTTCGAGTAAGCACAAATGCACTCCCATTTCAATCTTCAATTGTTTGCAACCTCAGTTTGTAATTTGCTTAAATTGTTTCATAATCTGTCTGTAACATATGCTTAATTTGTTGTGTAATTTGCTTAATCCTTGGTACCGCAATGCCCCATAATTTGTCTCCAACTGGCTTGGCCTTGCTCAACAGTTGGTGGGTGATGGGAACTCAATTGACACCGCAATGCCCCAGTACTCATTTAACACCCCCAAAATATAGATAAGTTCACCTATGCACTTAGAATTTGCTCTAACTGAAATTGGAACCCAATTGGTTTGTTGTCGAGACAAATTGCCCTTGAACCATGAAACACAAGATAACCTTGTTCTTGATATATTATATATGGTCCATACCATCTTCTCTGATAGTATATGAATTTCAAGCCTTGTTGGGGGGAGGCTAGTTTTTTCACTCCGTTTCCCATTTTGGTTGTTTTTCTCTCCGAGATTGAGCTGCAACTTAAGTTAATGACGTTTTGAAAGAATTGACAATTTTTATAGCTACTATCGCCATTTGATTGAAGAAAGACTACTAAATTTTAAGTGCCACTTAACAAACAAATGGCATTTGGTGCAAGTTTTATATGTAAAGAGTTGAATACAAACTCATTGGCCACTTGAAATTTAAGGCCTAAAGATGTGGCAGAGGTTGATACCGAAATCAAGAAACGTAAGGAGTGGGAGTTGGGAAACACAACCACTTTATACAAATTCCCAAACCATCCATGGCAAAAACCCATCCATATCTATAACCAGACTGTTATCTAGAGTTACAAACCAAATAAATTTTCAACAATACAATTTAGCATTGGACTCCTTAATGAGCTAATCTTTATCGTCTTTCCTCTTCAAGAAACTTGCAGTGTCTCCTAATTGCTTTTAGCATTGACTTGGGATAAAAAATAAAACAAGGTAAGAGATGATTATAGTCTTTCCTTGACTATTGCAATTATTGTGTCTCCAGTCTTGCATCTTTTTTTCCTTTTAAAGCTTGTATGCACATCACCTTTTTAGCCCCGGAGTTTTCCACAGTTTTGAGAACTGTTCGCATCTGAATGAGTCCTTTGCTGCTGTAAAACTAGACATAACAAAAATTAAGGTTATTTTCAAAATAGGTAATAATCGAGAACCCTTATCATTTAGTTTAATAAAATGGACTAACATTCGTTGCAACGTATTAGGCGTGCTTTTGTACACGCCAAGAAAATGTAGGTAATTTTGATAACTTCCTTAGCCTTGAGAGAGAGAGAGAGAGAGAGAGAGAGAGTTAAAACAGGCATTCCTTAGATTGCAACATGTCGACCTGTCCAGAGTTAAAACTTCATCTCCTTGTTAAAACAGTTTGCTCAACACGGGAAAACAACTGTCTTTCTACTTTTTTAAATGAACTAAAAGACATCATTCTTTCACACCCTCTAATTTGTTCTTTCTTTCCCCTTTCTTTTTCCTATTAAATTATGATATTCTAAAGCCTTTACACCCCACGTCTCTTAAGTGGGTCGCTAGTGTGGTTTTGTTCATTTATCTATTTAATACCTCTGCAACGCAGGACAAACACAAAGTGAAAAATCTCCCTTACAAGACACAACAGCTCCCTCGCAAAACGCACATATTCTCCCCAAATCTCCTCCACTGCCCTTCATCATCCTTCATTGTGCCCTCTGTGGGTGTGATTCCAGCTGTTGCATTTTTTTCCTTGATCGCAAAATGCCCATTTTCTCCCAAATCTCCCTCGCCACTCTTCATCGTCCATACGAAACAAAGATTGGCCTAGACTTCCGTGTGATTCCAACTGTTGCATTTTTGTCTTTCATTGCAAAACACCCCTCTTCTCCCCAAATCTCCCCGGCCACCCTTCATCGTCCGTACAAAGCAAAGATCGGCCCATCCTCCTGCCACTCATCCGCCCTTCATCTTCCTTCATTGTGCCCTATGTGGGTGTGATTCCAACTGTTGCATTTTTGTCCTTCATTGCAAAACACCCCTCTTCTCCCCAAATCTCCCCCGCCACCCTTCATTGTCTGTACAAAGCAAAGATCGGCCCATCCTCCCACCACTCATCTGCCCTTCTTAGAGTTATGCTGCTGCATTTTGTCCTTCACCACAAAATGCCCATCTATTTGGTAAGGTTTTAGAAATCCCTGAGTTTAGTTTTGGTGCTTTTATATTTTGTGATATGCATAAGTTTGAGTTATGATCTCAATAGAAACTCAAGTCTAGTTGCTTTTTAATATTTTTGTTTTGCTCCAAACATTCGAACCAAGCAGATAGAGAGGGATTCAACATTGACCAAGTTTTTCTTTGTTTAGCCAATAATTATAGAAATCTTATGTCCTCTAATAAGAGACCAAACAACGGGTAAATAATTCATCCACCGTCCCTAATAGTGTAGATAGTGAAAATAATGTTAGGAGTGCATCACACGCAACTAATCGTAGCTATCATATTAATAACAATATTACACCTTAAACTCCATGGTTTCATAACCAATATCTATAACATACATGCTAATCTCAACCATTTTGTAGAGGATAAAGAAACAACATCCGACATACAAGTAGAGGTAGAGACGACTAATGATGATGAATAAGTTGAAAAACCAAATCTGATATAACTTTTGCCACTAAGAAAGGACTTTTGGCTTATTACAAACGATATATCAAACAAGCGGGTTTTGGTGTAATGACACAAGGGACAAAGCGAGAGCAGATTATAGTCTTAAGTATGTCACGATTGGGTATGCGCGTGGCGACAAGTATAGACCTAGCCATGGTAACATCTGAAGGCCATGCCCAACAATTAAAATGGATTGTAAGCTAAAGGTAAATGCTCATTTGGTGAATGGGTTATGGGTTTTGACCACCATTGAGGTTGCTCGCAATCATACCATAAGCCCATAGAAGTCAAGATCTTTTAGATGTAATAAGTATTTGGATAAATATAGTCAAATGATGCTTGATTTAAAAGACAGAGTAGGTATTCGAATGAACAAAAATTTTAATGCTCTTATTATTGACACATAAGATATGAGAATCTTGAATTTGTAGAGAAAGATTGTTGAAATTTTATTGACGAAGCCAGAAACTTAAGGCTTGTTAAGAGAGGTGTCGAAGCACTTAGTGACTATTTTGATAGAATGAGGGAGATGAATGGTGGTTTTGTATTTGTTATGGATATGGATGGTAAGTTTAGGGTTAGAAATGTGTTTTGGGCTTATGCACGCAATCGAGCAGCGTATAAGTACTTTGGAGATGTTCTCACCTTCGATACGATATACCTAACAAATATGTACGATATGTCTTCTGCTCATTTTGTGGGTGTGAATCAACATGGGCAATCTATATTGTTAGTGCCTGGTTTGATTTCAAGCGATGACACAAGTACGTTTGTTTGATTGTTCCAAACATTGTTGGAGTGCATAAATGATCCGGCTCCCAAAGCGATAATAATAGATTAAGATCGGGCAATGTAAAGTTCAATTGCCATTGTATTTCCATATACTTGCCATAGATACTGTCTCTAGCACATCATGTGAAAACTGTAAAAAAAATTGGTATCTCACTCTCAATTCAACATAGGGTTGAAGATTTCCATTCAGAGTTGTCTATATGATTCATAAACTTATAGGAAATTTGAGGATACGTGGGGGCAACTGCTGGATACGTACATGCTTAGATCTAATGCGTGGCTTCAAGGGTTGTACAATGAGAGGTTTTTTTTTTTTTTTTTTATCAGTTTATTTAAAAAATGTATTTTAGGATGGAATGAGCACTATACAATGGTTTGAAAGCATGAATATTTTTTTCGATGAGTTTGTGCATTCTGGTACAATGTTAAAGGAGTTTGTTGATCAATCTCAAAGGAAGAAGGTGGAGGGTCGAGACGATCGCTATTGTCAATTCATTCAACTACATGATCCCATGCATATCCTCGTTTGGCATTAAAAAGCAATTCCAAAATGTGTTTACAAATGCAAAATTCAAGGAGGTCAAACAAGATGTGTTAGTAATGATTTTATGTAATTGCACATTTGTTAGCACTAAAGGTGTAATTTCCACTTTTGATGTTTTGGATTATATAAACATTGATGACCATGTAAAAAATGTGCAATACTCAGTTTAATACAATGAAGATGTGTGTGATGTGAAATGCACGTGTGCATTATTTGAGATAAGGAGCATTCTCTATAGGCATGCATTTGTTGTATGTCATATGAAGAACATTAATTTGCTACCGCAAAAATATATCTTCGATCGATGGAGAAATGGCATAAAGAGGAGATACATGTTGGTCAAAAGTAGTTACGATGACTTATGGGGCAATGCAGATGCATGAATTTATGAAGGTTTGGTGAAAAGATGTTTGATTAGCGATGCATGCATCCCCAAGTGAGAAGCATTATTACAGGGGTGAAAGAAAACAGGTCCGCGCCGGACCGAATGATTCCGTCCAGATCGGACTGATATAGGGTTTGGTCGGTTTCGGTCCCTGCTTCCTGTAAAATTTGATTTTTGGTCAGGTCCCGGGATGTGGTTTTTTTTAATCAGACCAAACCAAAGCTAACCGAATTGTTTACATATAATTTTTAAAATATTTTTTTATATATAATATATTTTTTTATATAGTAGTTAGTTAATTATGTAATTTTCATCTAATCTATTACTATTGACCATATAAAGTGTTAAATAATATATGCTATCAGTAGTTAACTAATATATCATAAGACAAAACATGTTATTATGTGCATATACATACTTTATCTACACCTAATTAAATTAATTGGGTAAGTTTTTTGTAAGATACCTAAGTGGCGAAAAAGTATGAAGTATCTATGGTCAGTGACAATTATTCATTAACTATATATAAAATGTTAAAATTTTAATATAGACCAATTAAGCATTAAATATCATAATATATTTACATACTATTGAGTGCTAAGTTAGTAACTATTAACATGATAAATATAATTATAATGCATTATCTTTTAATGATTTAGTTTTATTTTCATTCTCCTACTCTGCCTGATACAAACCCTGGAGCCTAATGTGTTCTTGCCATAGCTACCAGTACCTCTACCTTACGTTGCCACTGCATCTAAGGTTTTAAATCCCGATTGATGTAGTTCCTTGGAAAAAAAAAAAAAAAGTCCAAAAAACTTGTATTTTGAAACTTTCACTAAGTGATTTAATCATGATTTTGGCCATGTTCTTGCCTGGTCTCTAATTAGCCTAAGGATTTTATTGAATGATGTGGAGGATTTTGAGAAGCTGGATATTAGTATGTAACAAATTTATTTTATTTTATATCTTTTCATGATTAATTGATTTATATGTTTTGTAAATTTATATAATTTTTCCTATTTTATCTTTTATGTATAGAACTTGTTGGGAATAATGAAAATTTTATGGAGGTGTCGAATATAATGTGTACACCCATTGCATATGATTGAGGTGAGAAGAATACACTACTATACTAGTTATTTTGGTTAACAAGAAAATTTTTTAAATTAAGATATTTGTTTACTATATTTTTTGCAGTAAAAATTATTTTTGTGACTTGTGGAGACTTGAGCTATGGACTTATGGGGGAGTATTTACATTTAAGTTGTGGCCTCATTCAGTCATTTATGATCATTTGATTATATAACTAATAACTACGTTGATTTCCTCTTGGTTATTGGGGTGGTGGTTTGATACAGATCGTTTTATTTTAGTTGTGAATTAATTTGTAATATTGTTTTATAAGTAGTTGGGTTATTGCTAGATGCTTGAATTAAAATAATTTTTATGTGTCAGTCACTCTTTCCATTTTTGGTTTTTTACTTTTATTTCGAGTTTGGATGATAGTGTATTTTTAAAATTTTTTTTTTCTATTTTTTGTTTTTAATTTTATTTTGAAGATTGTTAACCTTTGTGTCTCTACTCTCTAGTGTTTTCTATTTTGCAGTAGAGTTAGCCCCTCATGTGCAAATGAGCTGAGATCAACCCCTCTTAAGGTATTAAAGGCTCATTTGAACACTTGAAGTATCTTATAATTTTGTAAATAATAGTGAAATATTTTGAGTTAAGATGTTTGAGTGAGTTTTATAAAAATATGTCTCATTGTAATATATATTTGGATGTATAAGAGCATTGGCAATGGGCTAGCCATTTGCCAATGCAAGTTTAAATTAAAAGCAAATAAGGAAAAAATCATCTACAATGGACTGGCTATACATGTAAAGTTTAACATTTTAACTACAGTATTTCTTCACCTCTCGCTAGACTTGGCGAGCTACTGTATATCAACCAAATTAATATTTTATCAGTTTATTTGTCTCCCGCTCAATATTTCCCTCGATTTTTCTCTCTTCTTGCCGAGACCCTTCATTTCCTCTGCCTTTCTCCCGAATCTTCTTCTTTCCTTTCTTCTTCTTCCTGCTCTCTCTTTCTCCAGAAAGTTCTCTCTGAAACTCCATTTTCGGATTCTCTTCTTCGGCCTTTTCTTTCTCGCCGAAGCTCTCTTCTCTTCTTCCCTTTTCTTTCTCTCCCAAAACTCCCTTCGGTTCTTTGGATTTTCTTTCTCTCCCTTTTCTTTCTCCCGGAAATCCCTTCTCTTCTTCTCTTCTTCGCCCTTTTCTTTCTTCCTCCCGAACATGGCAGGTCTTCTTCGCCTTCTCCTCACTGGAAGTGTCGGGGAAGTTTTCTCAATCACTCTGTCTTACTCACGGGGTCTCACATCCCCGATTGTTTACACGCACACGCACACACACTAAGATAAGCATGTTCCTGATTTCTTTGCTTTGACATGAGGTAATTTTTAGGTCTTAGAATACCATAGTTTGAGGCCATTTTGATCACTGGACCGTGTGCATGCTCGTGAAACCAATCGATCCCCACTCCAGGTTTAGGTATGGTAATTCTGGTTTGCTCTACTTTTTATGCAATATTTATTTGGGGATGTATATATTGCCGTGATAGCTAGAGATTGTTGAGGGTTTTATTAATTGGATTCAAAGATGCTGCAATGTTCTTGGTTATTGATATGCGTTGATAGGTATTCTGTGATTGGTATTCTGTTATTGCAAATCTGTGATTGTGATTAGTCTTATCCCACTTTGTGATTAGTCTTACCCACTTTGTGATCAACCTATTCCTGCATATATTGGTACTTTGCCAAATGAAAAACAAGATTGTTCATATAACTTCAAAACACAGAAATTAACCACCATATAATCCAATACCTCACTTGTGGTGCTATCAAATGCAAGGGGTTTGGCAATCATAAAACAATAGGTAACTCAACAAATGAAAAACAGTGACTGTAGTTTAAGAGTGTGTGAGAGGCAATAGTTTGAAGAGTGTGTGCGCATGGATAGTGAAATATAATAGCCTAAGGGGCTCTTCCTCCAACCCCCAAATGAGTAAGAAAATATATGCCATGCAACCTAATATGATATAACTTTTTCAATCCCCCTCACTTTTCATTCTTTAATTGTCATCACTGTTGGAAATCCAAGGAACCACTGCATCCTTGATGTTTCCTTACACCAAAAATTAGTAATAGAATCTCATAAGTACAAATGAATAAAAATGAAAGTAGATTATGAGTTACATCATGAGATAATGTGTTGGAAGTTAGAAATTTCCATGTCACACACAGATTTGTTTATTTCAGTACTTCAAAAATTCTTGGAAAGCAGTATCACAATGAGCCTCATGAGTTGTAACAGAGACTGTTTTTGTACTAAGTTTTCCATATATGTGTGCCTGCGTGCATGTGTTTGGTTTAACATAAAATGATGGATTTGAGTATACATCAGAAAAGTACTTCCAGCATACTAAACCAAGAAGTAACTAAAACACAACTGCAAATTTCCAATGCCAGTTTCCTTTACAGATTTAAAGTAGCTTCTTTTTTTTCTTTTTTTCTGATTTCAAATACTAAAAGAATGCAAAACCTAAGGGGCTATTCATGGCAACCACTTGCTTTTTGTGTCATGAATTTGTAAATACAGGTTTGGTTTTTCCAAGAAATTGCTACTGCATGTTAATTGTTCTAGTAGTAGTTGCTAGGAATGCTCTACTATCTGAATTTTTTTTCCAGGAAATTGCTACTGCATGTTATTTTACTATCTAAAGTGGTTGTTTTATGTTCAGCCATGTTGAGTATTTGATTAATCAAGTTTGAATAATTGTTATTGGTATTTGTTCACATTCTTCTCTCCCTCTTCTATGTGCATTCTTTGAAAATAGAAGAGGGAGATAAGAATAATTTTAGTGGACTGTTGAAAAGGCAGTGAGCTAATTTTCAAACTACCTAGAAATTGTTATTGGTATTTTCTATTTTAAAATTTTCAAAGTTTGGGAATTCATCAAAGTAATGTTGCTAGTGGGAATGTGTGAAAACTATAAGGGTCTGAGCCTACCTAAACTATAAGGGTCTCGGTTTTATGATTGTTTTGCTGGACTGCTATTTAGATCCTCCCATATTTTACCACATTTGTTTCCTTTTCCTTCTAATATTTTTAAACTTTGCTTGTATTCAATTAAGTTCTATTCTGCCTAGCTATTGCCAATACTTTGCTTGTAAAAAAAGTTTAATTTTTTGTACTTTGCCGCATCTTTTGCCAATATGACTAGTGGAAGGAGATGAGAATGAGCCATTGATGTACTTGGGAAGGTGGGTGTCTTGAATTTTTAAGGATAAACATTGTTGGAATTTGGTTGAATTTGGACCACATGATATCCACTGCTTTTGTTTTATGAATCATACAGCATATTGATTTTTTTTACTTATTTTTGGCTACTCTTTTCAACCTACCTAGAATGCAGATTTTTGATATTTGTATGCTGAAAATATATACCCCATATATTTTTGTATGCTGAAAATATATGCACATATGGACTGTGTGCTGAAAATATATGCACCTTTTTGTATATATGATATTATATTATGGAATGTACAGCAAACAACCATTTAGTGGGGTATATATTTGTATGCTGAAAATATTTTTGGGGTATATATTTTTGCCAATATGACTACAACATTCCATTATGAGATACCATATCATACAACAATATGATGCTGAATATTTAATATTCGACTTGAATATTGGCCAATGTTCTGACTCCTTGAAAATTTAACCCTTTTCAAGGATGGACACACGTTTTGATGATGACCCCTTCTTCACTACACTATTGCAAAGTGGAGGAGGAGGTTGTAATAGCGCCCCAACGCAACATGGTAATGTTGTTGTCCAAGCAACCCCTAACGACGGTGAACAAAGGCATCCATCTAAAAAAGTTCAAAGAGGTGCATCGTTCACTGTTGAAGAGGATAACCTCCTCGTCTCAGCTTGGCTCAACATTAGCATTGATGCGATAAGGGGTACTGATCAAAAGTCTAGTCAATTGTGGGAAAGAATTACCTCATTTTATCATGAATATAAAAAATCCAACATTGCCAACCGTTCTGAGGGTTCTTTGATGAATCGATGGTCTACGATTCAAAAATGGACAAATAAATTTTGTGCATTTCTAGCACAAGTAGAGTCATTGCACCCGAGTGGTGCAACGGAGCAAGACAAGGTATGCTGTATCACGGAGCAATGCAAGGTATGTACCATTTTCCACCATTCATGCAATTTGTGATAGACTTGCTTATGAATTAACAAATATTTCTTCACTTTTTGTAGATTGAGAAGGCAAAGATGTTGTACAAAGAGATGGTAGGCTCCAATTTCACAATGGAGCACTGTTGGTGTCTTCTAAGACACCAACCAAAATGGCAGCAGCACATCTCCACCGTTGGTAAAAAGATAAGGTCACCAGAAAAAGTGTTTGGTGAAGTTGCTATGGACATAGCCGAGGATGACGTGGAGATTCTAGCTGAGAGACCTCCAGGCAAAAAAGCTGAGAAAGAAAAGGAGAGGAAGCGGAAGTCGATGGAAGGCAACAATGGTGAGATCAAGATTGCTATAGCTAAAATGACCGAGGATAGAGCGACATCCATGCAAGAGCGTAGAAATTCTGTGTTGAAGGCAGAAATAGAAAAATCTTTGGTATTTGACCTAAAGAAGAGGAAGTTTGAGGCAAAGATGATGCTGCTAGATCTAAGTGGCATGAATGCCATGCAGCAGCAGTATTTCGGCAGTATTCAACTCAAGATTTTTTAGGAATGGAGATCCCATTCCAGAGGTACATCTACATCTCCTTCAACTGTTTATGGAGATGTCTAAATTCTGATGTTGTTAGTATTCAATATTTTCGAACTTTTAGTGGCTGCCCAGCCACATGTGGGCTAGATAACATGTGGCTGGGTAGCAACTACAATTAATAGTGATCTGATATGGACTGTTAGTGATCTAATGTGGACTGTTTTAGCTCATTTGTACAAATTAATGGACTGTTTTGTGGACTGAACTGTTTTTGTACAAATTTGTGGACTGTTTTAGCTCATTTATGCAATGTATTGGGATGAATTGTGGACTGTATTGGGTATTTGTGAGATGCTTTGGATAATTGTTGGACTGTTTTGAGGTATTGTTGAACTGTTTTGAGGTATTTAGTGGATTGGTTTGGAAATTTGTGGACTGCTTTGTGGACTGTTTGTGGACTGCTGCTTTGGAAATTTGTGGACTGCTTTGTGGACTGTTTTGTGGACTGCTTTGGAAATTTGTGGACTGCTTTGTGGACTGTTTTGTGGACTGCTTTGGAAATTTGTGGACTGTTTTGTGGACTGCTTTGTGGACTGCTTTGGCTATTTCTTAACTGTTTTTGGGATAATTTGTGGACTATTTTAGCTCATTTATGGACTGTATTGGGATGAATTGTGGACTGTATTGGGTACTTGTGAACTGTTTTTTGGATAATTGTGGACTGTCATACAGATGGCATTGGGATGAAGATTCTTCTATTTTAGCTGTTTTTGGGATAACTTTCTTCTATTTCTAAACTGTTTTTGAGATAATTTTCTTCTATTTTAGCTCATATATAATTTGGTTATATATGTATTAGGCTTCTTCAGTGTCATGATTTTCACAAAATAATATGTTTCTTGTCTTGCATTTGACATTTCAAGTGACTGCTTTTGGTTAACCATGCAGAAAATTTGCTGTGAGCCTTTTGGCTTACATGTTTTTTTTTTTTTCCAACTTTATTTGTGAGTTTGAGATGTTCATTTGAAGTTGTTGGCATGTTTGTTAGATTCAACTACAATTCTAAATGTAAATGTTGAGTAGAAGAAATGTTGGTATGTTTATATATGTGATTGTTGGGTGAATGGTTGACAAAATATATTTATTCAATAATTAGGTTGAAAGAAAAAATATTTGAAAAATAATAATCTTTTTTATTAATAAAGTTATTAATTAATATATCAACTGTATTTGTAAAAAAAAAATTATATATATAATATTTTATTATTATTTGAACTTCAAGATAGCTAGTCCAATGTGGACTAATCTACCTACAAATTCATATTATAGCTAAAATTTAACATTGTAGCTAAAATTTGGACTTGGCAATGCTCTAAGTAAGAATCTAAGATGAGATAGTTTTAACTTTTTATGGATATTAAAATGATGGGTCCTATTAATTATTGTTATGTTTTTTTTTTCTCTCTTCCCCATGCTCGTCCCTCTCCCCCCCTTTCCATCGCAGTCACGTCGCTCAGTCCTGTCACTACAATCGTCGTTGACAACTCTTGACAACAACCCTCTACCGCCAGGTCTCTCTCTCTCTCTCTCTCTCTCTCTCTCTCTCTCTCTCTCTCCTTTTGTTGAGTTAGGCTTGACCGGCGGGGTTTTGGTTGGGACTGGATTTTCGTTGACTTGGGCTTAACTGGCAAGGGGTTTCTTTGTTTTCTGTGTGTTTTCTTTAATTGGTGGCATTGGTTTTATGTGATATCTTTGTTTAAATATTCTAACTTGTTTCTAATTTATTTTCAATTGCCTCAAATTAACATCATTACTATCATCGTCATCATCTTCATCCCTCTCACCACCGGCCAAGCCTAACGGACCATTGGTTTTTTGTCATATTTTTTATTGCCCCAAATTAAACCTTAAGAGAAGTAAACATTACTTTTGCAAGTGGAAAAAAAAGAGAAAAAAGTAACTTACCGGCCAGCGATGCTCAAACAACGGGTTGGGTTTGATATGATATTCTGTGATCAAATAGAAAAATTCTAGACATAAGCCTCACACTCTGCACACCCATTTAAAAATATGTCATTTTACTTTTTTTACCCACATAATGAAAATGATTCCAGACATATTTATAAGTAAAATAGAATAAAAAGATAAAATGATATGCTTTTAAGTGGATGTACAGGGTGTGAGGCTTATGGGTAACACTGCTCTATCAAATAATGATGCGGGGAGCTCCCATCGCATGCTCAAACGAAGAAGCACAAAGGAACGGGGATGATGAAGCTGGACGATGGGCTGGGTTTGGGCCTGGGGGACTTCAAGCGGGAAAGGAACATAAGCTTTTGACCATATAAAAAATAAAACTTGACAAATGATATCACTCCGTATATATAGCAGCAGGACTTAAATAGCACTGCAACACAACAGCGTCTACACCACACTCCCTCCTAAGGGTGTACACAAACCGAAAAAACCGACCGTAACTACCTTAGACTAGTCATTGGAGCAAGGAACCGGCCGAAACGGGCGTAGAACTGATTGACTGACAGTAGAATTATGTCAAAATTGTCGTTGGCCAATTCGGTCCCAATTTGACGCTAGACTGGACCGCTGAACCGACCGATTATATAAATTATATAATTTTTTAAAGTTATACATACATAAAATGCACTTTAAGTGAAACATCGTCGTTTTGGAACATTAGTTTAAAAACATATATAAATGAAACGGTGTATTTTAAACCAAACAGCGTCATTTCGATTTGAGATCGTCTTCTTCCCCTATTCTTCGCTGATTTTCATTTAATCTCATTCTCTCTCTCTCTCTCTCTCTCTCTCTCTCTCTCTCTCTCCCCTCTACAACATTCTTTCTCTCTACTCTTTCAAACGAACCTCGTCATTAGGGGGATCGAGGAATCGACCAAGATCTGCCAGAGAACTGTAGGAGTCGATACAGCCAGTATTTCTCCTCCCCAGTGACCGGTACCGTTGGTTGTTTCATGCAAGTCTCTTCCATCGATCGGCGTCCGCGTCGATAGCGTCGATTTTCACCCCTACTCCCTCCTCCTTCTGTTGTTTTTTTTTTTTTGTCGGGACTCATCCAAGTCTTTCTCTCCTTGAAATCTGATTTTCATTATTTGAATCTCTCTCCTCAATCTCTCTCACTGAACCCCCCCCTCTCTCTCTCTCTCTCCTCAAGCTCTCTCTCTCATCAAGTCCTCTCTCTCCCCGAGCGCTCTCTCTCACAGCCCTCTCTCTCCAAGTTTTGGGTTGGCTTCATTTTTGCTTTATTTTTTTATTAAATTTTCTATACGCAAAGGCACAAAAACACGTCAACAAATAGAGAATCTTGAATCAATTTTGTGTTTTTATATTTAATTGATGAACCTGTATGTCACGTTAAATGTGTAGCTTAGAATATGTGAACCAGCTGATGAGAAGATTTTCTCGAACTCAAACTTTTCGTTGATTAATTTAATAATTTTCAGTGAGTGAGAAGTAATTGATAAAATCATTATGAATAGATAACTGTATTTATTGAGTCAGTAGGAGAGATGAACACGAAAAAAAAAAAACCTCTATAAAAATAACAGTTTTTTTTATATGCAGTCGTCCATGTTATATCAGATGCATATTATTATTATTTTTTTCCTTTCTCTAAACGCACATGTTATCTCTTATCAGCGTGCTCTCTCTCTCATCAACTCTCTTTTTAGTTTGATCTTTCTCTCTCATCAACTCTATTTGTCATCAGCTCGATTTCTCTCTCATCAACTCTTTCTCACAGCCTGTTAGTATTTTGAATTTGAGAGATTTGAAATGAGCGGTTTTCACGTCAGTCGCGTTTACACGCGATTTGCACGAGAGGCTTGTAACAAGCGTTTTTCAATAAAAAAAGAATTGTACAAAATGTGAAGCATGTTTAGAATTTTTCGTAAATAAATGCTAAAGAAAAAGTCGAAGGATAGTAGCTATTGGGCGATTAGGACAATACGAGGAACGGTTGGAGAGCTCTCTCTCTCTCTCTCCTCCGAGTAAACCAGAGAGAAGGAAGAGCTAGATGAGTTCTTCTTCTTCGCCTCATCGATCTAGAGGCGGTGGTGCTAACAGCAATAGCAGTGGTAGTAATGTTGAGGACAGGCCGAGGTTTTTCGACTCGAACACGAAGCGCAAGTGCTGGGCAAAGGCAGAGACGCTTATAGGAAGACATCCAGAGAGGTGGCGCAAGGACGCAGCGGGCAACATCGTCTGCAAGCGCTTCTGCAACTGTCAGGGCTGCCTCTGCTTTGAGTACGATCACATCGTCCCCTTCTCCAAAGGTCCTTCTCTCTCTCTCTGATCATAATCTTTTGCATTCGAACGCATTTATTTCTGGGTTTTTCTTTTTTCTTCTTAGTTTTATTTGTTATTTAGGGAGAATTTGCTGGGAGCTTAGTTTTTAGCTTCACCTTGCAAATTTGAGCTTCTCTAGTTAAGTTTCGAAACGGTTTTATGGGTTTTGCTTTCGAAGGGGAATAATATCAATTCGTTGGAGAAGGTTATATGGGCTATTTTTTTTTTCTTGTTAATCGTATTGAGAATTGGGAGTTCTTTTGTCGGGTTCTATTGTGCGGTGCGCTTATTCGTCTCGCTTCACTTTTCAATTGCCGAGAAGTGATGGCCAAGAAAGGTGGCTTACATGGCGTGTTAGTTTATTGGAAACCACGGCACCGCAAAACATAAACATTTTTTAAGTTTATTGTTTTTCGTTCTCATTCTTCTCTCGACCATTGGCAGAAGGTAGATTTTGGATTGTATGATTTGTATCTCGATATAGAACCGAGTAGTTTGTGCCTTTCCTACTTGTATATTCCTGTGTACTCAGGCTATGCCTTTCAATTTTTTTAAATAAAATCAAAATTGCTTGTAAAAAAAAAAAAAAGAATTGAGTAGTTTGTGAACTGGGATAGTGTTGCAGGTGGTGAATCTACATATGATAATTGTCAGATACTTCAAACAAGGGTGAATAGATTTAAATCAGACAAAGACAGTGTGGATCCAACTCAATTGAGAGGTTACTCCTGTGATATCAAGTTTACAGGTATGTTTGCAGGACTCTCTTCTCTTCACTCAAATGTGAAATGCTTATTTTTCTTCATTTATTTAGAGCTGCTTAGTTGGTGCACTTGGTTATTTGATTCTAAACCCACTTCAAAAAGATGATGATTGTGTTGTCCTTGCCTAGGGTCTAATTTGTAGCTTCCATGTTGGAGGAATTATGTTTTATTTTTTAATTATTACAAAAGCTACAATTTAGGTTCAAAGATTCATTGTCATGGTAAGTTTTGATTGTTCAATTGTTGTTTTCTGAGTTTAAAGATTGCATTATTTGGACTTGCTGGCAATATAACAAATATTCTTGTTGTCATCACTTTAGTAAGAGTTTGTTCCTTGCCTGTGCCCATTATTGGGAAAAAAGCTGGCACCAAATAAGGGCACTGTTGTTCAAGAATCGAATTCAAGTCCAGATATTCTTTAGATTGCATCTCTAATAGTTTTAAATTTTGGCCTTTGAGTTGTGTTACCTTTTTCAAATGGCCTATCAAGCGGTTTATCCCCATGATGTTCTAGGAATAGTTATAGTTAAAGATCAAATCCAGATCTGTTCAGTCACCAGGTTTTCAAATTGATGTCTTGTTACATATTAGGTAGATGTGCTCATAAGAAGATGGTTTATCTTACTTATAAAAAAAAGAAGAAGATGGATTATCTTCTATTTATTTATTTATTGTTCTCCTTCATACTGAATATAGCCTATCAGTTTGTGGTCATGAGAACCTTTAAATGGCACAGCTAAACATCATCACAGAATCGAATCAGCTTACCATAACCCAACCAAAGACTAGCCCATGTTTTGCCTGAAAATCTCTATACCATATAATAGTTTCTAGATGCAGGATATGTTGGGCGTGGGTTGGTCAACCTATTTTTGCCTTGTGGGAGGTACTTAGCAGCCGAATTTGAGCTCCATGGCCTTTCCTTCCCTTTGGAATTCTTCATATCTACCTCATAAGAAGCGGTGGCTTGGTTGAAAATGTGGCAGGTTCCTCTTCAAAGTTCAATTCATTCAGATTTCAGGCAAGAAATGGATGGAATCAGGAGGGACTTTCATTGTATGAATATCTAATAACTCATTTTAGGTGTTTCCAGCACAATTGATCTAATCATTATTGTGTTGAGGTCTTTTACATGTACTCCACCTTTGTTTCTGAACTGAGAGGCTTTCATAATTTAACCTTGGTGTTGGACGGAACGAGGGGTATTAATGTATTGGTTTCGTTTCTGAAATCTGCAATCTAATGCCTAACTGGTGGGATGAGAGGTTATGGAAGATTGTGATGTCACCCAATTTATTTGTGGTCTGTAAAAGTTATAGAAGATTTGGATGTTAGTTGCACGGTGTAGGAAAGTATCTAGGATTTGTTCCAGCCATTCATAAATTGTTATTTCGGAAGGTTTGGAAACTGTTTATATATTTTCTTTTCATTAATAAGAACAGTCTCATTATAGGATGTATTTATTGAAAAGTCTGATTTCAACTTACTTCTCACAATCTGAAGGACATGGTGAGTGTTTGTGTGCGCTTTGAGTAAGCCTGTGAATAAATAAGCTACCAATCAGATGTATTATGATCGACTCCATGCAATAAAATCCTTGGTTGAGCAATTGAGCTCAATCTCCTTGACCTAAACTGAACTGTATTTTTCCACTTGAATAATTAATTTGGCACATATATCGTTTTCTTTTGTTACTTGTGTATCGGTTGCTTGCTCTTTGATCTAAAAACCACATATTTCTCCAACTTGCAGATAAGGAGCTTGATATAATCGAAATGGCTGTTTATGGAGATGTGATCCGGCCAGGAAAGGAATGTCGTTGCAAAACTGTTGCTGAAATGCTTGGCCAATACAAGTCAAAGGATAGTAGCATGGCTGCGTGCAAATTGCCCAATAATAATGAACCTTTATAGCAAACAAAAACAAAAAAATCAGTTGATACACTCTGAAAAGAATGTAAAAGGGGTTTATATGCTGGATTTGGCATTCACAACTCCTCCACAGGCCACAATTGATAGACAGACAATTCCTTGGCATTTGAAATTGGACCCTTTTTACCGATTCACCCCCAATATCTTCTGTTTTACTCGAGTTTGAAGATTAAAAAATAAGAGTGAGAATGTTAAGATGGATGAATGCAAGTATTAGGAAATTAGTAATGTTAGGTATAAATTCTAAATAGACAAGTCGCACTTTGTAAAAAGGTGGGTCTAACTAAAATATAATAGTTTTTTTTTATACATTTTTTTATAAAGGTCTATGCATGACTTTTCTATTTAAGGCTTGAATAAATCACAATGAAGTCATTGATCAATTGGAAGAAAATGTATCTGATATGTTGCATTTAGGCGATACAAATTGATGGAATTGCTGAGAATGTTCTAGTTTGGGGATGATTGCATGTTTAAGAAACGGTAAAGTATACGCAATTGCTAATTAAACTGTATGGTCTCCTCTCTACTTTCTCATGTGAAAATAGAGGTGGTGCATAATATTCTTGCTCCTTATAGAAGGGCAGGGTTCTGAGCTGGAAGGAAATTCGGGAGGAGGAATGGCCAGACTAGAATAACTGTGGGGAGGATTAACGGAAGAGGAAAATGTAATGATAAAATCTAGATGGTGGATGTGAAAAAGCAGTGCGAGCCTACGTGTTCTTTGACCATCAATAGAAGACACATGGAGAAGAGAGTAAAAAAATAAAAATAAAATAGATAATTCATTGAACATAATATGTATTTTCTTTTTAAGTTTCCGTCAATTTAGTTGCTAGAATTGAACAAAAAAAGAAATAAACATCGAAACATTTAAACGAAAAAAAAAAAAAAAACTGAATTCTAGGTTTAAAATTCGATATCTGGACAGGGTGTACACGGGTTTTTCTATGCAGGTACCGGCCCGGATTTGTTTCAGACCGAAAAAAAAATCTAACCCGAATGAACACTCCTAATAACAAGAGAGCAAGATATCAAAACCCCCCAAAGAATGGTCGCAACACCACACTTCGAGGGTTTTTAACAGTAAGTTAGGGTTATCGTCCTTTACCTTAAAATCATGTATTAAATGCAAAATCAATTTTTTCTTTTTAAGATCGGTTCAACCTGTCGATACAAAATTATATTTCTTTTTAAGATTGCAAATCCAGAAATAATGAAATATCATTGACACTCATCTTAACCTCATGGCGTAGGCAAAACCTCAATAGAAAAATAGCAAAATGATTTTAACAACAGTTTTATCAAAATTTTCCACCAGATTCTGCAAATTTAGTTTACAAAATATAGAAGACGGGAAAGTTAACTAAACTTGCAAAGATTAGAAGATTACAAGACAGAGAGACCAAGATCAGAAAAAAGAAATACAGAGCTCTAGGGCCCCTAGGCCATATTGGTTCTGTAGTTGGACCAAAGTCAATGTTTTTATTAGTCATACTGGAAGAATAAAAAGGTTTTGTAGCAATAACGAATGGAAAAACCATGAAAGTATATATATATAATATATATATATATATATATGAGTAATGCTAGAGAGAAGTCATTATAGCAGTGCATACTTTGTACTCATTGTGTGATTACTTATAGTTGATTGTTTCCAACACTCACTTGAGAAAATATGTGATCTACATGATGTCATATCATGTGTACAAAATAGATACTCTCAATATTAACTTCTATCTATATTTTTTCTATATATATATATAAATATATATGAGCTTTTCTATGTATAGACTATTATGGATTCCACACATCTCATACTTGATAATTTTTCTTTTATTTTTCTATAAGATGTAGGGTGTGTGCAGTGCAGTAAATAGTGACTCTATTTACTGATGAAAAGAATTTACATATATATATATATATATATATATATATATATATACTAGCGGTTGGGCAATGTGCGAGTAGGGGTGATTAACGGTCCGGTCGGACCGAACGGACCGACCGTTTCGGTCCGGACCGGACCGGACCGAATGAAAAATTAAAAAAAAAAAATATTTTTTATATATATTTTATATATAATAATTGTACAATTAACAATATAAATTTTTAAATATATTATTAATACTTGTTAATATTCTATAAATTAACAATATTTTATATATATCTTCATTTAACCTATCACTATTAACAATATAAAATTTTAAATATACTATTAACACTTGTTAATATTCTATGAATTAATAAATATATAATATCAATTAGTTAATTATATAGTAATTATATAAATTAATAATATAATTTTTATCTAATTTATTATCATTGACCATATAAAATATTTTTTTATTGAGTTTGTTACATAATCCACATTAATAAGTCACTTAGTTTAATTTAGTATTTTAAATAAATTTTTTTATTAATTATTAAAAAAAAAAGGGCTGACCGACTGGACCGGACTGATAGCTATCGGTCCGGTCCGGTCCCTTTGGGTGTTCGGTCCGGTCCGGTCCGGAAAAATAATGGACCGAAAATTTTCGGTCCATCGCCGGACCGGACCGGACCGGCCCTTTTGCAGCCCTATGTGCGAGGCACATTTGCCCGGTTGAAAAATAACTTATTTTGTAAAATATAAATATGTTTTGGGTTAAAAAAAAAAAAACGTAATCATAATTAAAATAAGTAATATATAGAGAATTTTTTATGAACTCAATTTCTGCACCTAACAAGTGAAAAGAGATGTGGAGAATTTTTGTGATAGTGATAGAACTTCACTGCATAGATCGAAGCAATCCAACCGAAGAAAAAAAAATGAGAAGTGGTAAAATGAAGGGTTGGATTTAAATCTTAAAAATTTTAATGTACCAGCAGCAGCCTCGTCCTTCAAAAAACAACACACGTAGACATCATATCCTTAGATATGATTTGGATCGATGTATTAATAGTAGTGACACGGTTTGTGAATAGTAATATATAAAATTATTTGGATTAAGATGTTTTATTTGATTTTAGAAAATGAGAGAAAAAAAGTTAAAATAAAAATATTATAAAAGTTAAAATATTATTGGAATATAATTTTTTAATATAATTTTTGTTTTAAAATTTAAAAATTTTATATTTAAGAAAATTGTAATGATTAGATCAACAAATTAAAAAATATTTTATATTTAAATAATATTTTAAAAAATATATAAAAGTTTTTGAAAACCTAAGAATCTATTAATCTCTTCCTCGAACTCAATAATTTTGTTTGGGAAGAGATAGATTGTTAATTCCCTCCTGACCCAATGATGTTGTAAATTTTTTATTTTTTAAAAAATGTTTATGATGATTAAAAAAATACATAAAAGAAAGAAAAGAAAAATAAAAAAATGAAATACACATTCATGACATATTTTCAGGTTACTTCTTTATTAGTTGTAGCAATTCTCTTTAGTTAATTAAGAATATTATCATATTTAAATTATATTAAAACTCTAATTATTTATATAATTATACTTTTTTAAAAATATTTAACAAAATTTCATTATTTATTTAATGATGAAATATTAGTATTTTATAAATGGCTTGGTTATTTTGAAATTAGTGGTACTTGTGTAAAATCCTGTATGGCGTAAGATTTTTTAATTGCTAAAAAAAGCACGTTTGCCACATCTGTCAAATTGAAGAAAAAAATAAAGTGTAATTTCAAATATTAAAATAGTCTAATGTATAAGAATAAAATTATTATTTATTTATGTTTATCATTTATTATGAAATTTAAATTATATTAAAAATTCAAATTAATTAGATAATTTTTTTCTCTTAAAAATGTACAGTAAAATTTCATCATTTATTTAATGATAAAATTAGTATTTTATAAATTAAAGTTAATTTTTAGTGTATGATATAATAAATAGTAATAGGATATGTGAAAAAAATATGCAAAGAAAAAAAAAACAGCTTCTTTATTGATTATTTAAAACTCAAAAATTAATATTTTTTCTACTTTTTCTTTCTTCCTCTCTCTCATTCCCTACGCACGATTGCAGTATTACATCGCACATTGGCATTCACACGGACCAAAAAAAAAAAAACTTTACTGTTTATCATACTGTCGATGAACAGTAATAAGATATGAAAAAAAAAAAAAAAAATTTGATTTAGATTTACTGTTCACGATTAACAGTAATGAACAGTAACTTCATAGGCACTTTTTAAGTAATAGGCAGGTATATAGTCCAGTCCTTTCGATTTGATATCCATCCAACGGTCATAAATTATCCCACAAACTAAAGTTACATAAAATTAGTAACCACAGTGAAGGATATATTTTGGCCGTTCTATTACATATTTTCACTTAAAAACTACTAACGGCTAGGAATTTCAAAACTTAAAAGCCCGTTGAGAAATATATTAACGTCTACAATATTCAGAAGAATCAAAACGAACGATACACAGGGGTTAGAATTCTCGTATTCCGTAATTGCAAAACACAGTGCCTGTTGAGATAAAGAAACACAATAAATCAATTAGAGACAGAGAGAGAGGTATTTAGGTTCGACAGGCTGGCGATGACTCGCTGCAGATGCTGAAGGAGGAGAAATGCGCAACAGTTGTTTCCAAGTGTTTTCTTCGTCGACTCGTCTAGTTGTCGGGCTATAGATGCGCTGTTTGCTAGAATTCTCAATGAAACAACAAAGAGATGGCCACAGGAGTTGCTGTCCCCCCGCAACTGCAAGAGGTACTTCAGATTCTTGTTTTAGTTCTCAATTCATCTATTTTTGTTTACTTTCTGATCTATTAGTTTTATGTGAAATTTACAACCGTTTTGATTTTTTCGCATCAATGGATTGAATCTGCAATCAGATTTTATTTTATGGTATGATTTAGTTTTTTTTTTTTTTTAATCTATCAGCTAAAGAACTCTTGAGAAATTCTATCTCACAGGTGAGATAGAGAAAAGGTTTTCATTCCTTATATACATGCAATTACATGATATATGAAGCCTATAGTAACGCGCTGTACATCAAGCTAAATTTACGTATAAAACAGAGTATACTTAGCTGGATTTCCAAACATAGTCTTCCTTTATCTTGCAATTGTCCCGTGCATGGATTGCGGAGTGATATGATCCTCTGTTTTTCTATTGCTAGAGTCACGATATCCAATGGTGAGATAACGTTGTCATTAGCTGGGCCCGAGACATTTGGATTTTGATTTCCATAGAAGAGATCTGATTGAATCTAAAGCAGAGTTTTCTTTTGGAACCAATCTGGATTATCGATTCGTAAGTTTTTTTTAATCAACTTTGGTAGAACCATATAGATTTATTTTCTTTTTATTCTTTTTTAGTCAAACATAACTCTTAATTTGCTCATTTGATTTTCTGTGTGAGGGATTGCCAAAAAGAGTTTTGCTCTGGTTGCCGTTGTCCCGACTCTGTAGCAGAGAGAGAGAGAGAGTGCTTATTCTTCTGCTTCTTCACGCACCAAACAGGTCGATCTAATTCTTCCTTCTTCTCAACTCTCTTATTTCATCGCAATGATTTCCAGAAAAGTCTGTAATTAATTACTATTCTGCCAATTCAAATTCGCCAACAGGTGTTTCCCGCCTCGCTCCCTTCCTCTGTGATAATGTTTTTTCTAATTTTTTTTTTTTTTTTTTATCATAGACTGTTTTTGTTTGGTTTTTGAATTTTCTTTTTGCACCGAAAAAAAAAAAAGAAAAGAAAAGAAAAGAAAAGAAAAGGATATGCACACACGGTACTCATCTATTTTGATGCTTTTCTAAACAGGTGTTTTTTGTATTTTGAATCAGTGAGAAGCATGAAGCTAAAATAAATATCTGAGTAAAAGTGGAAATGTATGCTATGTAGTAAATTTTACTTTCTTTTTGAATTCTTTCAAATGTTCCACAAACTCCGAAGGAGTATTTACCGGGAAATGGACTAATTTTTCTGAGTGTTGGAGCTTTCATTTGCTGCAGTCATGAATGCTGAACAAAAGATGGTACGATTTTTTCGGTTAATTGTTGCATCCTATTTTGTGGATTAATTGCTCGTCTCTTTTGTGACATTATTTTGCTCTCTTTTTTTTTAACCAAATCTTGGTGTTCTTATGCTTTGCTGTGGGAAAAAGGATCCGAATGCATTTATTGATTACTTCAATAGTGAAGTATAACTTTGGTGTAATTGATATAGCACGAAAACGACATAGAATACATTTTTCCGATACAATTCTTTCACAACCTTGATTTTTGTTAGAACCAAAGGATGCACGTAAGTTTAAACATTTTTGACAAAATAAATATGAATTGAGATTGTACCCCCATTTCTTCTTCTCCTTCTCCTTCTGCTCCATCTCCATGCGCTTATTCTCTTTCTCCTCCACCTCCTTTAACCTTATTCTTCTCCTCATCCTCCTCCACCTTCTACTTCTTCAACTCTTACTCCCTCTTCTCATCTTCCTCTTCTCCATGTACAAGTTCTACAAGGATGCAAAAGTAATATTTCTTAGTTTTTAGCAGTACTTTCTCATTTTCTTTCTCTATTTGTCTTTATGTACGTTATTTAGCTACGAGGAAGTCTTTAGTTGCATTCAGGCTTTAGAGGTATTTTTTTCGTTACATGTACTACTTTGCAAGGCGATTGTTACAATATCTATGACAATGAACATATATTTTTTGGACTTTAGAAATCTTGTTTGTAGATATATTTTGGCCTTTGTACCATTATATAAAAATGTTCATGAATTTTGCTGGAGTGGTCGTCTCCAACATTCTGATGGCTTTGGTATAAGTTTTTTAATCAATGTTTATTTTTGTTATAATGTTCAGTTTTAATATAACGAACTCTCTGTTTCATTAATTATGTATTTTACTAGAGAATATTCATATACTTATTTTATTAACCTAAAAATTCTAATTTTTTCCTTCATTATTCTCATCTTCTCTCATTCTCCACCATCGTCGTTGATGTCTAAAATAATATAATTTATGAAAGGAAACTCTGTTGTATTCCATATCAAAGTATTACACATATATAGGCCATTTACAAGATAGCTGTCAATATAAATATGGATCGTTGTCAAGCCTAGGATCATGCACATAATATATACAATTAGTGCAGAATTACAGGAATGCTATAAATACAATTTGAGCCGTTGACACTACAGTGTTTAAGTCCGAGACTTGCGTTGCATGCTGTCATGAGAGATATCTTTACTGTCATGGGAAAGATCCTTATTACGCCCCTTCAAGCACAACGTGGAAGAACAAACGTTGAGCTTGTCTCGCAGGAATGAAAACCGAGTGGACACAAGTGGTATGGTTAGCCCATCCGCTAGTTGATCTTTGCTAGAGATGAATTTAACTTCAAGAGATTTTTGTTGAACCTTTTCTCGGACAAAATGATAATCAATTTCCACATGTTTGGTACGAGCATGGAAGACGGGATTGGCTGTGAGGTAGGTGGCACCGATGTTGTCACACCACAGAACCGGTTGTTGAGGAAGGAATATACCCAGCTCTCGTAACAGTGATTGTAACCATAGAGATTCTGCCGTGGCATGTGCAATGGCTCGGTATTCGGCTTCGGTGCTTGAACGGGCCACCGTAGGTTGCTTTTTGGAATTCCAAGATATAAGGTTGCAACCCAAGAAGATGCAAAAACCAGAGGTGGATTTGCGATCATCAGGGCATCCTGCCCAATCGGCATCCGAGTAGATGGATAATTGTGTTGAAGTGCTTGGTCTAATTAATAAGCCAAAGTCAAGAGTAAATTTGAGATATCTCAAAATTCGCTTGACCGCAGTCCAGTGTTCTTCGGTTGGTTTGTGCATGAACTGACAGGATTTGTTCACTGCAAAGGATATGTCGGGGCGTGTTAACGAGAGGTATTGAAGTGCACCAACTACACTCCGATATAGTGAGGGATCAGAACAAGGAGAGCCAGTGAATAACGACATCTTTTGAGAAGAGGACATGGGTGAGGAAACTAGCTTGGCTTCATGCATGTTTGTTCGGTGGAGCTGGTTGGTAATGTATCTGCTTTGAGACAAAAGGAGGCCATCGGCAACTGGCAAGGCTTCTATACCCAGAAAGTAGCTTAATCCTTCGAGATCCTTTACTGCAAATTCACGGCTGAGAGCAGAGATGAGGTCGTCAATAGCAGGGGTACTAGAGCCAGTGATTAATATGTCATCGACATAAACCAACACAAAAAGAGTGACTGAGCCATGCCGAGAAATAAAGAGAGAGTTGTCCGAGGCAGAGTTATGAAAACCAAGGGTGCAGAGATGCTCATGAAGTCGAGAATACTGGGGCTTGTTTCAGCCCATAGAGTGCCTTGTGAAGACGGCAAACGTGATGTGGAAAGCTGGGATGAATGTATCCGGAAGGTTGGCTCATATACACTTCTTCGGAGAGGGTTCCATGGAGAAATGCGTTTTGGATATCGATTTGTCGGATAGACCAGTTGTGAGAGATAGCGACAGTGAGGACCAACCTGATGGTGGCAGGTTTAACCACTAGACTGAAGGTGTCGGAAAAATCGATTCCTTGTTGCTGGTGATACCCCTTGGCGACTAACCGAGCTTTCCGCCGTTCAAGAGTTCCATCGGATTTATGTTTGGATTTGAAAACCCACATGGAGCCAACGATATTCATGTCAGGTTGCACGGGTACAAGAGACCAGGTTCCTTGTTTCATGAGAGCTGAGAATTCATCATCCATGACTGCACGCCATTCACTATATTTGGATGCCTCAGAGTAAAGTTTCTGGAACAGAGCATGTGGTGAGAAAAGTTCGAGGAAGAGGATACCTGACCGTGCCGCCTGTGGGTGTTTTGGCTTTAACAATGTTGTTCTGGGCTCAAGTCCTCATTGGATGAGCATGAAGTTGAGGGATTACTTCTTCGGCAGCAGCACTGTCAGATGGCACTACAGATGGCACAACCGGAGACTCAGAGGAGGGACCAGGAATTATAGGTGACGTGGGAGGCTCAGAGGAGGGTTGTATGAAAACATGAAGTGGAGAGGAAGGTCCAGACGGTGGTTGACCAGATGAGATTGATGCATTAGGTGGCTCGGGAAGAAGAGAAGGCACGGGAAAGGATGCTGTCATAGAGGGGGATGCATCACTGTCATGGGGAGGAAACGCAAAAGGAAGGACAGTTGTTTCAGAGTGGGGTGCGGTCGGGGAAGCAGAGAGGGAGTGATTAGTGCGAAATGGAAAAGAGGCTTCATCAAATATCACGTGACGAGAAATAAAGATTCGACCCAAACTAAGATCAAGGCATTTATAACCGCGGTGAAGATTACTATAGCCAAGAAAAACGTAGAGTTTGGAGCGAAAATCAAGTTTATGTTTGTTGAAGGGCCGAAGAAAGGGAAAACAAGCACAACCAAAAATTTTGAAGAAAGAAAAATCGGGTGCTTGTTTATATAATTTTTCATGTGGGGAAATTCCAAGGGGAGCCGTGGGAAGACGATTAATAATGTATGTTGCGGTGAGAAAAGCATCATCCCAATAAAGGTGAGGAACACTACTGTGAGAGAGGAGAGAAAGACCTGTTTCGACAATATCACGGTGTTTCCGTTCAACGGAGCCGTTTTGTTCGGAAGTGTGTGGACATGTGACGCGATGTTGAATGCCAACATTAGCAAAGAAACGGTGTAAGGAGCGAAATTCACCGGCCCAATCCATTTGGACAGATTTTATTTTGCAATTAAATTGGCGTTCAACAAGTTTTTGAAAAGAGATAAAAATTTTAAGAACATCGAATTTCTGAGAAATGGGAAAGAGCCATGTATATTTACTGAAGTGATCAACAAATGAAACATAATATTTATTTCCATTTGATGACAAAATTGGGGAAGGTCCCCATACATCAGAAAATATTAATTCAAGAGGCATTTGAGAGACAGAAGTAGAAGAAAAGAATGGAAGACGATGGCTTTTCCCTTGTTGACAAGCAGCGCAAACACCAGGATTTTTATTGGTTGAAACCGGTAGAGAGAATTTGGAGATGAGTTGTCGAACAGTGGTGTATGAGGGGTGTCCCATGCGACAATGCCACAATGCCAGACTTCAAGAGGAGCACGATGACAAAGGTTGGTCTGAGGAGAAAATTGAGTGGGTGCTGGAAAGGTGTATAAGCCATCCTTAGTGTTGCCGCGTAGAAATGTTGTCCCCGTGGCTTTGTCCTTCACCAAAAAGTAAGAAGAATGAAACTCAATGAACACATTATTCTCATCAGTAAATTGGCTCACAGAAAGAAGATTTTTCTTAATAGTAGGTACATGAAGTAGAGTAGATAATGAGAAAGATTGAGAGGGAGTTTCCAGAGTTGTAGAACCAATGTGATGAATGTGCAAACCTGCTCCATCACCTACTTGGATTTGATCATTGCCAGCATAGGGTTCAACATGAATGGTAAGATTTTGGAGATCATGAGTGAGATGATTTGTGGAGCCAGTGTCAGGATACCAGTTTGTATCAGGTGCGGAAGAAGGTGCAGTCAGATATGCAGTCATACTGGGAGGGGGTCCTTGAAAAGCTTGATCAAAACGGTAATAGCACTGGATAGCCGTGTGACCATTTTTGTTACATACTTGACAAGTTGGCCGAGAATTGTTGGACTGAGATGACTGAAAATGTCCAGGCAATGAGAACTGATTTCCTCGTCCACGGGTATGGCGACCACGACCTCGATATTGTTGATGAGAGGAGCGCTGGAATTGATGTTGTTTTCCACCCCGAGAGTGTGAATCTTGTCTCGTTGCTACATTAGCCGAGCCAACTGTGGCTTCAATAGTGGAGTTGTGCTGCTCTAGTCTCAATTCAAAATTGAGTAGGTGACTGAACATTTCTTCAGTAGGCATTTGATCAATGCGAGTGGAAATGGAGGTGACTATAACATCGTACGTGGTGTCAAGACCACCCAGGAGATACGCTGTAAATTCTTGATCAAGTAGGGGCTGTCCAATGGCAGCTAAGGTATCTGCAAAGGTCTTCATTTTCTGAAAATAATCAGAGATAGACTGGTTACCTTTCTTGGTTGTTGCCATGAATTGGCGAGTTTGTATAGCACGAACGGTTGAGTGTGCAGAGAACATTTTCTCTAGTGATGACCACACTTCTCTGAATGTGGTAAGACCAACCATTTGGGCAAGAATGCCTTCAGACAAGGAAGACACTAAGGTGCTAAGCACTGCCTGATCTTGAAGATACCAGGATGTGAATTTTGGGTTTGGAATTTCTGCTGTTGTTGCTGAGGAGGTGGCGTTTTCAGGATTGGTAATGGTTATAGGTGGTGGAGGATTGGATCCATCCACAAACCCGAAGAGTTGTTGTCCCCATAGGTATGGAACGACTTGTGTTTTCCATAGTAAATAGTTGTCTTTGGTTAGTTTCATTGTCACTAAGCTTTGGATGTTTGTTGGGTTTACAGATATGGAGGAAGAGGCAGCTATTGGAAAGGATTTTGACAGAGGTCAGGTTTGACGCTCTGATACCACATAATAATATAATTTATGAAAGGAAACTCTGTTGTATTCCATATCAAAGAATTACACATATATAGGCCATTTACAAGATAGCTGTCAATATAAATATGGATCGTTGTCAAGCCTAGGATCATGCACATAATATATACAATTAGTGCAGAATTACAGGAATGCTATAAATACAATTTGAGCCGTTGACACTGCAGTGCGCACCAGAGAGGTGCTGCGCGCACCACGGAGGTGCAGCGGCGTGCTGCTGCAGAACGGCTACTGTTCACGTGAACAGTAGCCGAATGGAGGAAGAAGATGACCATTAGGTTATCTGACTTCCATGGGCTTGGGCCTCATGGCCCGGCCCACACTCTCCTTTTTTTTTTCTTTTTATGTCTCGGGCTGGGCTTGGCCCAATTTTTTTTTGGGCCATTCGGCCCTTTAGTGTTTTTTTTTTTTAAAAAAAAAAAAACTGGGCAATTTTTTTTAAAAGCCCAACTTTATCAAGCCCATTTTTTTAACAGAAAATAAAAGGAGGGGATGAAATTTACATGACTTAATATATGCTAAGATATATTGTTATATTATATGTGATTTTTTATTTAATGTTTTAGATTAAATTTGATCACATGTGAATATATAGTTATATTTATGCTATTTTTTTTTATTCCATTATGTTATATTACATGTGATCTTTTATTTAATTTGTTATATTAAATGTGATTACATGTATATGTGAATTGAACATGTGGATATGTGATTATTTTATCATCTATGAATGTTAGGCTTGAATGTTTATACATTAGTCTTTATTGATAAAATAGAAAAATTTCCACTAAGTAGTCTTAGTTAGAATTGTCAGTGTAAATGATAGACTGAAAAAAAATTACAGTGACCCCAGTAAGAACTGTAAATGCACTGTATAGCCAAAAGACCACGGTGACCCCAGTAAGAACTGTAAATGCACTGATGGAACAAGAAAAATGGACTGTAATGGTCTTATATGAACCATCTTTGTAGACTGGCCCAACATATTACTGTGGTTGGAGTAGCTGTCCTTGTAGACTGGCCCAAAAGGTTACTGCGATTTTAGTAGGTTATGTCTTTACATGTGACTAGGACTAGATGACTACTTAAGATAGTGGGAGTATGGTTGAGATTTATGATTAATTCTCCCATATTTTTTTTCAATTTGCACGGGAATTAGGTTAGAAATTTAATAATTGGATATTGTGGCGCAAGAGATGATTCTGAAGCCTAGCGATTTTTCGATCTTGCGACATGTCTAAATTATTTTTTTCTAACTTGGATGGACGCTGCAGATTTCTTAGGTGTGTGTGTAATATCCCTTCTTTGCGTATTGTAGTGAAATGGCATCCAAGAGTATAGTTGCCGATTTAAACAAAGGGGAGAAATTGGATGGGGAGAACTACGACATTTGGCATCGCAAGATCCAATATGTTTTAGATGAGCAAGAGGTCTTGGAGGCCTTATCTCAGCCCGGGGAAGGGACCTCGGAACAACACAAAATAGATCAACTAGCCTATATTCAATGGGCTAAGAAAAGTCGGTGCGCGCGCATAATAATGTTAAGCAGCATGCACAATGATCTAATGTGTGAGTTCAGATCTATGACACTGCCCAAAGCATGTGGGAGGCTTTGAAATTGAATTTTGGTGGAACTTCAGCTACTAGGTTGCGTGGGTTAACCATGAGGTTTGACTCCTATAAGATGCGCTCTGACCACACGATGAAGCAGCATCTTAGGGCTATGTCAACCATGATCCGCGAACTTAAGTCGGCAGGAAACAACCCGACTGATGAACAGCAAGTCCAGGCAGTGATAAGATCACTGCCGAATTCTTGGGAGAATATGAGCCAGAACCTGACGTATAACGAGAATATCAAAGACATTGATGATGTCACGCGTCACTTGGAATTGGAGGCTGAGCGCCTAGAGGCTGCCAAGCCCAATCACACAGCCTATGTGGCTGATTCTGGTTCTCGTAAGGCATCAAGGCCTAAGCACAAGAAGTCCAAGAATGGGGTAGCTGCTGGACAAATTAAGAAGGTGTCAAGAACTTCTCAGCGCAGCAAGAGGGGCAAGCGCAGGAAGAACAAGTCGAAATTAGAGTGCTTCAACTGTGGAAAGAATGGCCACTTCGCTCGTGACTGCACTGAGCCGAAGAAGGTACACTCTGACTTTTCTCGCATTGTTTTTGTAACTAGCCATGTGATGGTTGCTCACTCCTATCCTGTGTGGACTGTTGATTCAGGAGCGACCGAACACATAGCGCGAGACAGAGTCGGATTTGTTGAGTATCGCCGGATTCCAACTGGGAGTCGTGATATCAAGGTGGGGGTACTGGGACTTGGTACCTACAAGATGGACTTGCGGGGTGGCCGCACTCTTTTCCTTCACAATGTGCTATACGCTCCCGAGATCCGACGAAACTTACTTTCTGTAGTCACTTTATTAAGACTTGGTTTTCAAATTGTATTTGAAAACAATTATGTTTCTTTTCATTTGGGCCATGTGTTTTTATGGCAATGCTTTTCTTCAAGAAGGTTTTATGATTTTGAATTTGGAGTATTCAAATATAAATGAGTCTATTGCTTTTCTTTCTACATCTGATAATTTGGATTCATATAAATGGCATGCTAGGCTTGGCCATATAAGGCAAGATAGAATGACTAGGTTAGCTAGAGAAGGCCTAATAGACAATCTCGCTAAGGTCATCTTGCCCACATGTGAACATTGTCTAATGGGAAAAGCTAGAGGCAATCGCTCGTGTGAGTGAGCCGATCTAAGCCTGTTGACATATCTTGTGTGTGTATTAAAAACAATACGATAAAGACAAGAACTGAATCATATTGTATTAATATCCCAAAGGAAATGTTACATCTTTATGTCATTTGAAACACAAATTACATTTATAGTCTACGCAGTCCTAGATTCCTAACATGAGCCTCAAAGACATCTCTTGCTATAGGCTTCGTTAAGGGATCAGCAACCATGCGACTCGTAGAAAGATGTTTCAGAACCACTTCCTTTTGCGCTATCATGTCTCTGATGTAGTGATATCTGATATCTATGTGTTTGGTTCTTCCATGATACTTTGAGTCCTTAGCATATGCGAGAGCTGCCATGCTATCGCAAAATATTGTCACCGGATCTGATGTATGCGTGCCAATATCTAAATGCTTGAGGAACCTCCGTAACCAAACAGCTTCTTGAACTGCTGCAGAACATGCTATGTATTCTGCCTCCATGGTGGATAACGCTATACAGGGTTGTTTCTTGCTGCTCCATGTAATGGCGCCTTGGTTGAGCAGAAAGACATACCCAGTGGTTGATTTGCGCTCTCATCTAGGTCGCTGCCCCAATCGGCATCACTGTAACCTCTTAGCTACAAATCTGAACCCTGATAGCACAGCACATAGTCCGCAGTTCCCTTGAGATATCGCATAATCCTTTTGACCGCTTTCCAGTGAGCTAGTCCGGGGTTTGATTGGAATCTACTCACTAAGCCAACTGCATAGCATATGTCAGGTCGAGTACATATCATTGCGTACATCAGACTACCCACAGCATTAGCATAAGGGACATGAGCCATCTTTTCTTTTTCTTTTTGAGTCTTAGGACACATCATTTTAGACAAGTTCTCGCTCCTTGCAACAGGGGTGTCAATGGGTTTACATCCATTCATTAGGAAGCGCTCGAGGACTTTCTTTACGTAAGTCTGTTGAGACAAACACAAAAGTCTCTTTGAGCAATCTCTGCAGATCTTAACTCCCAGAATGTATTCTGCTTCACCCATATCCTTCATCTCAAAATTGAAGGATAACCACTCTTTTGTGGCGACTATCAACCATTTATTATTTCCAGCTAGTAGTATGTCGTCAACATATAATGACAACATAATGAAACTCTTCTTAGATCTTTTGACATAAACACAATGATCCTCTGTGATCATCGTAAACCCATTCGAGAGAATGACTCGATGGAATCTGAGGTACCATTGTCTAGATGATTGTTTTAGGCCATATATAGATCGTTTGAGCTTGCACACTTTGCGCTCTTGACCTTTGACCACAAAACCAGTTGGTTGATCCATATAGATCTCCTCATCTAGTTCTCCATTGAGAAATGCTGTCTCAACGTCCATCTGGTAGAGTTCCAAATCCATGTTTGCTACTATAGCTAGAATCAGGCGAATTGAGGCAAACCTCACCACTGATGAAAAAGTCTCCTCATAGTCTATACCTTCCTGTTGGGTATATCCTTTCGCCACTAAGCGAGCTTTGTACTTATCTATTGATCCATCCGACTTGCGTTTGACCTTAAGAACCCATTTGTTCCCAATAGTCTTACGCCCTATTGGTAGATCAACCAGATCGCAGACCTGGTTAGTCTTCATAGACTCAATCTCATCATTAAGAGCTTTCATCCACTGATCTTTAGTAGAAGATGAGAGAGCCTCATAAATTGTCCTAGGCTCATTATCATCATGCGAAGCTACTATAAAAGCTTCCCCTTCAATCTCAAAACGACGACGGGGAATACTTTCACGTGTGCTTCTAAGCGGCTGAGGTTGTTGTGATTGATTGACAAGTGATGTACTCCCACTCGGATTCAAATAATTTGTATGAGCTTGAAGAATTTCTTCCTCATTCTCAACTAAATTCCTTAGAGCACTTTCCTCTTGTTCCACAATCTCATGAAGTTCTAAACTCCTATCAACCTCACCTCTACTTGGAAACTGATATTCAATGAAATCCACATCTCGTGACTCAATCTCAGTCACACTTCCATCAGATTGTTCACCTATTAATACATACCCTTTAGAGTGTTCTGAGTACCTTATAAAGATACACTTCTTCCCTCTAGGGCCTAACTTCCCATACTTATGAGAAAGGTTGTGAACAAAACCCGTTGAACCCCATGGCCGCAAGTTACTCAAATTTGGTTTCTCGCCGGTCCATAATTCATATGGGGTGGAAGTTACTGATTTGGAGGGCACTCGGTTAAGAATGTAGGCAGCAGTCAAAAGTGCATCCCCCCAAAAAGAAATTGGTAGGTTTGCTTGCGCCATCATTGACCTAACCATCTCAAGCAGTGTTCGATTTCTCATTTCCGCCACGCCATTTTGCTGCGGCATACTCGGCATCGTCAACTGTCTTTTGATTCCTTTTTCATCACTGAGCCTTTTAAATTGCTCAGAGAGATATTCTCGTCCTCGGTCAGTTCTTAGAGCTTTTAAACTCTTGTCTAACTGATTCTCAACCATTCTTAGATATCGCCTAAAGCATTCCAATGCTTTCAGACTTATGGGAGATTAAGTAGACATGACCGTAACGTGAAAAATCATCTATAAATGTGATGAAGTAGACACCTCCGTGTCTTTCCCTCACACTCATTGGACCACAGATGTCTGAGTGGACTAATTGCAGTGGAAAAGATGCCCTTGTGGCTTTTCCAAACGGTTTTCTCTTAGCTTTTCCCATTAGACAATGTTCACATGTGGGCAAGATGACCTTAGCGAGATTGCCTATTAGGCCTTCTCTAGCTAACCTAGTCATTCTATCTTGCCCTATATGGCCAAGCCTAGCATGCCATTTATATGAATCCAAACTATCAGATGTAGAAAGAAAAGCAATAGACTCATTTATATTTGAATACTCCAAATTCAAAATCATAAAACCGTCTTGAAGAAAAGAATTGCCATAAAACACATGGCCCAAATGAAAAGAAACATAATTGTTTTCAAATGCAATTTGAAAACCAAGTCTTAATAAAGTGACTACAGAAAGTAAGTTTCGTCGGATTTCGGGAGCGTATAGCACATTATGAAGGAAAAGAGTGCGGCCACCCCGCAAGTCCAGCTTGTAGGTACCAAGTCCCAGTACCTCCACGCTAGCTCCATTCCCCACCTTGATATCACGACTCCTAGTTGGAATCCGGCGATACTCAACAAATCCGACTCTGTCTCGCGCTATGTGTTCGGTCTCTCCTGAATCAACAGTCCACACAGGATAGGAGTGAGCAACCATCACATGGCTAGTTACAAAAACAATGCGAGAAAAGTCAGAGTGTACCTTCTTCGGCTCAGTGCAGTCACGAGCGAAGTGGCCATTCTTTCCACAGTTGAAGCACTCTAATTTCGACTTGTTCTTCCCGCGCTTGCCCCTCTTGCTGCGCTGAGAAGTTCCTGACACCTTCTTAATTTGTCCAGCGGCTACCCCATTCTTGGACTTCTTGCGCTTAGGCCTTGATGCCTTACGCGAACCAGAATCAGCCACATAGGCCGTGTGATTGGGCTTGGCAGCCTCTAGGCGCTCAGCCTCCAATTCCAAGTGACGCGAGACATCATCAAAGTCTTTGATATTCTCGTTATGCATCAGGTTCTGGCTCATATTCTCATTATCACTGCCTGGACTTGCTGTTCATCAGTCAGGTTGTTTCCTGCCGACTTAAGTTCGCGGATCATGGTTGACATAGCCCTAAGATGCTGCTTCATCGTGTGGTCAGAGCGCATCTTATAGGAGTCAAACCTCATGGTTAACCCACGCAACCTAGTAGCTGAAGTTCCACCAAAATTCAATTTCAAAGCCTCCCACATGCTTTGGGCAGTGTCATAGATCTCGAACTCACACATTAGATCATTGTGCATGCTGCTTAACATTATTATGCGCGCGCACCAACTTTTCTTAGCCCATTGAGTATAGGCTAGTTAATCTATTTTGTGTTGTTCCGAGGTCCCTTCCCCGGGTTGAGATAAGGCCTCCAAGACCTCTTGCTCATCTAAAACATATTGGATCTTGCGATGCCAAATGTCGTAGTTCTCCCCATCCAATTTCTCCCCTTTGTTTAAATCGGCAACTATACTCTTGGATGCCATTTCACTACAATACGCAAAGAATGGATATTACACACACACCTAAGAAATCTGCCGCGTCCATCCAAGTTAGAAAAAAAATAATTTAGACATGTCGCAAGATCGAAAAATCGCTAGGCTTCAGAATCATCTCTTGCGCCACAATATCCAATTATTAAATTTCTAACCTAATTCCCACGCAAATTCAAAAAAAATATGGGAGAATTAATCATAAATCTCAACCATACTCCCACTATCTTAAGCAGTCATCTAGTCCTAGTCACATGTAAAAACATAACCTACTAAAATCACAGTAACCTTTTGGGCCAGTCTACAAGGACAGCTACTCCAATCACAGTAACCTGTTAGGCCAACCTACAAAGATGGTTCATATAAGACCATTACAGTCCATTTTTCTTGTTCCATCAGTGCATTTATAGTTCTTACTGGGGTCACCGTGGTCTTTTGGCTATACAGTGCATTTACAGTTCTTACTGGGGTCACTGTAATTTTTTTTCAGTCTATCATTTACACTGACAATTCTAACTAAGACTACTTAGTGGGAATTTTTCTATTTTATCAATAAAGACTAATATATAAACATTCAAGCCTAACATTCATAGATGATAAAATAATCACATATCCACATGTTCAATTCACATATACATGTAATCACATTTAATATAACAAATTAAATAAAAGATCACATGTAATATAACATAATGGAATAAAAAAATAGCATGAATATAACTATATATTCACATGTGATCAAATTTAATCTAAAACATTAAATAAAAAATCACATGTAATATAACAATATATCTTAGCATATATTAAGTCATGCAAATTTCATCCCCTCCTTTTATTTTCTGTTAAAAAAATGGGCTTGATAAAGTTGGGCTTTTAAAAAAAATTGCCGGTTTTTTTTTTTTTTAAAAAAAAAAAACACTAAAGGGCCGAATGGCCCAAAAAAAATTGGGCCAAGCCCAGCCCGAGACATAAAAAGAAAAAAAAAAAAAGGAGAGTGTGGGCCGAGCCATGAGGCCCAAGCCCATGGAAGTCAGATGACCATTAGGTCATCTTTTTCCTCCATTCGGCTACTGTTCACGTGAACAGTAGCCGTTCTGCAGCAGCACGCCGCTGCACCTCCGTGGTGCGCGCAGCACCTCTCTGGTGCGCGCTGCACCGCGGTGGTGCGTGCAGCACCTCGCTGGTGCGCGCTGCACCGCGCTGGTGCGCGCTGCACCACTGTGGTGCGCGCAGCACCTTGCGGTGGTGCGCGTAGCACCACTGCGTTGGTCATCTTCCTCTCGTTCTTCTCCTCCATCCCCTCCTTCTCGTCATCATCCTCCTTGTCTTCTTCTTCCTCCTCCTCCTCACCCTCTTCTCCATCTGTGGGGATTTGGTGAAGTGTGTGAGTGGGTGTGTGTACATTTGGTTATGGGTGCATATGGTTGTGGCAGTAAGTGTGCGAGCATGTGCAGGAGTGTGTGTTCGTGTGCATTTGGGTGGGTGACTGTGCGTGTGTGCGTGTGGTATTTGATTGAAACTGTATGTAACAGGAATTCAGCTTGGACATGTATAAGTTTAACAAGCGCATGTAAAGGTATTGTTTCTTACTTTTTAGCAATGCATACACATTTTCTCTCTCCATTTATCTTTATGAGTTATTTATTTGGTTGAAGGTGTATTTAGGAGAAACTCCAATTAGTTGTAATCCGACTCTAGAGTTACTTGTTTCAATACTTGTACTACTTTGCCATGCAATTAATATTATTATTATTATTATTATTTATTACAGACAATATCTATGAGAGGAAACATATTTTTTTGGCCCTAACCCCTGTTTGCAAATATTTAGCCCTTGTTCCATTATATAAGAAGTTGTATGAATTTTACTCGAGCAGTCTTGTCCAACATTCTGATGGCTTCAATAAGATAATTTTTTTCTTTTTTTTATCAATGTTTACTTTTGTTAAAATGTTTTTTTTATTTATTTTTTATTTTTTATCTATGTTTCTCATTTTGTTTCTCTAATTGTTTTTATGTGCGTTATTGAGGCTCTTGGAGGAACTCTGATTAGTTGTATTGAGGCTCTAGAAATGTTTTTTTCAATACATGCGCTACTTTCAAGGCAATTATTATTTTTGTTTGTTTTCTACGTTTCAGATAATAGCAATTACAAAGAAAGTTTTGGCTATTTCCACCTTGTTTGTATAAATTTTGGCCTTAGTTCCATCATATAAAAAGTTGCAGTTAAATGCTTCTAACATTATGATGGCTTTAATAAGGTAGATTTTTTTTTTTTTTTTTATCAATGCTTATTTTTGTTATAATATTCTTTTTTAGTATAACCTACTTTCTACTTTAGTAATTATTCATGTTCTTAAAACTAAAAATTCTAAAATTTTCCTTCAGTTTTCTCATCTTCTCTCATTCTCCACAATTGTCGTCGTCTTCGTCGTCTTCATCATCATCATCTTCTACTTCTCCTTCTGCTTGTTCATATCCTCGTCGTTAGCCTCGTCCTACTCCTAGTCCTTGTCCTACTCCTACTTGTACTTCTACTCCTAATCCAACTCCAACTCCCATATAGCACTTCTCCTTTTGCAGTGGGCAGTCTCATTCAACATTCTAATGACTTTGATAATGTACAATATTTTTTTATCAATGTTTATTTTTGTTATAATGTTCTTTTTTTCATCAATGTTTCTCATTTTGTTTCTCAATTTCTCTTTATATGTGTTATTAATTGGGTTGAAACTATATCTTGGAGGAACTCTGATTAATTGTATTGAGGCTCTAGAGATATTTTTTCCAATACATGCACTACTTGCCAGACAATTATTATTTTTGTTTGTTTTGTGCATTTCAGACAATATCTATTACAAGGAACGTTTTGGTCGTGGAAACCTTGTTTGTATATCTTTTTGCCTTAGTTCCATCATATAAAAAGGTGCATTAATTTTACAGGAGTTAATAATTGCTTCTAACATTATGATGGCTTTAATAAGGAATAATTTTTTTCACCAAAGCTTATTTTTGTTATAACGTTCTTTTTTAGTATAACGTACTTTCTACTTCAATAATTATTCATGTTACTAGGGAATATTAATGTTCTTAAAACTAAAAATTCCAACTTTTTCCTTCATTTTTCTCATTTTCTCTCATTCTCCACAATCATCGTCGTTGTCTTCATCATCATCATCATCATCATCATCATCATCTTCTCCTTCTACTTCTTCTCGTCCTCGTTGTGAGATCTCTAGTTTTACTTATATTTTTAATCCTTATTTTTGAGGTGTTATATTGTTAATTTAATTATTGTGTTAATTAAAATATATTGTTGGTTATTTGTTTTGGATTTTATTTTATTGTTTTGTTAATTTATTTTAGAGTATGTTATTTAGATTATTTGTATTGTTTTTATTTTTGGGCTTGTGTTTATTTTTGGGCTTATTATTTGTGTTTTAATTCGTTGGGCCGTGTGTGTTGTTAGTTGAAGCCCAGCCAAACAAACCGGCCCAGCCCGTGGCCCGGCCCAGCCCGCGTGAACCCAGCCCTCACTAAACCAAACGGCGTCGTTTGGGTGAAGATGAAGCTAGGGCTTCATCTCTTCTCTTCTGCGCCGCCCCCTTCTATTTCTTCTTCTCCTTCTTCATTTCTTCTTCTTCTTCTTCCTGCGCGTAGCACGCAGCTGCTGCCGAACGGGACCCAGCCGTGAGCCACCTCCACCTTCATCTCCCTCTCTCGTGTCGATCGGCATGCACCCCGAAGTCTTGCTGTCAACCCGTGGCATCACACGGTTGCTTCTCCATCCGCAAGCTCCTCGGTGGCGATGGGCATGGCTTCCGTGAGTGCTGCCGTGCCACGCGTCCGCGAGAAGACTCCCATTTCTCCACGGCATGCTGCCGTTATTTCCTTCCTCCACCGTGCGACACGGGTGCCTTGCAAACCGCCCCTTTGGCCTATTTATAGGCTCGGTTTTCTTAAAGTTTTAAAGGGCGATTTGAGTTCTATTTAGCTTTCATTTCTTGGTAATTTTAGTGGTTTAAATCTGTGATTTTGTTGGGAATCCGAAAGCTTGAGGCTGCTTTTGGCCGTGCTTGGTGTTTGTTCTATTGAGGGATTTTGTTGGTTGTTTCCGTGAGTGTGTGGGCTGTCGGGCACTGTGTTGCCGTGTACCATTGTTGCGATGCCGCTTGTACAATTGTCCATTTCGTCATGTATGTAATTTTCTCTAGTAATATTATGTGTAATTTCTCGAGTTTATAAATAAACTGTATTTATTGGCTTTATAAATTGTTGTTTAATTGTAAAATTTGTTGGTTTGTTGGAAATATATTGTGTTTGTTGAAATATTGGGCTTTAAACGATATTATGGAAAAATGGGCCTTGGGCCATTGGAATTATTGAGAATTTGTAATTTAATTAAATAAATACATATTTCAATGACTGTTGAAAAGCATATTTATCGTTTTATTAAATTGTGCGGTGATGTCACGAAGTCTGTTGGATATTGATACTACTGCGTGTGTTTCACGACCCCAAGTCGAGATGGGGCATTATCTCGGTGGAGCTTCTCTGGTCACTCGGGAGCGTAACAGACTGATGTGACGTCCCCTGAGTTGTCGCAGGGCGACAACGGGAACGGACGAGACGGTAACGCTCCCGTACCGATTCCATGACCTTTGGCTGGCGAGGTTAGAGGATGATCAGCTACGTACGCGCTAAGCGCGGAACTGAGCATCACTCGTTACGAAGTCTCATGCACGGACGTTACCCGTGATGTGACGAAGAGAGCCAGGTCGTGCGGATGGTCCCTAGGGGAGATCGTGGCGCATGCTTAATGACTAATAATTTTGATTGGACCAAAATGGGATTTTTGGTGTAAGTGACTAAAAAGTGTATTTTGGGAATAAATATATATATTTGATATTATTGTGAATTATGTGCATTTGGGAACGCGTGTTACTTATATCTCCTAAATGTAATTTTCGTTAATTATGTACTGAGATGTCATAATCTCATGGTGGTGTTTTACCCTACGGTTCCGTTTTATGGTTCCGTAGAATCTGACGCAGAGCCTGAGTATGAACCCGAGGAATCAGCTCCGCCAGAGGGTTGACTTGCTGAGTTACTGTTCAGTGTTATGGGATTTGTTTCCCCTATGTTATTTTCTGTATTTACTTTATCTGTCGAATGACTGTTTAATCCTTGTAAAGTTATGTTATTCAGTACCAGAATTTGTTTTTAAAACATATAACATAACTTTACAAGGATTAAACAGTCATCCGACAGATAAAGTAAATACAGAAAATAACATAGGGGAAACAAATCCCATAACACTGAACAGTAACTCAGCAAGTCAACCCTCTGGCGGAGCTGATTCCTCGGGTTCATACTCAGGCTCTGCGTCAGATTCTACGGAACCATAAAACGGAACCGTAGGGTAAAACACCACCATGAGATTATGACATCTCAGTACATAATTAACGAAAATTACATTTAGGAGATATAAGAAGTAACACGCGTTCCCAAACGCACATAATTCACAATAATACCAAATATATATATTTATTCCCAAAATACACTTTTTAGTCACTTACACCGAAAATTCCCTTTTGGTCCAATCAAAATTATTAGTCATTAAGCATGCGCCACGGTCTCCCCTAGGGACCATCCGCACGACCTGGCTCTCTTCGTCACATCACGGGTAACGTCCGTGCATGAGACTTCGTAACGATTGATGCTCAGTTCCGCGCTTAGCGCGTACGTAGCTGATCATCCTCTAACCTCGCCAGCCAAAGGTCATGGAATCGGTACGGGAGCGTTACCGTCTCGTCCGTTCCCGTTGTCGCCCTGCGACAACTCAGGGGATGTCACATCAGTCTGTTACGCTCCCGAGTGACCAGAGAAGCTCCACCGAGATAATGCCCCATCTCGGCTTGGGGTCGTGAAACACACGCAGCAGTATCAATATCCAACAGACTTCGTGACATTACCGCATAATTTAATAAAACGATAAATATGCTTTTCAACAGTTCATTAAAATATGTATTTAATTAATTAAATTACAAATCCTCAATAACTCCAACGGCCCAAGGCCCATTTTTCCATAACATCGTTTAAAGCCCAACATTTCAACAAATACAATATTTCCAACAAACCAACAAATTTTACAATTAAACAA